>NC_024798.2:15606102-15934589 GCF_000309985.2 Brassica rapa
CGTAGAAAGCTCTATTTGTTATTTTCTGTGCATTAACCTAAATCTTAAAAATTTGATTGAAAACTTAATAGACTTCTGGAGTATCTCAATCTTAATACCATTTTGTCTTCCAAAATACTATTTACTACTCCAACAGAAGTCATCATGTCTTCAAAAGGTAAATTCATAATTTATCAATTTAATTAACTTTTCCAGAAATTCAAGGTAATATTATAAATTTGAAAGGTTATTTCAACATATATTTAGTAAGATATCCAATCTCTTTAATATTCTTTCAAATAAATAAAGCAAATAAATAAATATATTAAAATAATAATATATTATTATTTACCAACATAGAAATAGTAATTGTTTTAAAAATTATGAACTAATAATTCTAATATTGTTTCTTAAATAGGAAAGTTATTTAAATATCATGCAAAAATAATAAAATCATGTAAAAAGTGATGGTGATATATATATATATATATATATAATTTAGAACAACATTTCATTGATAATTATAAAGTATATTATGTGAAAATTGTAAGAATAAACTTAAAAAATGGAAATGCAATTGTTTGTAATATTTGTTCTGATAAAAATACAATCAGAACATTAATGTTTATATAAATATATCTTCAAATACTTTGTAAATCATATTTTAGTTATCAAAATTAAATATTATTTATATAATTTAATTATTACTAGCTATATCTTTATAAATAAAGATTGTAAGATATATATGTTTATGCAATATGAGTTCCCGTGCGACATCGCACGGGTTTCTTTACCTAGTTTCTTTAATAACACAAAATGGAAAATATAGCATACTAACTCATAAGTGAGAAAACCAAGGCTCAGTCTGCTTGAACTGACCATCCGCGCACTCTCACGTATTGGGAGTTTTTTCTTTGTAAATAGTGAATTACCAAAGAGACAACCAAGACTTCTTGTTTATTAGATTTCTGGCAACCTGTCTTGGTCTTACCAACAGACACATTCCCCTTTTTAATACCCTTTCAGTATTAATTGTCCAACCGTCTCACATGTTTGGTACATATAGTACCGTCCAAGACATCAACCATAACATTTGGAAGATGATTACAAGAAGTGTTCTCATTCCTTGTCAAATGTGACAAGGACTATAATTGTTATGAGTATTTGTTATTAAATTTTTATCTGTTCAATTCCTTTTGGCTAATACAACTCCGTGCAGGTACCCTGATGATGTTCGTGATCGTATTTGGAATCCATTTTTTGATTCTTCATATTCACAAATAACAACCAATCTCAACATAAACAATTCAAATGCATATGAGGTACCAAAAACTGCACTCCAGAGTGCTGCCACGCCTAGAAACGCCAGTGGACCGCTGGTCATCACTTGGAATCCCAAACCCTCTAATGCTCAAGTGTACTTGTACATGCACTTCGCCGAGATTCAAACCCTTGAGGCCAACGAGATCAGAGAATTTGACGTTATCTTGAAAGGGAACTTTAATCATTCAGGTTTTAGCCCTACAAAGTTAAAGGTATTTACATTATTCACAGAAGTACCTATGCAATGTGATTCGGGAGGTTGCCGTTTAGAGCTTGTAAGAACTCCAAAGTCAACTCTTCCACCTCTGATTAATGCTCTCGAAGCTTACACGGTTATTGAATTCCCAAAACTGGAAACAAGCCCAAGTGATGGTACCTTGCATAGCTCTCAATTACTACAAGAAAGTTATTTATATTATGCCATAAGATATACTGACTCCTTTGATTAACATTTGTGTTAGTTGACGCTATCAAGAACATCAAAGTTACTTATCGACTGAGTAAAATCAGTTGGCAAGGAGATCCGTGTCTCCCTAAAGATTGGTCGTGGGAAAATCTTAGATGCAATTACGTAGATCTCTCCACTCCACCACAAATCGTTTCCTTGTAAGACCATTGACAACACACACTTTCTAATAATTAAAATTATTGTATCCAAATATTTCTAAAGTGTTTTTGTGCCTTTATAATTAGAAACTTGTCAGAAAGTGGATTAACTGGTAGCATAGCTGTAGCTTTACAGAATCTCACACAATTACAAGAACTGTAAGTATCTCCACTGTTGAGTAATTAAACCAAGAATGATACTATTTTAACACATGTAAGCCAATCATTTGTATTTTCTGCATGCAACTGCAGGGACTTATCGAACAACAACTTGACTGGACCAGTGCCTAGTTTTCTTGCCAGCATGAAATCGCTGACCTTGATGTAATTTTATAGAAAGCATAAATCCTAAACATCTTTTTCAATGTATTTTTGTTGGATTTGCGTATGTTTGTAATTATGATAATTTTTTGTACAGAAACTTCAGTGGGAACAATCTCAATGGTTCAGTTCCTCAGGCTCTTCTTGATAGAGTAACGGAAGGACTTGTATTAAAGTAAGTTTTTTTTATTCTCTGTATCATTTGCTAATTATTTAAAAATGGGGTAGAAATGGTAGTTCTTGTACAGAAACTACAAAGCCTGAAGATAAAACATAATTTAACATCTTCCATTGCGTGTTCCTTAACATCTTCAATATATCGCATGTACTTTGTAGACTTGATGGAAATTCAGATTTGTGCAAAACTAGTTTATGCAATCAAGAAAAGCAGAAAAAGAAATTCTTGATACCGGCTTTTGCATCAGCTGCCTCTCTGCTTGCTATACTGGTTGTGGTGGCTCTAATTTTTGTTTTCCGAAAGAATAAACTTCCTTCAGGTACGTATTGAGCCATATAATCATTAGAGAAATTTCATAAAATCATATACTGCAAAACCAGTTATTTTACTGTGTAGATCCACCTGCGCCACCAAGTATACCCGTACCGGATGTTGGGCATACTAGCCAGCCGGAATCGTCATTCGCTTCGAAGAAGATTAGGTTTACTTTTACCGAGGTTCAACAAATGACAAATAACTTTGACAGAGCTCTCGGTGAAGGAGGGTTTGGAGTTGTTTATAACGGCTTTGTTAATGTTACACAACAAGTAGCTGTCAAATTGCTCTCCCAATCATCATCTCAAGGCTATAAGCATTTTAAGGCAGAGGTACTCTTTGGCACAATGATTTAATTCATGAAACATATATATATGTCTTGTTATTACTCTTAGCTGATGAATGATTGGTTTAGGTGGAACTGCTTATGAAAGTGCACCATATAAATCTGGTGAGTCTAGTTGGGTATTGTGATGAAGGAGACCACTTGGCCCTCATCTACGAGTACATGCCAAATGGAGACCTGAAGCAACATTTGTCAGGTAATAGAAACACAGTTAGTGATTATAGCAAATATTGAAAATAGTATCATGTCTTAACGTTTCTCTAAAACAAAGATCGTATTTTGAGCAATTTTGCATTAATGTCTAATTAATACAGGGAAGCGTGGTGGATTCGTTTTGAGCTGGAAAAACAGACTAAGAATAGTTTTGGATACAGCTCTAGGTATGTACAAAGTTACTCAGTGAATAAAGAAGGAACCACTACGTTTCCATTGGTGCATCTAAATTTTTGACCTCTGGCGTATGCAATTGAAACTAAACCTAAGGCATTCTATGAAGTACTTAAATAAATTAGTCATTTGCCAAGAAATTACTGAATTTTTTATTTGCTATGAAGGACTGGAGTACTTGCACACAGGATGCATACCACCAATCGTTCATAGAGATATAAAAAGTACTAACATACTTTTGGACCAAAATTTCCAAGCTAAACTAGCTGATTTTGGTCTTTCAAGATCTTTTCCCGCCGGAAATGAAACACATGTGTCAACGGTTGTTGCTGGCACTCCTGGATATCTTGATCCAGAGTAAGTATTGTTTCACTTCATATGCTAGTATAAATATTATAGTCCCTTTTGCTACTTGATCATCGTCACAGAGAATATTTATGTTTCAATTTCTATGCCATGCTTTTCAGGTATTACCAAACAAATTGGTTGACAGAAAAGAGTGATATATACAGTTTCGGTATAGTATTACTGGAGATCATTACAAACCGTCCTATAATTCAGCAGTCCCGCGAAAAGCCTCACTTAGTAGAATGGGTCAGCTTTATGATAACAAAAGGAGATATTGGAAGTATTATGGATCCAAACCTCCATCAAAACTATGACATTGGTTCTGTCTGGAAGGCCATTGAAATATCAATGTCTTGTCTGAGTCCTTCTTCCATAGGAAGACCAAACATGTCTCAAGTTACTAAAGGTCTAAAAGAGTGTCTAATATCCGAAAATTCAAGGATAAGCGAAAGTCGAGATGTTGAATTAAGAACTTCAATGGACTACAGCAAGGACATGTACACCGAGGTAATCCCTGAAGCTCGTTAGCTCGCCAAAAATATATCTTTGCTAGTTTTATTTTTTATGAATCTCCCATTTGTATTTTCCAAAAGTTTGTTGTCAATGATGGCTACGGTGTTTTTCACAAATAACATGTGATACTGAAGTTGAGTCGTCGTTTGATGAATATGTTGTGATGTAAAAAACGTGAGCGAGAAGTTATATTTATACTGATATGTTGATAACGATAAGGATCAACCCATTTGAAAATCATAGAAGACAATATTCATCTTGATCGGTAATTGTAACACTTACAACTTACCGCCAGTTTGTCCATACAATATAAGCTTGTTCCTCTCCTTTCATGTCCCTGGGCCAAAGCATTTTAATAAATCATTTGATGTGTTTCTCCAGCTATTGATATATGAGTTGTAACTACTAGAGAAGAATGGTATTCTTACATACGATATTTTATGGAAGTAAATTTTCAGATGAGAACAATATGTATATGGACAATAAGCGACTTTTCAGTATATGATATATTATGTGGATTGACAGCGATAAAAGGTTATCGTTGCCCTTACTACCAAAATAGTACATATGCTTTCCAACTAAAACACAGACGCAAAACGTGTTGGTTTTATCTATCACATGAGATTTCTACGAGGCAATTCGTTCATCTCTGTTCTTCAGGATATGGTCATTCACTTTATCGTTCTTCAAACATCTAGATGAATAGATGGCGGCTTTTGAGAACAAAAATGCAACGATCTATACCAAAATGCAACGATCTCTACCACTCAACTAAATACTAGCTTCACCCTTGAAGTGACCCTTGAGGCGCAATAATCTCTACCAAAATTTTGAAAATTTCGTTCCATGTCCATTTCTGTTACAATTTTATGCTGTTGTTTCTTTACATCTGAATCAAACATAGGACTGCTGGTTAATTAAATAATCCAGAGGGATAAAGGTTGTTAGCACGTTGTGAGGTCATGGTGACCAGTTATCCCGGTTGTTTCTCTTCTGTACACAACCTTTTATAATAAAAAAATCAAAGTCAAGGATCAACCTTAATCTTGACTTAAAATGTACGAGCAACTAATCCGAGAGGCGAAAACTGTTTTCTTTTTGACTTAAAACTGTCTAGAAAAATGAAGAGTCTTCAAGGTCTTTTGCTACCTCTGATCATTGTGTCTTTTGTCACTAATGCACATCTGATTCAAGCTCAATCTGATCCCAAAGGTACACTCTCTCAAACAATTTAAATTCCCTTTGTTTCAGTAGAATTTGATTTTTTTTTTTAAGTTTTGAATTTAAATTCCCTTTGTTTCTTATAATATGTTTGACATGGATTTATGTGCAATCTCTTACCAGAATTCATCAACTTGGACTGCGGATTACACCCCGCAGCATCTCCTTACACCGAACCATTGACTGGATTAACATACACATCTGATTTCAACTTCACTCAAGGTGGTACAAGTGGTAGGGTAGAAAGGTTTTCGGAGGAAGCCTATAAGCCATTCAACGTACTAAGATATTTTCCAGAGGGAATAAGAAACTGCTATAATCTTAAAGTCACTTCAGGCACCAAATATCTTATCAAAGCTCAATTCAACTACGGGAATTACGATAGGCTCAATGATGGCCCGGAATTTGATCTTTATCTAGGTCCCAATAAATGGACAAAAGTTGATCTTTCAATCTCTCCAAAAACAGAAGAAATCATACACATCCCAAAGTTAAGCTCTTTGCAGGTTTGTCTTGTTAAAACAGGGGATACCACACCAATCATTTCAGCCTTGGAACTGAGACCGTTGAAAGATGACACTTACATCACCACAAATGGCTCCTTGAAGCTCTTACAACGACAATACGCTAGCAATGATTTTTCCCGTCAATCTGTCCGGTAATTTTAATTTTCTTACTTACTTCACAAGCAAGCAAGCTTTGTAAAAGATGACAAAGATTTGAATATTTGAATATTAATTTTCAGGTATCCTAAAGATGCATATGATCGTGAATGGGTTCGAATAGGCGATTCTAGGTTGAATTTTATAAACACAAGTCTCAGTGTAAACTCTTCTGCTCCTTATGAGCTACCACAAGATGTAATTTCAAAGGCAGTCGTTAACAAAAACGTGACTGAAAATTTATCTTTTTATTGGAGTGTTGATAACCGTGATTATCATGCACTCATCTACCTTCATTTCTCTGAGATACAAACACTTCAAGGCAACGACACAAGAGAATTCGACATTGTGTGGAAGGGAAACGACCAAAACATTACAGTTTCATCTTATCGCCCTCCGAAGTTACAGCTAGAGACTCTATACAACACACCCCCTTTGAAATGTATGTACAGTACTCAATGTACAGTGGAACTTGTTATGACTCAGAGCTCAACCCTCCCACCAATGATTAATGCTATGGAAGCTTACATCATTATGCCGTTCCCAGACGCAGGAACTAATCCAGAGGATGGTTAGTCAACTCAATCATCATTAGTATCGATTTCATGCACGTGGTATTAACATTTATGTTTGTGTATATCAATTTTGGTTTTTTTTTAGCTGTGGCGGTCCAGAATGTTAAAGATACTTATGAGCTGAATAGAATTGATTGGCAAGGAGATCCATGCGTTCCTCGACAGTTTAAATGGGAGGGCGTAAATTGCAGCTACACAAATGCTTCTATTCCACCAAGAATCATATCGTTGTAGGATTATACAATCACAAAGTAAGCTATATACTTTGTAAAGTTTCAATGCCTGAAAATGTGTGTGTTCATATTACCAGAGACTTATCATCAAGTGGACTAAACGGGGTCATAGCATCTAGCATACAAAACCTAACCCATCTACAAGAACTGTGAGCTTATAGTAAGTGTTTTTTAAGCACTAAGATTGCTTCTTAGTTATTTATCTTAATCAAATGCTAGGGATTTGTCGAATAACAATCTATCTGGAGGAGTGCCCGAGTTTTTAGCCAACATGGAGTCATTGTTGATCTTGTGAGTATATATATTTCTTGGAAAACAATGTCACATATTTTCACCAAATATATGTGTGAATGATTTCTATATAATAATGTTCTCTGTCTCGACAGAAACTTAGGTTGGAATAGCTTAGCCGGTCCAATTCCTCAAGCCCTTCGCGATAGAGAAAAGAAAGGCCTGAAATTGACGTAATTAAGCTTCTCCCTAAAAAAATATATATTTTCCTAACAATTTTTGTATATTTAGTAACGTTCTTGTTCTATAGTACTCAAGGAAATCCAAATCTTTGTCTCTCCGGCTCATGCAACAATAACAAGAAAGTCTTAGTACCAGTTATCGCATCGGTTGCTTCAGTCCTGGCTCTTATCGCCTTGCTGGTTCTCTTTTATATTTTCAGAAAGAAAAGACCCCTATCAGAAGGTAAATAGACAAACAGAATCATCCATGAAGAAGCATACACAGACTTAATAAAATATTAGGTTTCATTGTATATGATAATGGGGCATTGCTTATGATCTCGCATGTAAAGGCGCAGCTGCTACACGAGAGTTACCAAGAAAGTCATCAATCTTTTCCAAAAAGAAAAGGTTCACTTATTCAGAAGTAGTAGAACTTACAGACAACTTCAAAAGAGTTCTAGGAGAAGGAGGATTTGGAGCTGTCTACCACGGTTCTTTGAGTGATACCGAACCCGTAGCTGTGAAAGTTCTCTCCGAGTCCTCAGTTCAAGGTTATAAGGAATTTAAGGCAGAGGTACTAACGTTATTCCATTGGCTTGATCAAGAAAACTTGTTTTAAGTCGTATTGAGAGTTTCATATGTATGAAATGGATCCAAAAGGTGGAGCTTCTTCTAAGAGTTCATCACGTAAACTTGGTAAGCCTTGTTGGTTACTGTGATGAAGGAGGTCATTTGGCACTTATATATGAGTACATGGAAAATGGAAACCTTAAACAACATTTATCAGGTTACTGTGATGAATGAGGTCTTAATTAGTCTATGAATCAATAAGACTTCAATATTTAAAGATTAAATTAGCATTTTCATTTACAGGACAATCTGCTGGATCTACTTTGAAATGGGCTAGTAGACTAAAAATAGCTGTCGAGGCAGCACAAGGTTAATTCTTGCTAACATGACAATTTTAGTTGTCCTTTTTATAACATTGCAAAGATCATATATCTCTCAACTTTAAGATCTTACCAACTTTTGTGTCAAAATAGGTTTAGAATACTTGCATGTGGCATGTGAGCCGCCAATGGTTCATAGAGATGTAAAAAGTACAAATATACTATTAGACGATCGCTTTGACGCCAAACTTGCGGATTTTGGGCTTTCAAGATCATTTTCCGTTGGAGCTGAAACTCAAGTAGTGGCAGGAACGTCAGGATATCTTGATCCCGAGTAAGTTCTCCAATACATAGTAAACTTTCATTTTTTGAATCATTTAGTTCCATAAAACTCTTTATTTTTCAGATACTACCAAACAAATCGGTTAAATGAGAAGAGCGATGTCTACAGTTTCGGTATCGTACTTATGGAGATCATCACAAACCGATCTGTGATTGAGCGAACTCGAGTAAAAGCTCATATAGCAGAATGGCTAAAGGTTCTTATAAGCAGAGGAGATATTGAGAAAATCGTTGACTCAAACCTTGGTAGAGATTATGATTCTAATATAGCATGGAAGATTCTAGAACTAGCAATATCATGCGTGAGTCATTCTTCATCTGATAGACCAAACATGTCGAAAGTTGTGAACGTGCTTAAAGAGTGTTTGGTCTCTGAGAATTTGAGGACAGGAGGACAGATTCAAGATGATGACTCAAAGAACTTCTTACAACTGACTGTTGATTTCGGGACTCGAGTGACCCCTGATGCACGCTAGGCTGGGACATGAATCGAATCATTTATCTTGTTGTCATGTTGTATTTCTTTAATTTTTGTTTATGTTTCTTTTTCATATTGGTCTGAATCTCTGATTTGTTTTTTCTTGTTCTTTGACTTGTCTTCGTTTTATTTGAGCGAGTGGTCTTCTTTACACATGGATCATGGTTTGTTTTCTTTTGGGGTTTTATTTTTAAAAGATAGACAATGTAATTAAAGATGGGCGATGGAGTGTATGCTTAAGTACTCAATTTGTCAAAGTTTTAGAACGGATTACAAGGACTTGATTGCGATGATTAACGAGCCTCATGCTTGACCGAACTTAGCGACAAAACTGGAGAAGATAGAGACTTTCAAGATATACTTTCCGAACTTTAAGAACACTCATATTTCATGAACGCAAATTAGATTTCGGATTTCTTAGCTAGGACTGCAAGATCTTTCCATAGAATTTTCTATTTCTTTGGTTATTCTATTTCGGTTTGGTTAACCAGACCGCTTCAAATTTGAGTAATATAATAGTTTTGAGGAAAAAAAAATTAAGATCGTATCCTAATTCTTTATCTGTATATATGTATTGTTGATTTATACAATATTTTTCAATTGATCCTATGATTTTCTAAAATAAATTTATTATAGTTATTCACTTATTAAACATTAATTTATTTTCTAGTGCATTATGTGTCGCTCAGAAACTAGTATATGTATATTTTAATATAAAAACGTAAAAAGGAAAAAAAATATTATATTTTTCCGGGTGGTCGTAGATCGGATCTGAATCATCAGAATTCACGACTCATAAGCAGTTAAATCTATTCGATCAACGAGATTCCAGGAGTAAGCAGGGTTTTACGATCACACCGACAAATATGAAAGAAAGAAAATCTGCCAAGTTGAATCATCAAGACAGCGATGAACAGATCCACCACCAAAACAGTCACCTGGCTTCCTTCAAGTTCGCCAAATTGTTCGACTCAGAAGCTTCCTGGGACAAGGTAATCTACTCTCTTCCCTGCTTTCTAACTCTAAAGTTCATTCCTTTATGGATATTAGCTTCAGATTCTGATGGGTTTATGCCACTATCTTAAAGGCAACTCTTTTGTTTTTGAAGTCTTGTGGTCGTTTGTTTTGTTGTCTGATTGGGGACAGGATCAACTAGGAGATGTGTTGCATTGGATCAGGCAAGTTGTTGGCTTACTCTGCGGTTTGCTTTGGGGTGCTATTCCTTTGGTTGGTGGCATTTGGCTTCTTCTGTAAGTTTCTTCTCTTCTTCAATCTACAAGTTTGACCTTAAAGAATGTAACTTTACCCCTTACAAATAGTCTTGACTTATCTAATTACAACCACACTACATAGGAGGCATTTGAATGTTACTTGAGCTGATTTATCTTATCAAGTTGACTTTGAAAAATGTGGCAGGTTTCTGGCGATCTCCTCGGGCATAGTATATGGTTACTATGCGTTGATTCTAAAGATCGATGAAGAAGACTATGGGGGTCATGCAGCTCTTCTCCAGGATGGTTTATTTGCTTCTCTAAGTGTGTTCCTGGTATATATATCTACATTTTCTTCCTCTCTCTCTCTCTCTCTATACAGAATATTTATGGCCTCCTACCCTAAGATAATAATGTCTATTTATGTTTCAGCTAGCGTGGATTCTGGTGTATAGCTTGTCTAGCTTCTGATAGAGACACAAGTGTCTTGCGCTTAAGTGTTGCTTTTGCCTCTGCTCGGAAGAAGTTTAGGAGAATGTGCCCTTTCACGGTTTCTTCGATTACAGTCTTCTTTACGCTGCTCTTGATGCTTTTGTGTTTCTTAAGATGGGAACTAGCATTGGTACATCTTGTGGGGTTTTGCTTTAGTTTTGTCTACTATACTCTTTTTTTATCTGTTTAATAAATTAAGTATTATGTGTTTATGCTACAAAAGGGTAATTTTTTCCAGGGTTACTCTATATTTTGGTTAAGAAGTCACTGGTATCGAAAATCAAGAAAATATTTCAATAGATCTAACACAACAGAAAGCGAATCAAAGAAAAAAAAAAGACTGAAGGGGAAAAATTAAATGCGTCTGCCGGGAGTCGAACCCGGGTCTATTGCTTGGAAGGCAATTATCCTAACCGTTGGACTACAGACGCTTTGATGTTCAACAACAAGAACAGTTTATAATATAGCAGAACATTTGCTTAATCAAGAACTTTAATAGTACTATTTTATCTGATCACATTACTAAATCTAAAGCCAAAAAAAAATAAAAAATTTACAGAACTTTCAACTCAGATTTGCGCTTTTTTGTCATTCTTGTTGAACATATTTTCAAGTCGCAACTAAAACTCAGAACATAAGACAAAAATTTAACATGCCTTGAAATTTTGTGAAGCTAACAAAACCAGATATAAAACTACGGCCTTGTGAAATTTATACCATGACAATCACAGCAACTACATTCATTTCTCTTCCAACAAAAAACAAAAGAACAATCTAATATCAATCAATCAATCAATCACTCAACGCCTATCGAAGTAAGAATCCCACTCATGCTTCTCAACATTCCCAAACACATTATACTTCCAAGAAAACCTCTCCGGAAAATCAAAAATCTCTTCATTCCCTTCCTCAATCCTCTTCCTTAAACCCTCCACTCTCCCTAACACCCCTTCCACAGCCACATCAAACGCATCTTCAAACCTCCCCGCGTCTCCTCTCTTACCCGAAGGGTTAAAATACATCAACCTCGGTATCAACTTTATCACTTCTTCTCTCATCGCCACAACTTTCGCCTTCGGTATCCTACTCAAAACCCTCTCTATGCTCGCTTTACCTTCTTTAACATTCTTCCCCGGTAAAAAAACAGAATATTTACCAATATCTTTAGGTAAATGCCAAATATACTGCGCGTAAGCTGACCCCGGGTGAAAGAAAACCGGTATACAACCAGCTAAAATCGAGTCGAATGTGGACCGTCTAGTGTAGGAGTCACCCGGTGGTTGGAGACAGAACGTTGAGCTCAGGAAGAACTTCATGATCTGGTCGGGTTTGTAGCATTTTTGAGATCCCGAGACGCATTCAAGAAGCTTGCATTTTCTTCTGGAAGCTTTGCATTGGTCCATGATCTCGCTTCTTATGCTGTCACCGAGGTTTGGACGTGGTGCACCTACGAAAGAGAATAGGTAACGACGTTTGATTCTTCTCATACGGCTCTGCCATTGGAGAATCTCTGCGTTGGTTGAAGGGTGGAAGTAGGTTGGGTAAGGAACTGCGAATCCGTGGTAGTTCCATGGGCTTGATTCGATTAGTAACATCGTCATGTTTCTTATTTCCGGTAAGATCATTAACCTGGAGAAAGAGACAAAAATGAGAAAGCTTGTCCAATAAAAAAATAAAACATTCATGAATGCTCTCTATTATGTAATTATGCAAGACTAGTGATAAATGTATTAAGAATTTTGAAGTATTTGATCTCCAAAATTGATTAAATTTTTCATAGTACTTTGTCATTCTCTTAATGAACTTGAGTTTTCCTCACTAAACCATTTTGTCATTCCTTTCTACGTATGATTTCAGTTTATACTATGATCCTGTCATGTCATACCAATTGGAATCACATCATCATCACAATAATAATATACCCACTTAGTTAGTTTTGACAGTAGACAAGATAATTATGCAACTATTTTATCACTCACATGTTTTTTTTTTTTTACCACTCACATGTTTTGACACTTATTCATCAGTTTTGACACTTATGCAATTATGCAACTATTTTACCACTCACATCATCATCACAACTAGTTTTAACACTTATTCATTAGTTTTTTTTGTGTTTCATGTTTCTGAAGTGCTATATAGTAACTAGTAAAAGTGAAACGTTTATGCTAAATTAGTATTTTTTTTTTACCTCTTGTGTTTCTCATGCTTCATTATACAGTATGCTATTTTGCTATTCCACTATTCATTTGGTATACGAATAAGATTAGCGACGCACCTGTTTCCCCAATCGGATTCATTCCCTGGTGTACGCATAAAGTCCCAAGTGGTGCGACCAGCCACCATGAAATGATCTCGACCGTCCATTCTTTTCCACTCTTGTCTCTCCCTAAGCCACTTCATCAAATCAAGCGCCGCCGCATCTCTCATGGATGGGAACGGTCCCCACAGAAACCTCATCAAGTCTAAACCCGGATAGTAAGGAACATACACAGCAGAAGCAAGAGAAGAGTCTTTGGTCAAGCACTTGTACTGCTTCATCCTATTGTGGAATATCACTTCCAATGTGAATTGATTCGTGGCGAACCAGCCGGAAACCCCCTCCATGTTTGGTAGAGGAGGGCCTAAACCAAAGTTCGATGTTAACTCGCACATATCAGTCCACCTACTCAACGTCCAACAGTTCTTGAGAAGCTCTTCGTTGAATAAAGATGGAACATCGTGCATGTAAACGTATTTCCCTCGACATGGATCGTTACGTCGCGTTACTCTTGGCCGTACCACAACTTTAGGTCGGTTCCTCTTGGCGCTAATTCTGCTGTTGACCTTGGAAGTATTATTATTCGATGTTTTTTGCTTACTCTCCACAACGTTATTGTCATCAACTCGCTCTTTCTTTGATGTAACATCGTTCCTAGGCTCGAAAAAGTTTGGTTCCTTGTCGAGTGATTGATGATTTTCATCACTATTATCCACATTGTTCTCGTCGTCATTATTAGGTCGAACCATTCTCTTATCCGAAGATCTCGTCCTTCGTGACTCACGATGTCTTCCCCTAGACCTCGTGGACCGACGACTCCAAGCCGTATCACCTCTCTTCTTCACATTCTCAACGTCTTCTTTCTCAAGTTCCTCAACGAGATCAGACACAACCTTGGCATCTTCCGAAATCTGAACCTCTTGAGAGGAACCATTGCCGGTAACAGGAACAGTGATGTTGTCGACGTTTGAGACAACAGCTTGGTCGGATTCATGGTTTTGTTGTGAGACGTGGACGGGGAGATCGATCACGTTTTCTTGCCGGAACAATCTCTCGTGGTTATGAACGGTTTTTACGGAGGAGTTAAAAAGGTAAAGCAAGACAAGCCAGAGGAGGAAAGAGACCATTGCCACGTACCAAAAATATGTTCTGTACTTTGAACTCGACTTGTCCATCGCCATGGGTCTTTTCCTTTGTAGTTTTTTCATGCATTGGCCAAATCTAACCTCAAAACCCTGATTTGTTGCGTGTGGCTAAAGAAACCGCGAAAGGATGTGATGATTCTGAGTATGAATGAGAGATTTCAGGTAAAAATGGATCTCTTGTAGATTCAGACCCGGAGTGGAGGCTGTGTGCGAGATGTGAGATTGTGAGAGTGTTGAAGCGTTCAAAGGTTTTGTAGTAATTAATAAAAAGATGTGTGTGTGTTTTCAGTAAACCAAAAGTTAATTAGTAGTAACATTTGGGAAGATGTAAATAATCAAAGATTCTCTCGCACAAGTGTCCTTAATAAGAAGTGTTCATACTCCCTAATTAAAATCTTCTTTGATTAATGGTGAATACTTTCTCTTACGAAAGTAACACGTTTATTTAGAAAATACTTGCAAAATATTGAATCTTATGTAATGACAATTTATGTAAATTAAACATGAAATAAAGGTTAAATTTTGTGAGTAATTACCTTCTTTTTTACTAGTAGAATTGATTATTGATAAGAAATCTCATGCGTTTCAGTTCGGTTTCAGGTAGGAGCTATTCGGTTCCGGATATATCGGATAAATCATTCTTATACTCAATAGGTACTTATGAAATTTCGGTATGGTTTTGGTTCGGTTTCGGATACCCGTTTAATATATGAATCAAATATATATAATATATAAAATATATTAGTTAACATGTTAATCTAAATGGTTTAGTGATTACACACTTACATATTCGTCAATCCAACCAATGTTTGAGTCACTAAATTGCTAGTTTTATAAGTATTTACTATATTTAAATACCATATATATATGTGTATAATATAAAATAGTACATAAAAGTTAATAGTGGGTTAATGACATTTTGCCTTATATCAACAAGCTGAAACTTGTTTTTTTTTGGATATTCAGATATCCGTTCGGTTCGGGTTTGGTTTATTCGGTTGTAGAAATATAGAAATCATTCGGGTATTTGAGAGTTTTGGTTCGGTTTCTGTTTCGGGTAATTAGGTTCGGTTCCTATTCGGTTTTTTTGCCCAGTGCTAATACAACATATATTATCACTATTTATTCGATTTTTTCCTTTAATATATAGTTGATCTCATCATGTGATTAATCAGCCAAATGTTTGCACTCAAATCTTCTAACTCTTAAATGTGAAAACACTGTTAGTTGTGATTTAATTTAAAGATAAACAAAAGAAAAATCCTCGTGGCTCACGAAACACTTTGCACATCTCGGAGGATTCACGTCCGGGTTTCTTCTAGGCTTTGTTTTTTTTATCCGTCTTCAGTATGGATACTTCAACCAGAGGAACAATCCTCGTAGCTATGCTGCTTCACCTTCTGGTAAATCCAAACACAAGCCGTATCAATACGTTCTCTGGATCACTTCTTTACTGCTTTTGGTAGCAGGATATACTGTTGGGATACGAGGGATGGATTTGAACAAGCATTGTTCATGGTGCCATTATCTCAGCTGTATGCCTACGTCGCTATGGAATTGTAAATCTCAAAATGTATACTGAGAGGTAAAGCCTTTTCATATTTCAGTTATTGTTTTTCCTAATTGTAACTTGTAAGTTTATGAAGCTAAGAATGATTGTGGGATTTGGTGCAGTCGAGCCAAATCGGGAAGCAGATGAACTTGACGTGTATTGCGAACGGGAGAACAGAGATGTATAAGCTCAGTAACGATAACACGTCTCATGTTCAGCAGTTGTGTTCCCAATTATGCAGCTGGTACTAGTATACTACTAAACATCTAACTGATATAATCTTTGTAGAAAGTAGGAATATCTTGGAAAGGGACAAAGATTGTTTACTTAATATGATTTTATCATATGCACTTGTGATTTTTCTTGTTGATCATTTGTCTGGTTCCACTTCTTGTTTCATTGCATATTTGCATATGTAAGAACATATTCAGATTATTAGAATCAAGCTGAGGATGAAAGACAAATCTGTTGCAGTGCAGACCATTGAACTCAACTTGTCGTAGCTACACCAATTTGGACTCACTTCTCCTTAAAAACTCCAAACCATGGGTTATTATACCTGGCCTAGTATCTCATCAGTTCTAAACCGATGTTAGTCATATATCTATCTTTTTAAAACTGAAGTACAAATAGAACTAACCTTCTTTTTAACAATTTATTACATTAATATTTTTTTTCATTTTTTCATTTAATTTAACAATTTCATTAATTACATTACCATAACAATATCACATCATTAATTATATTAGGATAATAATAGTAAATAGTTTTATTTATTAGTTAATTAAAATTAACTTTACGCCAATTATAAAAATAAAAAATGTAAAATAAATGGGTTTTGCATATGGTTAAAAGTTCGGTTTAGTTTGTTTTACTAGAAATTTTTTTATTTTATTTTCAATCTGTGAAAAACTATGTAGCCAAACACAGAATTTAAAGACATGTTTATGTGAATAAAATAATAATTTAAATAAAAATAATTAAAATGTACTACATTTATTGCACTTAATTTTTTACTTCATATAACTATTTTACTAAATAAAAAAATATTTCTATTTCATTTAATTTAGCCAAACACATAAAAAGAATCATTTTTATTAGTTTATTGAATCAATTAGGCATGAACATTGGGTAGTCATTTAAGTACGAGTTGTTCCTATTATAAATTTATGTGCGGGTTTCGAGTTGAGTTTTTCTGGATCTGAAGAAATTCGGTTCTGATGTTTAGAAACCTAAAAATATCCAAATAACCAATTTATCTTAAACATGTTCGGATATTTGTATAAAAAATAATCATATTACTTGATTCAGTCCAAGTTTTTTTAATACAATTAGTTATATGGTAACATATCTAAAATATATAACACTAATTATAAAAAATAAATATCATAGTATAAAAATGTGAAACCAATACCCGCGCATAAACGCGGATTAAACTCTAGTTTTAAGATTAAAACATTCACGCGAAAAATAGAAAATGCTTGTTTGCTTTTTACATGGATGTTGCATCTAGATTCTTGCATTTAGATACAGAAGCTTTGAAATCCATGATTTAGATGTTCATTTCCTCAAACTAGTTTTGCATCAAAAATTGTGTTTAGAGCCCCTAAAAACCTTTTTTTTAGATCCCCTAAGAACATAGGCACAACACTGAACTGACTCCATTTAATTATCTTTTTTTTCATCTTCCCTTCTCGAGCAAATCACCAATAATTTTTTTTGTCATTCATCACTCTCCTGAAGTTTTTTTCCACTTCCGGCAACTTCTTTTTGGTATATGATTGGTTGGATTGTAATTCTATATTAAATGTCGTAGAATTTAGTCAATACTACTTGTATGTTATTTTGTAGTAAGAAAATCATACAGTTTCAGAACATAAATAAGAAAAATGCTTTTAACGTCGTAAGTTTTATATGGAAATCACAAGAAACAAATTAAATGATTTAGGAATAAATGCTGTTAAAATGTAAAAGCATTAGGTTGAACTTGTATCAATCAGGTTTAGATATCATGGTTTAATCCTTTAAGAACCCAAACCGTCTAATTTCATCGAACCATGTGATAGAGAAAAGTTTGTACAATATATTAGGGATTTACGCGCAGAGATCAGATGAACATGATAAACTGATCTAGCTACGAGCCTACGATAAGATAATAGAAAACTGAATATAGTACGTGTGGACAGAGACTGTTATCCATTAGTATTATAGTAATATACTACAATTTACTTTCAAAACTTCTCTCCCAAAGGTTGAAGACAAGCTTGATAAATTGTGTCTTGCCTTAGTTTGGTGACATATTCAGTTTTTTCACTTTTTACAAAAAAATATCAGTTTTTCACTTTGTACCACTAATCAATATTATATTGATTGAATACTAATTATGTGATAGTTGCCTTTATTATATATGAGTGGGACGTAAAAGTTGAAATTATTAGTTAAAGTTCTAGTCATATTTAAGTTAAAGTTTCTACCCATATTTTTAGTGTCGTAAATGGTTAGTGCGAATATGATATTCTTCTACAAAAAGAAAAAAAAGAACATGACAATCCTACGACCATCTGACTTTTCCAAATAATAGATGAAGTAACAACCAAGAAATAATATTGAGTCTAGTATCAAAAAAAGAAGAGAATGTTGAGTAATATATTGTTTTGGTTTTTCTTTAATATATAATAAAGTATTACAACTAGATTGAGTTGATATCTTTATGGGTCGTCCAGCTTGTAAATAATATATTTGGAAAAAGTTGGCAATAAAATTGTCATAACAATATAGTAAATAAAAGGAAAAATTGAAGACGAAACAACAGAATAAATTTTAGTTCTGTGGATGATAATGAAATACTAAAAACCAGCTCGGATTGAAAACCCAATATATACAAAATATTTATTATGTTTTTTTCACTAAAAAGAAAATTAACAACATAAATAAGCCTAGAGTTAATCCTGAAAAAGAACGGAACTAAAAATCAAATTGAACCAAAATATCTGAAACTGAAACTGAACTGAGCCCTTTAAATATCATAATGGTTCTTATATTATATATCCGAAATAACGAACCGGAACTAAAACCAAACCAATAACCAGATAGATACCCAAATATCTAAAAAAACAAGTCTCAACTTTCTAATACAAGGTAAAATGTCATTAACTCCACGTGAACCTGAGTTAGATAGGAAGAGTGAAAAAATTGTCACTACAAAACCACGTTACCTTTTATGTATTATCTTATATTATAAATATATATATAGTATTTCTAAATTAAAATACAATAAATACTTATAAAATTAACAATTCAGTGATTCAAACTCTGGTTGGATTAACGAATATGCAAGTGTATAAGATCATCTCCATCTCTATTTCATAATATACTCCAAAATGGAGTTAGAACAATGATCTTTTATTTTTGTTCATATTTCATATTTCATTCTATTTTTGAAGTAAATTATGGAATGGAGATGAAGATACTAACCATTAGATCACTTAGACTAACATGTTAACTATATATATTTTATATATATATATATATATATATATATATATATATATATATATATATATATATATATATATTTGATTCACATCTCAAAAAAGTACCCGAAACCAAATTGAAATCTCATAACTACCTATTAGGTATAAGAATGTTTTGTCCGATATATTCGGAACTGAATGGTTTCTAGCCACACCGAACCGAATACTCGAATGCCCGGTGCTACCTAGAGTTTTATTTTAAAATTCACTTTCTAGTAAGAATTGTGGAGCCTCTTTAATACGATGGTTAAGAGAATAATAATTAATAATTGGGGTTTGATTCCTGATAAGGCATAATTTCTACGGTTTAATGAATATACGTTTACAGGGAAAATATAGTAAGAGTAAAGTTTTTCATCATAATATAGTGTATGTAAATTGTCGTTATTGTAAATTTATGTGGAGTAGATAAAATCTATACTATTAATGCAGAATTTTATAGGATTTTGCCCTTTATTTTGCACTAATATTACAACCTATGCCACTGAGAATATTCACAAAATTAAAAGGAAATTTTAAACTACTTCCTTAGTCCAGTGGTTTGAGTAATGGTTCATTAGTGCTTCTACACCAAGAGATCTGAGTTCAAACCCTAGAAAACGTAAATTATGCAGATTATGGAAAAACAAAGTTATAAAATGTTTTCAGCATGGTGCATGGCGTATCATCGAACATGGATCTCATAGGGCGCCTCAAAATGACGCAGTCAAGTATGTATTCTCATATGATAGTAGAATTGTCAGCCGTAAAATTTTCTATGTAATATTTCTCAGCGGTGTAATAGCATAATTAATTTAAAAAAAAACTACACCAATATATTGTCAAATAAAAATCTGTTGATTTTTTTAACGCTGATTTATTATGATATTACAATTATGATATTAGAAAAATTACATAGACGATTCGACAACCGACAATACTACTTACCTAATGAGGATCTCTGCCTAACTGCATCACCTGAGCCGTCCTACGAAGATCCACGCGTTACCAGATTTACTTGCACCATGTTGAAGATCTATTGTAAGCCTTTCTTCCGTAGTTTGCATAATTTTTTTTAATGAATTGCTTTTTCCGGGACTTGAAGCCTGAATTTTCTGTAATATGGAAAAAAATGGATAGTCTGGATTTCGAACCCCAGACTTGGGTGTAAAAACCTTTAAACCTTAACCAATATGCTACGGTGCTTCCATAACATCAGGTGATATACGTTGAAAAATATTTAATGATCAATATATTGTCCTCTTTACATGTCGACTTACGACATGTACTATACAAATATAATTTCTCAAGTGTTGGCACAAATCAACACAATTAAAAATGTGGGCACAAGTGCTAATATTTATGCAACAAACAAAAGTAAATATATGTTACAAAATTAAAACAACAAGAAATATGATTTACACAAACATATTAAAAATCAAATATATGAATATATTCAAACGAAAGATATTTTTGTGCTTTTAAAGCACGGAACAAACTCTAGTTATCCATTCAAGAATAGTCGCTAAACACTAGTTGTTTAAAAAATAGATTGAATTGTAAGACAACAAAACAATTTAGTAAAATCTAGAATTTGAATATTAATCTTTTTATTATTCAACCGAATTTACAGAATTTATTTTTGGGAAGTTGGCAAGTTGCGTTTTTTAGTCTACCCTTTTGCTATATTAAATCATTAAAAATTATAGATTTCCCGATCTAGATCCATTTTGACCAAATTTGTATTGAAAACATGGAGAAATGATATCAAATTAAAAGTACTGTACACCCAGAAGCCAGACAATTAATCTATTTTGAGAAGGGATAAAGATATTCAAAGAGTATATTCCATAGTGAGTAACGTGTAATCAATTTTTTTTATTAAATTAAGATTATTGTCGTATGATACTTTTTTTTAAATAAGATATATTATCTTTTAATCTACGCATTAGAAATATTTTACCTGATTTTTAGTTAATTAAAATTACAATTTCATACATAATTTGTGTATCTTAAGTTCTATATACGTGTATATATAATTCATTGGGAAATTCTCTATGAAAGACCTAAAAAGTCACAAATATAGATTTTAAAAATAAAAATGACCAAAAATAAGCTTATTTTTTTTATGAAAAAAAGTAAATATACACTTATATCCCTAGGGTACTTAATCTAGATATTAGGGTTTTGTAGTTAAAAGTTGGAGTTTAGAGTTTAGAATTTATGGTTTAGAGTTTAGAGTTGAGGAGTAGGATTTTGGGGATAAGATTTCAAATTTTACAAAATAATTTTTTTAAAAAAATTCAAAATAAAAAATGTTATTTTGGTCATTTTAGTTTTTAAAGTCTATTTTTGTGACATCTAAGAGAAGAAAAAATTACTTCCGCCATTAGAGTCACCCGAGGTGCAGAAGTAAACTAATTTAAATCTTCCTTGATAAGATAATGCAGAAAATTAGGGGAGAAAAAACACATTGCAAAACTTTTATTTGGAAAACATTGGTTGAAGAATATATTATTATTTGACATATTTTAAAATGATGATATTGGTTTGTTAAGTTTCATAATTTTATTGAAATGTGATTTTGAAAAATATAGAAATATTGTGTATTTACTTTATTCAAGTAAAATTTAAATGTTTAATAAATAATTTTAATATTTTTTTACTTCATCGTATATACAAATTAAACATACTCAAATATGTAAGAAACAAACAAAATAAGTAAGCAAGACATAACATTTGCTATAGAAAGTGCTGACTCATCATACAAAATATTTTATAAAATAAATAGATAATAAATATAAAATACTTGATACTGTTACGAAAGTCAGCAACACTTTCGTGTGAGAGTTGATATGGAGCCCATATCATTTAAAACTCACAGTAACAATTGTCGAAACCTCTTCTATATAAGGAATTGTATTGCGATCATTTTATGACGCCCCTTTCGAACGTAATAACATCAATCTCTCTTATTTGGTATACTACTTCTTCTTCTCATTTATTAAGATTATTATTCTTTTCTACTTTCTATTATTTACGTAACATGATCAAACAAATAGACACCTCTTATATATGAAACAATATATAATATAATTATAACACGTTATCAGCACGATCACTCTATTATTATAATTCTTTCTTTTGATTATTATGTTCGGAGTGGGGCCTCCATTTTATTTGTTTATGATTACCGGAGTGCGGCCCTGCCGCCCCGCCTTTTATTGTTAATTTTACAATGGTTGCTTAAGGCACCATGATGGCCGGTATACCGCCTAAACATTTAACTTGTTATTTTATTTGAGTGCATTATCATAATTTATTATTTTACAGATTTGATCACCTTAATATTTTTGCTTTCAAATTTGACGGATAATTTTATCCCCATAGATAACTAAATATATTTAAGTAGGCACATATATTTATATATATGTTTAAATTGATAAATTTTATAATTGCTCACTGATTGTTTATGATTAATTTTTTTTTCTATCTTATGTTTTTCTTTTACCTCCAACGGTCATATATAAATTTAAAAAAAAAAAAAAAAAAAAAAAATTACTTTCTAAACGGCTAGTTAACGGCTATGAACAGTGTTTTTATCTATAAATATACTCATTTCTCACTCATTTACTTCATCCAAAACATTTCATCTTCTCTCAAATATTTTCAAATCGCTCCATTACGGTTTATCATTACAAAAAGGATGATTCGCATATTTTTGGTTGTATGTGCAATTCTAATTTTTGCTTCTATGTACGGTCTTTTTATCGGAGAATTTGCTCCTGAGGAATTTACGCTCAATGTCGGTTTACTTTTCTATGCGCTGTTTCTCCTTGTAATTGCGTGTATTATTAATATAAATGGTTCATTTTAAAATTATGAAATTCTAATATATTATTTGATTTTAGAAATCCAATGGCAAACATGGAGAAGCTCCAATTCCCCGCTCTAGACATCACCGGCACCAACTACATTTCATGGGTTACAAATGTCGAACTTCATCTTGAATCTCTTGGTCTATCCGAGACCGTTAAAGAGATTAATACTTCAACGCCTCAAGAAAAGGCTAAATCGGTGATCTTCCTTAGAAGACACCTTGATGAAAGTATTATTTATGACTATGCCAACATGAGAGATCCTAAAGAGCTATGGAAGTCTCTGAAAGATCGTTTTGATCATCAGAAAGACATAACACTTCCACTTGCTCGGGATGAATGGCAGAGTCTGAGATTTCAAGATTTCGACAAAGTGATGAATTACAACTCGGCTGTGTTAGGGATTGTGGCCAAATTGAGATATTGTGGTGAAACAATCACCGAATCTCAAATGCTTGAGAAGACATACACCACATTCCATAAGAGCCACATCACCCTACAACAACAGTACAGGTTGCGGGGATATATTAAATTTTCAGAATTAATTGTGGCGCTTCTCATAGCAGAAAAAAACAACGAGCTTCTGATCAAGAATCACATGACTCGTCCAACTGGTTCAAAACCGTTTCCTGAAACAAACGCGTTAGATGCAAAGAAACCAGTCAAGGAAAATAAAGCCTATTGGGGTCGCGGTCGTGGTCGTCAAAACTACCGTGGACGTGGACGAAAGTACAATCCACAAGATAGGAAGTCATTCCAGTGGGTCCGCTCTGAGCAAACCCCTAAGGGAAAAGAACACCAAGGAAATACCTCCCAGAAGCGAGAAGAAGCTTGTTTCAGATGCGGTACTAAGGGACATTGGTCTCGTTTATGTCGTACCCCTGCACACCTTTGCGCTCTATACAAAGAGTCCGTCAAAGGAAAAGAAAAGGAAGTAAACTTTGCGGAACATTCTGAGGGTACAACGCACCTCGATGCGTCTGACTTTGTGAATGATTTCGAGGAGACCGCTATCCCGGAAGCCTAAGTGCCCATCATGTGACTCTTGAAATTCCACAATTATACCATAAATAATTGTTGTTTGTGGAAGATTAATGTATAATTATTGTGTGCTTTTCACCTTCTTATGTATAATTATTGTGTGTTTAATGTTTGCTAATGATGTATAATATTTTATGAATAATATTATCTTATGTTAATTCTTTTTGTTTGTCTCAGAAATGGACATTACAAATGGAACATCAACCAAGATCAATGCTAGAGATATTTGTATACCAGATAGTGGAACAACGCACACTATTCTGAAGCACAGAAAATATTTTTCTGAACTAAAACCGACAAATATCACTGTTCATACAATATCGGGTCCTGCAGACTTGATCGAAGGAATTGGTAAAGCCCATTTCACGTTACCCAACGGGACAAAATTCTCGATAAATAATGCACTATTTTCTCCAAATTCTAAAAGGAATTTGTTGAGTTTTAAAGACATATATCTTCAAGGATTTGATACTCAGTCTGCAACTGAGGATGGAAAGAAGTATATGTATATTACTCTTGAGAAATCGGGAAAACAAAAGGTATTGGAAAAATTACCAAAACTCTCTTCTGGTCTACATCATACATATATAAGTGCCATTGAATCACATTTGGTGATTAAGGAAAATTCTAGTGATTTTACACTATGGCATGATCGTCTTGGTCATCCAGGCACTACAATGATGCGAAAAATCATCGAGAACTCACATGGTCATTCACTGAAACCCCAAGAAGTTTATCAAGGGAATAAAATGACATGTACTGCGTGTTCTCTTGGAAAGTTGATTATAAGACCATCGCCAACCAAAATAGATAAAGAGTTACCAAAGTTCCTTGAACGAATTCAAGGCGATATTTGTGGACCTATACATCCACCTTGTGGACCATTCTATTATTTTATGGTAATGATCGACGCGTCGAGTAGATGGTCACACGTTTGTCTATTGTCCTCTCGAAATATGGCATTTGCGAGATTTTTATCTCAGATAATCAAACTAAGAGCTCAGTTTCCTGATTATCCGATAAAGAGAGTTAGACTGGACAACGCTGGTGAATTTACCTCCCAAGCATTCAATGATTATTGTATGGTAACTGGAATTGATGTTGAACATCCTGTTGCTCATGTTCATACACAAAATGGTTTGGCCGAATCATTAATTAAACGTCTGCAACTGATTGCAAGACCATTGATTATGAAATCTAAACTCCCAACTTCTGTGTGGGGACATGCTATTTTGCATGCAGAAGCATTGATTCGAATAAGACCAAGTGCATATCACAAATACTCTCCCATACAGTTAGCCTTTGGACGAGAACCAAACATTTCTCATCTAAGAATTTTTGGTTGCGCTGTATATGTGCCGATTGCACCTCCCCAACGTACAAAGATGGGACCTCAAAGGAGGTTAGGGATATATGTTGGTTGTGACTCTCCATCAATTATACGATACCTAGAACCACAAACTGGTGACGTATTTACGGCACGTTTTGCTGATTGCCACTTTGATGAAAAAGTATTCCCAGTTCTAGGGGAGAAAATAAACAAGTAGGAAAGGATATCAAATGGTGTGTACCATCTTT
This sequence comes from Brassica rapa, assembly GCF_000309985.2. Taxonomy (NCBI): domain Eukaryota; kingdom Viridiplantae; phylum Streptophyta; class Magnoliopsida; order Brassicales; family Brassicaceae; genus Brassica; species Brassica rapa. The sequence goes on from NC_024798.2 coordinate 15,631,944, forward strand.
ACTACACCTTGATCCTCCTACAAAACAATCAGAATTAGAGGTCCGTCGGATTATGCATTTACAAAGCATCGCAAATCAACTACCCGATGCTTTTGCAGACACCAAATTGGTTACAAAATCCCATATACCGGCTGCAAATACTCCTGCTCGCTTAGAAATGCCACATGAACGTGGAGTAGAAGATAATACACGAGAGTCTAAAATACGCTTGAAGCGTGGTAGACCTATTGGTTCTAAGGATAAGAATCCTAGAAAAAGAAAGGAGTCAGAAAAACAAAATTCTTCCAATATAGCAGAAAAGTTGGAAGAGATTAACAGCGAGGTCAATGAGAATGTTGAACATCATGATTCTGAAGAAAATCATGAGATTTCTATTAACTACATTCATAATAGAAAAATATGGAATCGAAACAAAGTGAATGGTGTTGATGATCTTTTCTCATACTTTGTTTCGAAGGAAATAGATGAAGAGAATGATGACCCTGAACCAAAATCTATCTTGGAATGTCAAAAGAGACATGATTGGATAAAATGGAAAGATGCAATACAAGTTGAACTCGATTCACTTAACAAACGAGAGGTATTTGGTCCTATTATAATCACACCTGAAGCTGTAAGGCCAGTTGGTTACAAATGGGTTTTTGTTCGGAAACGAAATGAGAAAAGCGAGATTATGAGATATAAGGCTCGTCTTGTAGCTCAAGGATTTTCTCAAAGACCTGGAATCGATTATGAAGAAACATATTCTCCTGTTATGGATGCAATCACATTTAGATTTTTGATGAGTCTTGCGGCTAATCAAAATCTAGAGATGCGTCTAATGGACGTTGTTACTGCATACTTATATGGATCTTTGGACACTGATATTTATATGAGAATCCCTGAAGGATTTAAAATGCCAGAATCATTAAGTTCTAAACCTAAAGAGTTATGTGCAATAAAATTGCAAAGATCATTATACGGTTTAAAACAGTCTGGACGCATGTGGTATAATCGTCTCAGTGAACATCTAACTAAAGAAGGATATGTAAACAATCCTATATGCCCATGTGTTTTCATCAAGAAAACATCATCTGGATTTGTTATCATTGCCGTATATGTTGATGACCTAAATATTATTGGGACTAAAGTCGAAATACAAAAGGCATCTGATTATTTAAAAGGAGAATTTGAGATGAAAGATCTCGGACAAACAAAATATTGTCTTGGCCTACAAATTGAGCATTCTCAAAAGGGTATATTTGTACACCAGTCTACATATACGAAAAGAGTGTTGAAACGATTCAACATGGACAAATCGACTCCACTTAGTACTCCTATGGTCGTCAGATCACTTAATGTCGAAAATGATCCCTTTCGACCACACGAAGAAAATGAAGATATACTTGGTCCTGAAGTGCCATATTTAAGTGCAATAGGAGCACTTATGTATCTTGCTAATTGTACTCGGCCTGATATATCATTTGCTGTTAATCTTTTGGCAAGATTTAGTTCATCCCCTACGCAAAGACATTGGAATGGGATCAAACATGTCTTTCGCTATCTCCAAGGAACGATTGATTTAGGATTATTTTATCCTAATAATACTAACGGAGAAATAGTTGGCTTTGCAGATGCAGGATATTTATCTGACCCTCATAAAGCTCGATCACAAACAGGGTACGTTTTCACGGTTGGAGGAACCGCTATATCATGGCGATCCCAGAAACAAACACTTGTAGCCACTTCCTCGAACCATGCTGAAATAATCGCTCTCCATGAAGCAAGCAGAGAATGTGTTTGGCTCAGATCAATAAGTAAACACATCCTATCAAGTAGTGGGATCAACGTCGACTCAAAACCGACCATCATATATGAAGACAATGCAGCATGTGTCGCTCAAACAAAGGAAGGATACATCAAAAGTGACCGAACCAAACATATTCCACCAAAGTTCTTCTCATATACCCAAGAACTCGAGAAGAATAAAGAAATTGAAGTGAGATATGTTCGATCCTGTGATAATGCTGCAGACCTCTTTACGAAGTCACTATCCACTACGACATTCAGAAAACATGTTTACAACATTGGAATGCGTCATCAACAAGACCTGTAACGATCGTCTATTCGAGGGGGAGCTTCTGAGTTGTACTCTTTTTGCCTTACTATGGTTTTTCCTACTGGGTTTTCCAAGAAAGGTTTTTAATGAGGCAACAAGAGATGATATACATGAGACATTAATGATACTGGTCTCCAAGGGGGAGTGTTACGAAAGTCAGCAACACTTTCGTGTGAGAGTTGATATGGAGCCCATATCATTTAAAACTCACAGTAACAATTGTCGAAACCTCTTCTATATAAGGAATTGTATTGCGATCATTTTATGACGCCCCTTTCGAACGTAATAACATCAATCTCTCTTATTTGGTATACTACTTCTTCTTCTCATTTATTAAGATTATTATTCTTTTCTACTTTCTATTATTTACGTAACATGATCAAACAAATAGACACCTCTTATATATGACACAATATATAATATAATTATAACAGATACTTCAAATGTTAAAAACGAAAGATTCTTACTGCTACGTTTTGAACAATGGACCACGTGCATATGAAGTTAAACTAATATACCATTATATTATGTATAAATTATTGTTCAATTTTAGACAATTAAACAAAATTGTAAGACATTGGCATATATATTTTAAACTGTTATACGTAAGTATAACATAGTTTGCTAAGTATGCTAACTATTGTGTACATAAATTGTAACATTTAAATGTAAAATTATAAACGAAAATTTTAACTATGTAAATTATAGGAGAAATTAAAAATATTTTGATATATGATTTTCTTATAGTAAAATCAAACAGTAAATTTATCAAGTTCATTCAAAAAACAAAAGAAGGCTTAAAAAAACATACACCACTCTGCAGAAACAGCAGCAAGAAGTAGAACCAACAAAGGTAAAATTTATTGATTTGAAAAATATTCTTTCTGGCCCTAAAATATATCTATATAATTTAGTATTTTAATATTTAAATATGTATATGTTATATTAAATTTAATATGAAGAAATTTAACAAAGGTAAAATTTCAGTGATATTTTTTATAATATTCTGTGTTTGATTAATGTTAGTTTTTCTTTTTTTTACACGTGCTTTAGAACATAAAATTATTTTGATAAACTGTTAATTCATTTTAACCCCTTCATATTTGTCAAGACTTATTTTAAACATTTTTCATAATGATAATCTGTTTTTAACACTCGCATTTTGGTATAAATATCGTGTATATATGTTTAAAAAATGGCCTTTAAAGTTTCCTGACCTAGTGGGTTTCTGACACACATAAACAAATAAAATGTACTTTTCAAAAATCATTGAAAATTGTACCTTTCATCCATTTGTTATTTTCTGTACTTTTTAATACATAAAAAATACATCTTCACCACGTACATACATCAACTCCCCCCAACACAAAGCTTTCTTCCAGAGTATCTGAATCAACACATCTTAATCCCAACAGGTACGCTTGCAAAATTTGTTTCTTACCAAACACAAAACATCATTATCTCCTAGGGATTAATAAACATCATAGCTTAGTGTTTAGGTTATCTGTTTTTCATTTGCTGTGTTATTATCTTGATCAGGTAGAGAGAAAAAAAAAGTTCCAACCTTCAAAACGTGTTTTCTCTCAGAGACTAAGGATTTGTGTTTTCTTGTTGAAAAAGTTTTAGGGTTCTTGTGATTACTGATGGGTTCTTACTCTGCTGGATTCCCTGGATCGTTTGACAACTTCCATTACAATTACAAGATTGACTTTTCCAATTTTGGAAATGGGTTATATCTGGATGATCAACCTTTCTTGAGAAGTCCGTCTCCTTTTCCTCCTCTTCCTCTCCCTCCTCTTCATCCTCCTCCTCATCCAGAGCCATGTTCTCAACAGAATCTTCCTGCTGATGCTGATGTTGATGCTGATGATGATTGCACTGATTCTGTTCTGCAATACATAAGCCAAGTGCTTATGGAAGAAGACATGGATGACAAGCCTTGTATGTTCCATGATGCCTTGTCTCTCCAAGCAGCTGAGAGATCTCTTTATGAAGCTCTAGGCGAAAAGTACCCCGATTCTACTCGCCCTGTTCAGTTATCTCATAGTCCTGATGAGCTGAGTGATATAACTTCTTCAGGCTATACCTCAAGAACCACCACCACCACCACCACTTCCTCTGATTGGAGTTTTGATAGTTTGGAGAACAGTAGGCCTTCTTGGATGCAAACACCGATCCCCAAAAACTTCGTCTTCCAGTCTACTCCCTCTACTAGATCCAGTCCCAATAGTGGCCGTAACACGGGTATTAGGTCAAGTTCTAGTAATGACTTGGTTTCTAACATGTTCAAAGATAGCAGCTGGGCGTTACAATTCAAGAAAGGTGTGGAGGAAGCAAGCAAGTTCCTCCCAAAGAGTACTCAGCTGGTTATAGACGTGGAGAATGATCATCACTATGTTCCTTACAGGATAACCGGAGAGAAATACCATTGGCGTGAAGATGAGCATTTGCCTGAAGAAAGAAGCAAGAAGCAACCAGCTGTCTACGCCGATGACCCCGAACTATCTGAAATGTTTGATAAGATCCTCTTGTTCGGAGATCCCAAGGAGAATCCTAAATGCATTCTCAACGAAACCTCCCAAAAGGAACCTCCCAAAGCTTCACCAAGTCCCAAAGGCGAGACAACAACATACCCGAGGGGACAGAAACCAACTGCTTATGTGCAAGAGATACCTGACTTGAGGTCCCTTTTGCTTTCATGCGCTCAAGCTGTCTCGGTTAACGATCATAGAAGAGCTGAAGGATTGTTACGACTCGTCAGGCAACATTCTTCGTCTTACGGAGATGGAACAGAGAGGTTAGCTCATTACTTCGCGAACAGCCTCGAAGCGCGTTTAGCCGGGACGGGTACGCAGGTCTACACAGCCTTGTCTTCCAAGAAAACATCCGCTGCCGACATGTTGAAAGCTTACCAGACCTACGTATCGGTCTGTCCGTTCAAAAAGATCGGTATAGTTTTCGCTAACCATACCATTCAGCAGCTGGTTAAGAAGACTATGCCTGACACCATCCACATTATAGACTTTGGGATATCTTACGGTTTCCAGTGGCATTCTCTCGTTCATCGACTTGCATGGAGACGTGGCTCCTCGTGTAAGCTTAGGATAACGGGTATTGACTTGCCTCAACGTGGGTTTAGACCAGCTAATGGAGTTATCGAGACAGGACATCGCTTGGCTAAGTACTGTAAGAAGTTCAACGTGCCATTTGAGTATAACGCTATTGCTCAAAAATGGGAAACGATAAAGCTTGAGGACTTGAAGTTGAAAGAAGGCGAGTTTGTGGCGGTGAACTCTCTCTTTAGGTTTAGGAACCTTCTAGATGAGACGGTGGCGGTGGACAGCCCTAGAGATGTGGTTTTGAGACTCATACAGAAGATAAAACCGAACATCTTCATCCCTTCTATCTTGAGCGGTTCTTATAATGCGCCTTTCTTTGTGACGAGGTTTAGAGAAGTTCTGTATCATTTCTCTTCTCTGTTCGACATGTGTGACACTACTCTGACGAGGGAGGATCCAATGAGGGTCGTGTTTGAGAAGGAGTTCTACGGGAGGGAGATCATGAACGTGGTGGCTTGCGAGGGGACGGCGAGGGTGGAGAGGCCTGAGAGTTATAAGCAGTGGCAGGGGAGGATGGTGAGAGCTGGGTTTAGACAGCTTCCGGTTGAGAAGGAGCTGGTTCAGAAACTGAGGTTGATGGTTGATAAAGAGTACAAAAGCAAAGAGTTTGATGTTGATCAAGATGGTAACTGGTTCCTTCAAGGCTGGAAAGGCAGACTTGTTTATGCTTCTTCTTTTTGGGTTTCTGTGTAGTGTTGTCTTTTACATTCCAAGAAACTGATTATCTCTAAGGTTTGTTGTCTCTTTGTTAACACAATGACCTTCACATTTGTATATTTGTACAGGTTTAGTATTCTTTCCTACTAAACCTTTACAAATAACACAAGACTATTTCAATAAATAAAAAAAATACAAAAGAGATCATATTTCATGGGAGAAAGATAAAATAGCCCAATATGGATTCTATAATATTTGAATAAAATGTTAAAATGAAAATTGTAAATATGATTAGTGAAATTTGGGGTTTGATTTTGGGTTATAAAAACAATTGGAAATTTTACCACCAAAATTAGCTTATTATTGCTAAAAATAACTTACAATTTTACATTTATATATAGGAATTGATATAATATTTAGATTATTATAAAATTTCGATTTAGATTGGTTAATTTTTTTTTTCGGTCGCTGGTTTGATATTAATCTTTTTCCACTCATATTATCATTAATATTACTCTCTCCGTTTCAAAAAGATACATATTTTAGACTTTTCACACATATTAAAAAAACACATTAAAACTTGATTGTAACTACATTGTTTTTTTTGTGAATAACAATTTTTCATTATTTTTAGTCAATATAAATCTGATAAACACCATTAACTTTTTAAAATTTATAATTTTTTATTAAATAATACATTAAAAAAGTAAAAATTGTATTTTTTTGAAATAATTTTTTTTTTCTAGAACGTGGATCTGAAAGGGAGGGAGGGAGTATTATTTATGTTGCCTTTATAATATTTAAAGCCCAATGGGTAAACGTAAATGATCCGAGGTAAAGGAGGCTTCTTGTTTTAGGCAAAATAACAATGGGATTTTTGCAAAATTGACCTATAACTTAAAGTCAAACACAAAACTAACCTCCTTTTTTTTTGAAAATTGGTTTTGCCCTATTCACCCCACAAGTTCATATAATTTACGAAAATGCCATCCATTTTTTTTTTATTTTTTTTTTCGAAAATGACATTTTTACTCTCTCACCCTCATCATCTTCAAGTAATTACAAGATTGCCATTGTCATCAATACCACAACCACCATGAACAACCAATTTGAAGCTCTTAATGCTCCTAAAATCGATTTACCCTTCTTCTTTTTCCATTCTTGTGACCTAAACACAACATATCTCTCACTTTCTCTCCACAATGAGCTAAAAAAACTCAAGATTTTGATTCTAAAATTTTTATGGTTCATAGAGTCATAGAAGCTAACGATTATGGGTGGGTGACTTCCGTTTGTGATTCTGTGTGCTTGGAGAAGCCTTATGTATGCTAAGGAACTTATCTCACTAATTTAAGGTATGACATCGAGTTTTTTTCCAGATCTGTTCGTCAGACGACTTACTTGGGAAGTCGTCTGGCTGTAGACGACTTACCTTTCAGTCGTCTGGCTGTAGACGACTTACCTGGAAGTCGTCTGGTCAACGCAGAGGTTATTTTTGCAATTGACTTTGAAATCTGTAACCTGAGACGACTGAAAGTTAAGTCGTCTACTATTGTTTGGTTTCAAAAAAAATTCCAAAGAACCTAGACGACTTACATTTCAGTCGTCATAGGTTAATTTTGTATTTGACTGGATAATTTCAGAAGTTTGACTTCCCCAGACGACTTACATTTCAGTCGTCTGGCGAAAATTAAAATAATAATATTTTTTTTAAAGTAAACGACTTACAATTAAGTAGTCATAGGTTAGTCTTGCAATTGAAAAAAAAAACTTCAAGATTTAATTATACACAGACGACTTATAATTCAGTCGTCCACCAGACGACTTAATTGTAAGTCGTCCAGGATTTTTTTCCGAGATTCTGGTCAAACCTCGTAAATCCTGGACGACTTACATTTCAGTCGTCTCGTGGACGACTGAATTATAAGTCGTCTGTATATAATTAAATCTTGAAGTTTTTTTTTTCAATTGCAAAACTAACCTATGACGACTTAACTTTAAGTCGTCTACTTTTAAAAAAATATTATTATTTTAATTTTCACTAGACGACTGAAACGTAAGTCGTCCAAAAAGTCAAACTTCTGAAATAATCCAGTCAAATGCAAAACTAACCTCTGACGACTGAAATGTAAGTCGTCTAGCTTTTTTGGAGTTTTTTTTTTAACCAAACAATAGTAGACGACTTAACTTTCAGTCGTCCGAAATAACAGATTTCAAAGTCAATTGCAAAAATAACCTCTGCGTTGACCAGACGACATATAGTTTAGTCGTCTAGACAACTTAGATTGAAGTCGTCCGCGTCTTCTCCACTAGTTTTTAAGTCTTCTACGTTAGTTTATGAATAACTTGTATTTTTAAGAGTGATAAGTAACTTCAAGATATGTAAAACTCATATTTACAAAATATGTTCTCTCCCTTAGTTTTACTAAATTTGACTAAGTTTTTCAATGCAAACTTATAAAAAATATGATATGCTTTGACTAGTTACTATTGTTTGTTTCCATCTCTTACCAACATTCTTGTTTATTAAGATGAGAAAAAGGCCATTGGAGTTTATTATTGCATATGAGAGATCCAAAGATAAGAAAAAGGCTACTGAAGTCTATTATTTCATTGATTTGTAAATGTGTAAACACATTGTTAGCACATTTAATACATCTTGGAAAACATTATTACTGATTTTACAAAAAATTCACAACTAAAAGAATATACATGCAATTCATAAAACAGATCACAAACAAAACTATTATAGATCATTCATCTACAAAGACAAGCTTGGATTCCACTTGAGTAGACAAGACCAGACAACTTTTAAGAAGTTCAGACGACTTCTAAGAAGTCCAGACGACTTCCAGGAAGTTCAGACGACTTTGCCAGAAGACTTTTAGGAAGTTCAGACGACTTCCAGACGACTTTACAGGAAGTCCAGACGACTTTACAGGAAGTCCAGACGACTTTTAGGAAGTCCAGACGACTTCCAGACGACTTCCAGATGACTTCCAGACGACTAACAAGTAAGTCGTCCCAGAAGTTTTCCAGATCTGAAAAACCTGCATATTAAATCCAGATCTGAAAAACCTGCATATTCAAAAACGTTCAAATGGCTTAAAAACAGAAAAAAATGAGTGGAAGATTATATAAATCTACCTTTACAGAACACACAAAAATACATATCTAAAAATAATAGATCTACCTTTAAATTAGTGGAAGATGAGTACCAAATAATTAAAAACCTGCAAAAAAAAAAATAGATTAGTAACAAAGACATGAGACAAAATTGAAAAATTCATATAAAGTTTGGTGTTTTCAAGTCAAAGAGATTAGAGTGGGTTTGGAGAGTTTTAGTTTGGGAAAAAAGTAAGAACTTTATACAACAAGAAGTTACCAAATGAAGAAAAATCAGACATAAGAACTTACCAAAACGCTCAGAAAAATCCAGACGACTTCCTAGAAGTCCAGACGACTTCCTGGAAGTCCAGACGACTTCCTGGAAGTCCAGACGACTTCCAGGAAGTCCAGACGACTTCCTGGAAGTCCAGACGACTTTGTCAGAAGACTTCCAGATGACTTCCAGACGACTTCCAGACGACTAACAGGTAAGTCGTCCCAGAAGTCTTCCAGATCTGAAAAACCTGCACATCAAATCCAGATCTGAAAAACCTGCATATTCAAAAACGTTCAAATGACTTAAAAATAGAGAAAATGAGTGGAAGATTAGATAAATCTACATTTATAGAACACACAAAAATACATATCTAAAATTAATAGATCTACCTCTAAATTAGTGGAAGATGAGTACCATTTGATTAAAAACCTGCAAAAGAGATAGATTAGTAAGAAATACATGAGACAAAACTGAAAAATTCATATAAAGTTTGGTGTTTTCAAGTCAAAGAGATTAGAGAGAGGTTGGAGAGTTTTAGAATGATGAACATTACATTTTTGTTGCAGCCATTTGAGAGGAGGAGAGAGAATGTGTAAATTTTTCTTTATATAGGGAGACAAAAAATCCAATTAGATTAAATATTTTTGACTCAGACGACTTCCTGGACGACTTACATTTCAGTCGTCTGGTGAAGAAATTAAAACAGACGACTTACATGTAAGTCGTCCAGAAGAGTTTAATATTTTTAGCGGGAAATTAAATATTTTTAGCGGGAAACTAAAATAGAAGACTTTCCAGACGACTTACAAGTAAGTCGTCTGGACGACTGAAATATACGTCGTCCGGGTAAATTATTTAACAGACGACTGAAATATAAGTCGTCCACACCCTAAACATAACCCCTAAACTTAATTATCTAATTAAACACTTCATAAAACCAAATCAAACTTGAAAAGTGTTTACTATACACAGAAATAAACACATATAGGTGAAAACTAATTTTTGAAAAAAACATTTTAGTTTTCCAAAATCTAACCCTAACAATACATACAATACTACAACATATGTTTGCCAAACTCCTAAACCAAAGTATTTCATGATTCACTACTTCCACTCATATATCTTCAAAACAAATCAATTTTATCATATCTTAATTTATATCAGTTAAAACTGTTTATAATTACTTGATTTTTATTTTTTACGCATCTAAATATTTTTTTACAAGATTTATAAATTATTTTTAAAATAAACTGGTACCAGACGACTTACACTTCAGTCGTCCAGACGACTTACACTTCAGTCGTCCAGACGACTTACACTTCAGTCGTCCAGACGACTTCCAACATCTCAGACGACTCAGACGATTTACTGGGGCTATATTCGTAAAAATGGCTTCTGTTTTTTTGTTTGGTCACAAGGGGCTGAGCTGTAATTTCACTAGGCTTTTAGGTTAGTTTTGCATTTGATTCAAGTTTGGGTATAGGTTTGGAATTAAAATCAAGTTGTGGGTTAGTTTTGGCAAAAACCCCAATAACAATTGTATTAAATTCCACGTAGTATTACCTGAGCCGAAAGCCAATTACTGTACGCCACGTATAAATAAATCGTTCCTTGTACGATACTTGGTTAAAAACCTATAAAAGAATCAAAACAAACTTTCCAAAATCTCAGCTCCGATCTGCTGCCTGCCTTTGACTCCTCCTTGATAAGAAGAAGAAGAAGAAGAAGAATCCAAAGCTTCTCCGATCTTCTTCAAGCTCCAGAAAACCCTAATACCAAACCGTTTGATTTTACTTTGGTACGGTTTGATCAAGTAAACTTTTACCTGATCTGTTTAAAGACTGTCTCGATCATCTTTTGAGTTCGCGTTAAGCTCTTTTAACTCAAATCTAGATTTCATCGACTAAGGTTTAATTAGACTTGTTGGATCGAGCTTGTTTTAAGGTTTTTGATGATCGCCTTTGGTTTTATCTTTTTGGTTTAATTTGGCAACTAAATTGTTTTTGTAATTCGGATTTAGTTAAACAAAAAGAGATTCTTTTGATTTGCCCACAAGGTGTTCGATGATTTGCCCTGTTAAAAGTTTTGATCGTTTATTGACTTTGTAGATTCGTTGCAATGGAGTTCAATGGAGATGATGAGTCTAGTTTCGAGCAGTGTTACCGTTGTTACCCTGTCACATTCATTGAAAAGGTTCGATTTTTCTTTTATTTTAAATATCATGTTTTTATGATAATGAAAAAAAAACGTCCTAAATTCAGACAATTTTTTTAAATGCAGGCACATCTTGACAAGGGTGACAAAAGTATGTTTTACTCTCTCTTCTGTTTCCCTTAGATAGTTTACTTTACCGTGTTTCTCTGACATTACTTATGTGATCTTTGCAGTTATAATGCCTCCTTCCGCTCTCAATCGTCTTGGTAAGCCAGTGTTCGAATACTAGTTTCAGTCTTTCTTTACTTTGGTTAATAATCTCTGAGTCCATTTTTTTTTTCTTTCTCTCAGCTTCTTTGCATATTGAGTACCCAATGCTGTTCCAGCTAATTAACGAGTCTGTTGGAAAGACCACACATTGTGGTGTACTCGAATTCACTGCAGACGAAGGCATTGTCTACTTTCCCTATTGGGTATATTCTTTTTCTTCTTCTGATAAACTTTATTTTATATTTTCTCATTCACTGCTTTCTTAATCTGACTTTCTTTGTTTTCCTTTGTCTTGTAGATGATGCAAAACATGTCTCTAGAAGAAGGAGACATTGTGAGAATCAGGAACGTGAGCTTGGTGAAAGGGACTTACATCAAGCTTCAGCCTCACACTCAAGATTTCTTGGACATTACCAACCCAAAAGCCATGTTTGTGCCTTTTGAAAAAACTGAATCTTGTTTCTGGTACCAATCTTCTCTTTCTTACATTCCTTTTTTTTAAATGCAGCTTGGAGACTACGCTTAGGAGCTACTCTTGCTTGACCACTGGCGATACAATCATGGTTCCTTACAACAACAAGCAGTATTTTATCAATGTGGTTGAAGCGAAGCCTTCTTCAGCTGTGAGTATTATAGAAACGGACTGTGAGGTTGATTTCGCTCCTCCTCTTGATTACAAAGAACCTGAGAAGCCGCAGAAACTGACTCCTCCAAAGAAGCGAACTCGCCAAGGTTTGTCTTTGTGCTTATTTCGAAATTCTAGTTACTTTCGTGAGATAATAGCTTTCTAAGTTGTGCTTTCTATCCTTTTTTTGTTTGGTTATTGCAGTTGAGGAGGAGGAACCAGCAAGCAAAGTTCCCAAGTTCACGCCATTCACTGGGTCCGGAAAGCGTTTGGATGGGAAGACACAAACAGAATCAACTGAACAAGAAGATAAGCCAACTGAGAAGGGAAAAGATGATGAGTTGTCAACCCCAACGCCACCGCAAAAATCAGGGAAGCTTGTCTTTGGCTCAAACAGCAAGCAAGCTTCAAAAGCAAGTGTGAAAGTATGTCTCTCTTTTCTTGATTTTTTCCATTCATGTGATCCATTTAGTCATCCATTAGAGATAAACTAATTGTGTTGTGTATCTTATTAATATGTATAGGTTGATCCCAAGAACGTTGAGCAAGAGAGCTCGACAAAATCTGATGAAGCCAAGTTTAAAGTGTTTACTGGGAAGAAATACTCACTCAAGGGTTAAAGCTAAAACAGAGGCTTATTAATCATCTGCTGCTGAAATTTATTTGTTTTTTAATATTTCTTTTCACAAATTATTTGTTTAAGCATTTATGGATATTGGAACAGCTTTAGATGGAACCTAAACGACTGGTTAACACATAGTAGTATCTAAAACCTTCCCAGTGAAAATCCTTTTACGTTATTTATATGACCCTATCTGATTCGTTTCGACCAGTGATTATAGCTGTTTCAGTTAATATTCACAGCTTTGTCATTCATTACAGAGTAGAGTTTGGGATGATTAGAGATATGAAAAAAATGTGTATTTATTATGGTTAACATGTATCGGATCGGTTAAACTAGAAAATGAAGTTATGATGTAAAAAATATTAAATATGTTCCCTGATTTATAATTAGCTTATACACCTATCATTTTCAGTTTTTCTTAATACATAGGAAATGCAGTAACAATAAAATTCATCATTATTTCATTACAAAACACAAACTATTAGCAGAGTGAAACTATATAAAAATCATCTCATTCAGAAGCAATAATTCAGAACAGAAATAAATGTTCATTGCTAAGATGACTAAGTTCATTGAATCACAAGACACTGCCTTTTGTTGTTGTGGTAACTAGTAACTGTGTTATTGCATTCTTAATTAAATGTACAATCGTAGCAGCGAAAGTCACTCACTCTCTTACGTCGGAACCACCTGCGGTTCAAGCGGGGGAGAACCTCCTTCATCCACCACAGGCGTAACCGTCGTGGCCGCCTCCTCCTTCTCACTATCTTCAAACCCGGACTTGAACCGGTCGTAATTAGTCACCTCAGCCGATTTAAACGGACGTTCACCCAAAACTTTCAAAAGATCCTCCTGATGCAACACTTCTTTCTCCAGCAAAAGCTCAGCGATCTCAGCCACTTGCTCTTTGTGTTCCTCGATGAGCTCCACGGTCTTCACATAAGCTTTCGCCACCCATTCCCTCACTTCCTCGTCTATGATCGCACCCGTTTTGTTGCTGTATGGTTTGTTGAAGTCGTAGCCATCGTCCCTTGGAGGGAACGAGAGGAGCCCGACCTTGTCGCTAAAACCGTACACAGCTACTTGCGCGTATGTCATCTTTGTAACTTTCTCTAGATCGTTTTGCGCACCGGTTGAGATTCTTCCTATCAACACCTGCGTTAAACAGACCAGAAAATGTAACAGGGGTCCCTTAGATAGCACAAAAACAAATTTATAACAAAATAACACACAAGGGAAAAATTACCAAAATAGCATTAATTTAAAAGTGAAATGATATAAATTACTCCAAATGCAAGGGAAAATTCCCCAAATAGTAATTTATACAAACCCCATACGCTAAATACTACACCCTAAACCCAAACTCAAATATATATATAAAAAAAATATTGTTAACTTTTAATAAATGTTATTTTAGAAAATTTTCTTACTACTATGTTTGGAACAAAAAAAAATGTTTTAATGCTACCCTATTGGTATTTTTTCTCAAAGTAAGGACTAACAAGATAACTATCCAAATGTAGAAACTAGTTTACCTGCTCCGCTGCCCGGCCACCAAGGGTCATACAAGTCATGTCAAAGAGCTGCTCTTTAGTCATGAGAAGGTTTTCATTCGGAACGTACTGCGCAAACCCAAGCGCCGCTGTGCCACGTGGCACGATAGTCACCTTCAGCAACGGCTCCGCATGCTCCAGGAACCAACCAGCCACCGCGTGACCGGACTCATGATACGCAACTGTGCGACGCTCCAACTTACTTATCACCTGTTTCCCACATCAAAAAACATTCAGACACATCTCAAAACCATTGTCTGATAAAAAAAGGAAAGAGAATTCTTCTTATTATTTTTTCTTTACCCTGTTCTTCTTCTCAAGACCACCAATAACACGATCAATCGCAGAGTCAAAATGCGCCATCGTAACCATCGCTCCTCCACGTCTAGCTGCAATAAGAGCAGCTTCGTTACACACATTCGCAATATCAGCTCCCGCGAAACCAGGAGTGAGAGCCGCAAGCCTCTGAGAGAAATAAGACGGCTCGTGATCAAGCTTAATCTTCTTCAAATAAATCCGGAATATCTGATCCCTCCCTTTGATATCCGGTTTATCAATGGTTATCTGCCGATCAAACCGGCCAGGCCTCAACAAAGCCTTATCCAAAATATCCGGTCTATTAGTCCCAGCGAGAACCACAACACCAGCCGTCGTACCGAACCCATCCATCTCAACCAACAGCTGATTCAAAGTGCTCTCCCTCTCGTCGTTCCCGCCTAACCCTCCACGTCCTCGTGCTCTACCGATGGCGTCTATCTCGTCAATAAATACAATGCTTGGCGCCGCCGCTCTAGCTTCTTGGAACAAGTTCCTAACCCTAGACGGCCCCACGCCGACGAACATCTCCATGAAATCCGAACCGGAGATGGATAAAAACGGCACGCCGGACTCTCCGGCGGTCGCTTTTGCCAAGAGGGTCTTCCCGGTGCCGGGAGGACCCACTAAAAGCGCGCCTTTAGGTATCTTGGCGCCCAAGTCTTCGTATTTTTTAGGGTTTTTGAGGAAATGCACGAACTCCATGATCTCCTGCTTCGCCTCGTCGCATCCGGCGACGTCCTTGAAGTAGATCTTGTTCTTTGAGTTTTTGTCGGCTCTCGTGATCGTGGCTTTGCCTATGTTGAAGATCCCTCGGCCGTTCTTCCCTCCGGTTCCTCCTAATCCGCCTAGCCCGCCTTGCATCCGCCTCGCGCCGTAGACGAGGGTTCCCAAGAGGAGTAGAGTCGGCGCGAAGCGCATGAGCTCTTGGAACCAGGCCATTTCGGTTACGTAGGTGACGGGGACGAACTCGTGAGGGTCCACGCCTAAGGCTTCTTGAGCTTCTTCGAGCTTCTCCTCGAAAGAGTCGACGCTTCCGATGTTGAAGTAGTACTTATACTGACCACCGGTTCTATTAGATACAACATCTTGAGTTGTTGCTCCTTGGTTTCTTGGAGTGCTCCTCACGTAGACTTTGGCTACGGATTTGTTTGAGACATCTATGTGGTCGACTAGACCAGGTTCCAGAAGCTTGTTCTTGAACTCCTGGAAACTAATCTGTAAACAAAGATGTGAATATTAGTGGAGGTCTCACAATTTGTTTTGTTTTTAGATTAAATATAAGCGCTTGCCTGTTGCTGGTCTCCGGATCCGAATGAGAAAGAAGAGAAGAACACAGCAAGAGCTAGCAGAGGAATTAGCAAATTTTGGAAACGGTTCATAAACATATCTCCAACGCTCTCTTGTTCGTTCTTGTCTGATGATCCCTCTGTATTGCAGCCAAAAAAAAACATATTTTTAATTCAACAATCAATCATCAAATAAACTCTAATAACAGAAGTAAAGGAAAGACCTTTAGAGTCGGACTTGTGATCACTCTTTGGTTTTTCCTTTGTAGCTTTAGGGAAGTAGTTCTCATAATCTGCAGTGAACAAAACAAATTCTCAACAAATTTGATTCAGTAAGAACCATCAAGTTAAACACTTTACATACTCTTTTTCTTTGGAGCTTCATCGGAGAAGAACCGACGAAGTATCGGATTAGCGAAAGCACCAATCAGATCACTGTTGTTGACAAGTCCCTTTCGAGCGGATAAAGAGTTAAAGTGCCGCCTCAGAAACCCTAATCCACCTTCAACTTCGTTCGCCTCAATAGCCGGTGGAGCGAGCAGCCTCGCCGATCTCACACCACCGCCGTAGAGAAAACACTATAAACATACACACAAAATAATCAGGAGAGGGGAAAGAAGAGAGCGAATCTGAGAAGGAATCAATAAAGTGAAACCACCGACCCTTGAGCGAGAGACGGAGGAGCGACCGAGCTTGGAGAAGATCATCATCGTCATTAAGAAATCACTACAAGCAAAAGGGTTTTCGCATAATATTTGGAGAAATGGAGGATCGAAGATCTGTTTTCTGATAGCAAAGGGGGAGAATAAAGTTTGGGTTTTTAATGTTTATGTTTATCTGTTTAGTTCTATGGAGAGAGAGAGATGCGAAGTCAGACCAGACAGAGACATACGCGGTTCTGTACCTAGTTGTTGTACCGGACTTTGGTTTCTTTCCAGATTCCACTTGTTGATTAGCGGTTTACACAAACCGGTTTCTGGTTTTTGAACAATTAAACAGATTTTACGAAGATATTTAAATCCTGACACTAGGGGTGGGCGTTCGGGTATCCGTTCGGGTTCGGGTCGGGTATTTCGGATTTTCGGATATTTCGGTATAGAGGTGTAGAACCCGTTCGGGTATTTCTGTACTTCGGATCGGATTCGGGTATTTTTAGTTCGGTTTCGGTTATTTCGGATCGGGTTCGGATATTTAGATTTTGAAAAAAAATATTAAAATTTTCATTTTTCAAATTTCTTGTATTTAAATATATAACTTTCACTTAACTATTTTTTGTATTTTTAATAGATTGAATGGTTAATAGATTTGGACATAACATTTTCAAACTAAAAGACATTAATTTGGTTATTGTTTTTAAATTTTGGATGTAACTTTTTGTTAATTGTTGAAATAAAAAGTTTGACATATATTTTAAGTGCATAGCAAATCATCTTCTACGTAATTGTATATATATCATATGAATTTAAAGTATGTGTAGTAGCAATATAAATATTTTATATAAAATGAAAGATATA
The DNA here is from genome assembly GCF_000309985.2 of Brassica rapa. NCBI lineage: Eukaryota > Viridiplantae > Streptophyta > Magnoliopsida > Brassicales > Brassicaceae > Brassica > Brassica rapa. Next base: position 15,649,548 of record NC_024798.2, read on the forward strand.
AATTAAAAATATAAGGTTAATTATACATATGTTCGGTTATCTTCGGATATCCATTCGGGTTCGGATATTACCCGTTCGGGTTCGGATATCCAATCTCTCCTAATTTAATACTCGTTCGGATATTTTGCTACTTCGGTTCGGATTTCAGTTCGGGTTTTTCGGATCGGGTTCGGATGCCACTTCGGATTTCGGGTAAAGTGCCCACCCCTACCTGACACATGAACTCAGGTGTGGCTTGTGGGCTTTCGAGGGCATATGGGCTTTAGCTTTGTCTATCGAATAATAATAGTGTCAAAATTTGAAAAACTTGAACAAATGTCTTTTTTTTGAACGTTGGCTTAACTTGAACAAATGTTCTCTTCCAAAATCTTTTACCAATCATAATATCCATGAGTGCAATTCTCTGCTATGTTATCCTGGAGTTGAAACGCAGCCAGTTATGTAGGATAATGGAGTTACTAGAAGTCATTAACCATTCACATATTACATATATCTACGTAGTCGTTAACCTATCAATTGATTTTCCCAATTAAAATATAATCACATTATGTAATAATGATATGTAATTTATAATTTAATAAATTACTTATTTCTTATAGATAAATAGTTTTTCGAACTTTTATCAAACATACAAGATATTAAAATCAATAAGAGACAAACTAAATAACATATTATCTCATTTCGATTACAGAATATATTAAAAATAAAATTAACCAATATGAAGCAGATAGAAAATGGAATAGCCCATTTTAACTATAAAACCATTCAAAATAAAACCACTGAAAAACTGATTAAATAGGCATATTATTCATTTACTTTAATAATAATTTTACTTAATTCTAATAAATAGACATCACAATCTATACATATAAAGTTGAACATACTCTCTTCTCATAACCAATTCATCAAATGGTTTACTAAAAATTGAAATCAATATATGATTTGTAAACAGATGTGCCACTTACAATAATGTATCTGAAACTGGTTTACCAAAAATAACCATATTATCCGATTGGTCAGGTGTTTTGAATACAATTACTTATATTATGACACATCTAAAATATATAACACTAATTATCAAAAATAAATATCAATATATAAAAACCAATATTTACGCGGGTGCGTGGATTAATCTCTGGTAATCTTTCGAAGAAGTACCGCTCTCTTCTTCTCTCCTGACTTTCTCTATTTTTGAGTTAATTTATCAATAAGACACCCATGATATATTTTCATTAATGATTGCCTAAATTCTTAGCAACAAAAAAATTTCAATGAAATATGCTGATAAAAAACCACATAAATAATGTTTCAATATAAAACAGAATGTTAAACAAAAAACTTAATGACAAAAATTTCTCTCCACGAAGTGGTTGATTAACCCCTAGTAACTTATAAAATTCAGTAAATTGAGTTTATTATAGTTTTAGAACTTCAAAATTTTAATCCAAACAAAAATAAATGTACTTATTAATTGGGAAATTAGAGCCTATAGCAACGGAAAAAACGGTAATTGGTAGAGTAGCTATTTTACCTAATACACCAATATACTATGCATCTTTTATATAATAATACAACTATGCCCTCTAACACAACCGGAAAAACCTGTAAACAAAAAAATACTAATGTAATAATACTTACCTAACACACATACATCGTGGCCTTTGGAGAATCCTGAGTTGTTTCTTTCCCATTTTTGATCCACATAGTAACCACCAAAACCATTTTTGGAGTAGCTTTGCCTAGGAGATGCCCATCTGCAACGGCTCGCTTGGCTACTGACGGAAAGCTTTACGCATCTGAAATCTATGGAGTCGCCGACAACGTAAACGGCACCGCCGCAAGGTTCGTCAACACTTCCTTCAATCGCCTTAATCTCTTCGGTTTACGAAGCGGTTACATGTACTATTCCCATGGATGTCGTCAGTTACACATATCTTTCTTGCTGTGAATGTTCTTGAATTGATCGGAGAAGATGAACAGTTTTTGTAACATTGTATTCTATACTATTTTATGCGTATGGAATAGAAATGTAAAACAATATGTATTATGAATGTTTTATTCATGTTATATAATGTGAAATAGTATGTTACTATACTTGTTTGTGATATCTTGCATATTTGCATTGTTTTATCCATTCATCCATGAGCATTCTCATCATATAGATTAGGATTCAGACATGTTTAGGTTGCATTTTGCATACATGAGTCTCTATTAGGTACTGGTGTACCACATGAGGTTATTTGGAGCTCAAAAGAGGTGAAAAGGTGACCATTGGACGAACCGAGCATGGGAGCGACCTCCCGGAGCGACATCACGAAGTCGCTGTGTCCCGCTTCTCAGAGCGACTTTCCTAGAGCGACGCCATGAAGTCGCTCGCGTTCTCATTACTCCGAACAGTCTTAGATGACCCTGGAGCGACCTCTCAGAGCGACCTACCAAGGTCGCTCCCGATCCAGAGCGACCCGCTGGAGCGACTGCACAAAGTCGCTCGCGTTTTCACGTCCGGAGACACACAACTCGCTCTCGGAGCGACCTCTCGCAGCGACCCAGCGAGGTCGCTCCCGAAGCTTGGAGCGACCTGTCCAGAGCGACAGAGAGAAGTCGCTCGCCATCTTGGTTCCCGGAGACAAGAAATCGCTCTCGGAGCGACCTCTCGCAGCGACCCAGCGAGATCGCTCCCGAAGCCTGGAGCGACTTGTCGGAGCGACGAGCCGAGGTCGCTCCGCGCCTATTATCTGCTCGATTTCTATTTTACTTAAGGGCCTTTTGGTCATTTCATTATGCACGTTTTGCACTTGGAAAAACCTATGTTTTAAACATCTTTTGTAGCCACCAGTGGCAGATTATCTTTTATCTTTTGATCTATTGAGAAATACACAAGAATCTCTTGGGTTTTGATTTGTTATGTTCTTGTGTTCTTGTTGATTTCTTATCTATTTCTCTACATGGTTAATCTGAAATCCAATATGGGTTTAAGAGGAATCATGGAGATTAGTGAGTAATCACCTTTTGAATTCATGGGTTAGGGAGATTAAGGGTGATTAGGTTAGTTCTAGGATGTTTTAGTGTAGATCATTCTTGTTCCTTGCTAGTAGAGTATTCATAATGCATCTTCTGAGTTGGCCACTCAAAAGTTGATCAATAGACATTTCCCACCCAAAAGGTGTTTGATGAAATGCCTGAGACAACTCTCCTAGGCTTTTAGTATACTTTGCCAAAGACATTTGTTGTTAAAGATGCTAAGATAGCTAATAGACTTGTTAGTAATGATTGCTTTCATATTATTCAACCAAAGACATTTGATGTTTGAGATATGTTAGCAAATGAGCATTCATCTAGACATAGAGCTTGCTTAGAATTGTGTCTAGGCTTAAGGTTGATAGTTTGATTGATCATTTGCCATCCTTAGTTCGATACTTGATCACCCAAGGTCTAATCCCTATGCCCATGAGTTCTCTTTTCCCTTAGTCAAGAAAGTATCATTCTGTTATTGCTTTCTAGTTTAGTAGTAGTTTAAAACCCATCTAAATCATTGGTTGCACTTAGATTAAGTGAGTACTTGCATTCTCAGTGCTTTGATATCCCTCAGAACTGGTTCGACAATCTTTTATACTACAACATTTGTCTTAGGAGCCTTGAAAGGAGTTTTCAAGGCTCCTAAGACAAATGTTGTAGTATAAAAGATTGTCGAACCAGTTCCGAGGGATATCAAAGCACTGAGAATGCAAGTACTCACTTAATCTAAGTGCAACCAATGATTTAGATGGGTTTTAAACTACTACTAAACTAGAAAGCAATAACAGAATGATACTTTCTTGACTAAGGGAAAAGAGAACTCATGGGCATAGGGATTAGACCTTGGGTGATCAAGTATCGAACTAAGGATGGCAAATGATCAATCAAACTATCAACCTTAAGCCTAGACACAATTCTAAGCAAGCTCTATGTCTAGATGAATGCTCATTTGCTAACATATCTCAAACATCAAATGTCTTTGGTTGAATAATATGAAAGCAATCATTACTAACAAGTCTATTAGCTATCTTAGCATCTTTAACAACAAATGTCTTTGGCAAAGTATACTAAAAGCCTAGGAGAGTTGTCTCAGGCATTTCATCAAACACCTTTTGGGTGGGAAATGTCTATTGATCAACTTTTGAGTGGCCAACTCAGAAGATGCATTATGAATACTCTACTAGCAAGGAACAAGAATGATCTACACTAAAACATCCTAGAACTAACCTAATCACCCTTAATCTCCCTAACCCATGAATTCAAAAGGTGATTACTCACTAATCTCCATGATTCCTCTTAAACCCATATTGGATTTCAGATTAACCATGTAGAGAAATAGATAAGAAATCAACAAGAACACAAGAACATAACAAATCAAAACCCAAGAGATTCTTGTGTATTTCTCAATAGATCAAAAGATAAAAGATAATCTGCCACTGGTGGCTACAAAAGATGTTTAAAACATAGGTTTTTCCAAGTGCAAAACGTGCATAATGAAATGACCAAAAGGCCCTTAAGTAAAATAGAAATCGAGCAGATAATAGGCGCGGAGCGACCTCGGCTCGTCGCTCCGACAAGTCGCTCCAGGCTTCGGGAGCGACCTCGCTGGGTCGCTGCGAGAGGTCGCTCCGAGAGCGATTTCTTGTCTCCGGGAACCAAGATGGCGAGCGACTTCTCTCTGTCGCTCTGGACAGGTCGCTCCAAGCTTCGGGAGCGACCTCGCTGGGTCGCTGCGAGAGGTCGCTCCGAGAGCGAGTTGTGTGTCTCCGGACGTGAAAACGCGAGCGACTTTGTGCAGTCGCTCCAGCGGGTCGCTCTGGATCGGGAGCGACCTTGGTAGGTCGCTCTGAGAGGTCGCTCCAGGGTCATCTAAGACTGTTCGGAGTAATGAGAACGCGAGCGACTTCATGGCGTCGCTCTAGGAAAGTCGCTCTGAGAAGCGGGACACAGCGACTTCGTGATGTCGCTCCGGGAGGTCGCTCCCATGCTCGGTTCGTCCAATGGTCACCTTTTCACCTCTTTTGAGCTCCAAATAACCTCATGTGGTACTCCAGTACCTAATAGAGACTCATGTATGCAAAATGCAACCTAAACATGTCTGAATCCTAATCTATATGATGAAAATGCTCATGGATGAATGGATAAAACAATGCAAATATGCAAGATATCAACTCCCCCAAACTTGTTCTTTTACTTGTCCACAAGTGAACTTTCTAGAACTCATAGGGAGAGAGGTTGAAGGAGGGAGCACATAGCCAAAGAAACACAACTAGCACACTCTCTTATTACACTCTAGCTTCTCTAGGCCTATCTTAACTCTTTTTGTTCTTACACTCATCATCAAGCATCCACACATTCAAATCAACCAACTCTCACATTCATTAAGCACAAAACATCAGGTGAATTCTTGCAAATGGTCAGTTGGTCCAAGTCATTTGGTTGGGTAAGGGAAGGCTTTTATTCAAGTGATTCAAGAGGTTCAAAACATATGATCTTTAAGGTGGTTTACTCTCAAAACAAGTAGCCTTGACATTGCACATAATATATCTAAGAAAGGGACCAACTCATGCATACAATGCTCAATCTCCATTGTTCTACCCTTTTCCCAAACATACATTACACAATCATTCCCAAATGTCAAACCCAACTCACATCTCTCACCAAAAGATCTTAAGAACTTTAACTCTTTCTTTTTGAAATCTACAAGGGATTTTTCTACAACCTCAAAACATTTCTTAGCTCTTAACAACTTTGCTAGCCCCCTTTTTTCTTTTCTTTTTTTTTTTTTTTTTTTTTTCGATTTCTTTTCTTTTTTTTTTTATAATTTTTTTTTTTAGGTTGGGGGCCAAGACTTTTCAAAACTAGAGCTAGAGGTTCTCTACTTATCCCAGAAAATCAATTCACTTAAGCACAAAGAGTCTATCCTTTTTATTTTTCATTTCTCCCAAATCATGATCACAACACTCACCCTCCCACCTATAGCTAGACAAAAGAGTGTCCAATCTAGCAAAAATGAAGATCAATCATTGTCGTTCCCGATACTCTCAACATTATGCGCATGTAAGACTTTCCGAAGAAGGCCTCACTCATCAAACAATGAAAGCTTAAAAGGAAGGAAAGGTTTTGGGAGTGGTCTACCACTAGAGTTTGTCAAAAAAGATTGGTATAAAAGATGTGACAACTCAAGTGTGTATAGCCATGACTCAGTACACAAGAGACCATGAGCAAGAAGCATTAAGTTCGTTCAGTTCAAATAAGGTTGTAGTTGGCTTCAAAGACTGAGTTTCAGCAATCAACAAGTTTCAGGAAGAGTTTTCAAGGCTCGAAACATACAAGTCTTTTTGAGAGGTGCAAAAGCTAGTCAAGTGCAACGTAGTGTTCTTTACAAGGCATTCAAATCATTGCTCCCAATGCAAGTGAATGCAACCTATATGCTCTAGACTCTCCTAAAAATGCAAATGATGCAAACTAAATGATTGATTTTTTTTTTTTATCTATGCAAATAGGTATGCCATGCATGACTCAATGAAACAACATCAAAGCAAACATGATCAAATACTTGGTACCTCCCCCAAACTTGAGAGAGAGATACCGAAAAGAAGACTAATATGCAAAAATGAAATGGTATATACAAGGGAGTATGGTGGGTTACCTTCTATAGGGAATGAGTAGAGGGAGATGCTCCCTCCTCGTCGTCCTCAGGTGGTAACTCTTCAAGGTGCTCATCAGCAGGGGTGTCCATCTCTTCAATGTAGAAGGCTTGCCCGAACACAGTTGGTTTCCTCATTTTCCTCTTGATGTCAAAGTGGAGGATGTTCTCTTTACCCAAATGGAGATCAATCGTGCCCTCCTTCACATTAACAATAGCTCCTGCTGTAGCTAAGAATGGCCTTCCTAGAATCAATGGATCTTGAGCCTCCTCACCCATCTCAAGCACCACAAAATCTGTAGGTATCTCATACCTTCCAATCTTCACAGGGAGGTCCTCTAAGATGCCCACAGGATACTTCACTGAACGATCAGCTAACACCAGAGAGAGTCTACACTTCTTGTACTGAGTGAATCCAAGCTTCTTTGCAACAGACAAAGGCATCAAGCTGACACTAGCTCCCAAATCGCAGAGACATTTCTCAAATACCATAGGTCCAAGAGCACAAGGTAGTGTGAAGCTTCCTGGATCCTCTAACTTCTCGGGAACATCAAGCCTCTGGATGATGGCACTGCACTCATGGGTAAGAATCATCATGCCTTCCATCTCCTTCTTCTTTGCAGCTACACATCTTTCAAGAACTTGCTGTATTGAGGAATCAACATGAAAGCATCGATGATGGGCATTGCAGCCTGAGCTTCACTCATTTGCTTCTCAAACAGAGCCTTGTACTTCTCTAGCAGCTGCTTCTTGAATCTACCAGGGAATGGAAGTTTGGGTTCATAGGGAGGAGGAACAAAAGAACTTTCACTTGCTGGAGTAACAACTTCACCATCCTTTACTGTCTTCTTCTCCTCTCCAACCTTTCCTTTACCTTTGGCTTCCACTATCTTCTCCAAGATCTCGTCATTGATCTTCTCATCAACAATCACCACTTCATCATCTATGTTGATGGCAACCCCCTCACCTAATTTCTCAGCATCCTTGGTGAGGGTTCTAGGAGGTAACTGCTTACCACTCCTAAGGGTGATAGCTTTGGCCTCCTTGGGATTTTGGTCAGACTTTCCAGGTAGAGATCCTTGCTGGCGATTCTGGTGAGTGTTCATGGAAGCAAATTGATTCTCTAAATTCCTGACTGTAGAAGCAAGGTGTGAGAATTTGTTGTTGAGCTCATTGTAGCTCCCATCAATCTTGGAATGAAGGTTCTTCAACTCATAACCAACTTGCTTCTCACTTCTAGTCTGAGACTCCAAGATTTGCTTCAGTAAGGTATCAGTGCTGCTCTCTTGAGGAGCAGAGGAACCAGACGAGGGGTTTTGCTGAGGCTGATAGCTGCCTTGCTGGTTGTTCGAGGCGGATAACCACTCTGCTGGTTGTTGGAATAGGACTTCTGTTGGTAGTTGTTGTACTGAAAGTTGGGTTCTTTCTTGTACCAGCTACCATTGTTGTTGATGAAACACAGCTCTTCCTGACCTTCCAAACCCTCAACTTCATGGACAATAGCTGGTGTCTCTTGGCTTGGGTTGCCGACAAAGTGCAGCTGCTCTTGGGTAGCTTTATCAGCAAGGAGGATGTCTATCTTATCCTGTAGAGCTTTCAACTCCTTCCTCGTTTGCTTATCCTCAGTTCTACTGCTTCTGTCGTGGTCTCCACTGTAGACTGCATCACTCTTTACCATGTTGTCAACCAGTTCTTCTGCATCCTCCTCAGTTCTCCCCAAGAAGAACCCATTGCTAGCTGTATCCAGTCTGGCTCTGTACTTAGGAAGAGCACCACGGTAGAATGTGCTCAGCAAGCTCTCCTTAGAAAAGCCATGGTGTGGGCATTGAGCTTGGTAGCCCTTGAATCTCTCCCAGGCTTCACTGAAGCCTTCCAAGTTCTTCTGTTGAAAGCTGGAAATCTCGTTTCTCAGCTTAGCAGTTCTTGAAGTAGAGAAGAACTTCTCCAAGAATGCTTTCTTGCAGTCATCCCAAGTAGTGATGGAGTCACTGGGTAGAGACTTCTCCCACTGACGTGCCTTATCCCCCAAAGAGAAAGGGAATAGCTTGAGCTTTAAGGCATCTTCGGACACACCATTGGTTTTTGACAACCCACAGTAGCTGTCGAACCTGTCCAAGTGATCAAATGGATCCTCTAGAGCCAAGCCATGATACTTGTTGTTCTCGATCACGTTGAGGAGTCCTGATTTGATCTCAAAGTTGTTGGCTGCCACAGCGGGTGCTCGGATTCCCAATCTATGACCATGAATGTTGGGGCGGTCGTAAGTGCCAATGGGTCGAGCTGCTCGCTGTTGGTTTTGAGGTATGTCTCCCATATCAGTACTCAATCTCTGCAAGTGAGCCTGTTGCTCTTCTTGTCTTCTATTTCTAGCACACTCTCTCTCTAAAGCTCTGATGTCTGCAGCTATTGGAACTAGGTTTGATGGACCCCTGCTCCTCAAGTTCATACACCTGTAGATTAAAGGGAGATGAAGAAAGAGAATCAGTAACAAAAGAAAATAAAAATGACTTAGTCTCAAGCAAGTGACTAAATCTCAATGTTCAAATCTACTCAGAATTTGGCAACGGCGCCAATTTGATGTTAGGAGTTTTCAAGGCTCCTAAGACAAATGTTGTAGTATAAAAGATTGTCGAACCAGTTCTGAGGGATATCAAAGCACTGAGAATGCAAGTACTCACTTAATCTAAGTGCAACCAATGATTTAGATGGGTTTTAAACTACTACTAAACTAGAAAGCAATAACAGAATGATACTTTCTTGACTAAGGGAAAAGAGAACTCATGGGCATAGGGATTAGACCTTGGGTGATCAAGTATCGAACTAAGGATGGCAAATGATCAATCAAACTATCAACCTTAAGCCTAGACACAATTCTAAGCAAGCTCTATGTCTAGATGAATGCTCATTTGCTAACATATCTCAAACATCAAATGTCTTTGGTTGAATAATATGAAAGCAATCATTACTAACAAGTCTATTAGCTATCTTAGCATCTTTAACAACAAATGTCTTTGGCAAAGTATACTAAAAGCCTAGGAGAGTTGTCTCAGGCATTTCATCAAACACCTTTTGGGTGGGAAATGTCTATTGATCAACTTTTGAGTGGCCAACTCAGAAGATGCATTATGAATACTCTACTAGCAAAGAACAAGAATGATCTACACTAAAACATCCTAGAACTAACCTAATCACCCTTAATCTCCCTAACCCATGAATTCAAAAGGTGATTACTCACTAATCTCCATGATTCCTCTTAAACCCATATTGGATTTCAGATTAACCATGTAGAGAAATAGATAAGAAATCAACAAGAACACAAGAACATAACAAATCAAAACCCAAGAGATTCTTGTGTATTTCTCAATAGATCAAAAGATAAAAGATAATCTGCCACTGGTGGCTACAAAAGATGTTTAAAACATAGGTTTTTTCAAGTGCAAAACGTGCATAATGAAATGACCAAAAGGCCCTTAAGTAAAATAGAAATCGAGCAGATAATAGGCGCGGAGCGACCTCGGCTCGTCGCTCCGACAAGTCGCTCCAGGCTTCGGGAGCGACCTCGCTGGGTCGCTGCGAGAGGTCGCTCCGAGAGCGATTTCTTGTCTCCGGGAACCAAGATGGCGAGCGACTTCTCTCTGTCGCTCTGGACAGGTCGCTCCAAGCTTCGGGAGCGACCTCGCTGGGTCGCTGCGAGAGGTCGCTCCGAGAGCGAGTTGTGTGTCTCCGGACGTGAAAACGCGAGCGACTTTGTGCAGTCGCTCCAGCGGGTCGCTCTGGATCGGGAGCGACCTTGGTAGGTCGCTCTGAGAGGTCGCTCCAGGGTCATCTAAGACTGTTCGGAGTAATGAGAACGCGAGCGACTTCATGGCGTCGCTCTAGGAAAGTCGCTCTGAGAAGCGGGACACAGCGACTTCGTGATGTCGCTCCGGGAGGTCGCTCCCATGCTCGGTTCGTCCAATGGTCACCTTTTCACCTCTTTTGAGCTCCAAATAACCTCATGTGGTACTCCAGTACCTAATAGAGACTCATGTATGCAAAATGCAACCTAAACATGTCTGAATCCTAATCTATATGATGAGAATGCTCATGGATGAATGGATAAAACAATGCAAATATGCAAGATATCAGTTTGTCATGTATCGTTCCATTTGATGATTAATAAAGAAAGTGTTATTTTGTTCACCAATATGTATTATACTATGTATTTTGTTCCATTCTATTTGGGTTTAGGATTTATACTTGAGTTTAGGGTTTAGTGATTAAGTTTTAGGGTTTAATATTTGACAAGTATGGTTGAGGTTTGATAGTGCCCCTATCGTGTATCGTTTCATTTGATGATTAATAAAGAAAGTGCTATTCTGTTCACCAATATGTACTATACTAGGTATTTTGTTCTATTCCATTTGGGTTTAGGGTTTATATTTGGATTTAGGGTTTATATTTATGTAAGAGTTTAGTGATTAGAGTTTAAAGTTTAGTATTTATAAGGTGAGAAAGTATGGTTAGGGTCAACATTAATTTTTTCTTTGCAATTATAGATATTCCATAAATTCACTAATATGTGCTATGTTATTTTCTTTGTTCCATTTTATATGGATTTTTGGTTTATATTTGAGTTTATGGTTTATATTTGGATTTATGGTTTACTGATTAGAATTTAGGATTTAGTATTTAAGGGTCGTGGTAAGATTGGTATTTGGATATAATTAGTATTTAGGGGTTGTAGCTGGGGTTGTAATCATATACTACTTCGGTGATGTAGAATAGAATTCTCGGTGCATATGTATGTGGTTAATAAATGTATACGTGGATGACTCCACCAAAAGAAAGACATCATCTACTCTCTCTCACTTGTAACTGGAAACCTTTTAAGCTATGGGGCAGAACCGGATAAAATGGGACATAAATATCTGACATTTAATTATGTCAAAATCATTGTTACTTACTTAATTTACCTCCCAAATATGGCTATTACACAAATAAACCCTTATTAATTTTGTTAGAAAAAAAAAACAAAAACAAAACGGTTCACAACTCTCCTATATATTAATTGAGAATAATTAAAAAAGTTATAACATATATCTTGTACTAATTACAAAAGAGACTTGATGATGTGTCACTTAATTAGGATTTTAATTTAGCTTACGTGATAGCATAATAATCAATTGAATAATTTGTAGGTCCAAAATCAAATTGCTAAAAAACATTATATTAAACCAAAATATACAAAGCATGTATTTGTTTCCTTAAATAAAAGCTACATTGTTACTTAAAATGATTAAAATATATATGACAATTAATGATTACAAATAATAAATATTTGATAACAATTTTTGTATCATTTCTCATTTTTGTAAGATTTTATATTATTAACATAAATTAAACAATCACATTAACCATATAATAAAAAAATAGATTTTTTCTTATATGTTATATTTTGAGTTTTTTAATATGACTTTAAATAAAAAATATTAAAAATTCCTTTGAAAATTTTGTGATCTATGGCTTAATTGTTTTTGTTATAACAAGATACAATGATCATAAAATCCTATTAATATGAATTATTATTTAATAGATATTCATATTAAATAATATATATATATATATATATTAACTATTTTTATATTGTTTAAATTAAACTATGTAATATTTAAAATATATAAATATGTTAATTTTGAAATTTGCATCGAACAATATCACGTCAAAAAATTTGGGATTAATGGTTTAAATTTTTTGTTCCATCAAATATACAAATTAAATATAATAATTATAAAAATCTATATTATTCGGTTTTAAAATAATCCATATTAACTTTTCATTCTTCCAAGCTAACGTTGTTTTGTTCTTCTTTCATTTGACTAAGTTTACGTAAAAACAACACTTTTCCCTACCGGATAGATATCATGATTAAACAAGGGTTTTTACTTTCAAAAGAATTGTTGGAGATTGATTAATTTTATACTGATTAATTTTATTCATGTTTATTTTGTTTTCAATATTTTAATCATTCACTAAAAAGGATTAATTACTAACCATCACCGGAAAAATATTGTACTTGCATTTGATGGAACATAACCTTTTAGGTCTGAGAATACTCTTCTCCCTATTTTATCAAAAATATTCAAGATTTAGATATATTATTTTCTGTGCTATAGAATTCGTTTAGAAATTATTTAATTAACTAATTAGTCAAAAACTACATAATAATAAAAAATTTAAAAAAACTTATAACTAAAATTTCTACGACGAGATAACATCAAATAATAAAAGATAGACGACTTAAAAACTAGATAACTTATTTAAAAAACATAATTATCTTAACCTAAAATAAATATAAAAACCACTATAATTACATATTAAATATGATAATTAAAAAATCCATATTATTCGGTTTTAAAATAATTCATGTTTTAGATTTTTTTTTTAAAATATATTTTTATTGGATAATAATAGTAAATTGTAAATTTCAAAGAAAATAATTGTGTTTATTGTAATTGTATGGTTAAAATTTGTGGGAATCAATTAATCACAAAATAATATATTTATAATCAAAATTTAATATATTTTCTTCATACGTGTGAAAACTGTAAAACATACATTTTTTGGAAATATATAATATTTATTTTGAATATGCTATGCATCAACATTTTCATTAATTGAAGAGTTATATGGCATACATTGTAACAAATAAAAATGATCATTGACAATTTATATGAAATAACTAGAAACATACATATGTAATCTGATGTCTCCCTACAGTACATGAACTTAGGATCTATAGCAAAAAAAAATCAACAGAGAGTGATGACTATGACTGAGAACCGGAGTCATATTTATCATCTTATTAGAGCACCTGCAATGGAGTCTCTTGCCAAATTTTTAGCTCTAAAACCTAGGTAAAATATAATAAACAATTTGATGGGTCCCGCAATATATTAAGGATTGGCCTCTTCAAATCCTTTTCTAAGGATCAATTCCCTTGGAGTATTGTAACTGTTCGCGGGCCCTGCTGTTAGGTGGCGGTCCACCATTGGTCATCTTTTTTTTTCAGCTAAAAAAATAATAATAATAAAAAATAAAAAGAATGTTTTAAGGATTTTTAACCCAGTATCACGGTTGCGGATGGTCTTATATCCTTGGCGATAGACTATGTATATTTTTTTGGCACGTTTTCGTAGGAAGAAGATGTAGTGTATGTTTTTGTAATAGGCATCTCCTTTAAGTTGATTAGATTGAAAATATATGTCAAAACTGAAAGAGTCGGCAATTTACGTATCTAATCCAAATGAATATCTTGTAAAATACACGTTTTAGTCGTCTCACATCAGATCCTTTCTTGTTTAAAAAAAAAGAATAACAAACAAAAAGATTGAGAGAGACGTACTTCCAAAAAAAATCATGTGAAAACTTTGAGGTGGGGTTTAAATAGAGAGGGAGACCAAAGAGATAAGAAAGGGTTGGAGCTAGTTAAATCTGTATACCAGACCCTCGCAATAGCCTAGAGACTCTTTAGTTTGGACCAATGTAAAATCATTTTACTCTGAACAAATCTCTGACATAGACAGAGACAAATCGGGGACAATGAATTAGATTCTTTTCAATCTTTTCTGTTTATGGAAATCAAGAGTTCCACGTAAGCGTAGTTACAAGGTGTGTCGCATGCACGTACCCAACTATTGACACGTAACTTGTGGCTATTCGTTTTATCACGAGACTAAAAACATTGTAGGTCTTGTCTCCTTTCAATAGCTCAAACCTTGATTTAGCGAAAATTATTATCTAATCTGATTTTTGTAGAAATTATCTGGTCTGATTATATTAAAACTGTATAAGATATGTTATACATTTATACAAATAAGATACGTTTAGTGATTCAATATGGCTGTATAAGTTATTTCATTAAAATAGTTTACTACTAATTAAAACTGTACAACTAAGAAAATAGAATACGTACGCTTTGCTCCCGTACAAAAAAAAATTGCGTGTACCTCAGTCGTTATGTCCGAACGGAATCTTAAAATTTTAAAATAATAGTAATACTGTATCGTAGAAAATGTAACAGAAGCCAAGGGAAAAAAAAATTCAGTTCCAGACAAGTTTAGATAATTTAATCAGGATCCGAGAGAGTTATCATCTCGGGTCATAATCGATTTTCGAGAGACAAAATATTCATCTTAATCTCCAAAATTAAATAATGAATATGTATATATCATTTTTCTAAATTATTAATACTAATATTAGTTATTAATTTTGTATTCGTAATTGTTTTAGAAATTTAAGAACCGTCCATGTTTCCATTAAGATATCGAAGTCTTTGGATATATCCTGATCCAGACTTCGATTAGCATTGCTATAACTTGGAGTTTGCTTTGGATCCAACATAAATACAAATATTTCAACGCAACTGTCACAACGTGATAGCAATAAGCTAGTTTGGAAATGTATAACATGCAGCAGATAAAGTTCAAAATGATAACCAACACTGAGTTGACCTACTAGTAAAGGGGTTGCGGCTATAACTTCTGCTACTTGGGTTTAATTCACGGTAGGAAGGATTATTTACAATGCTTGGATTCCCGACAAAGAGGTGAAAACACCTTTTTATTTTACCAAAAAAAAAAGTTCAAAATGATATTTCATTATCAAAATAAAATTTAATTGAACTACAGCTTTACATACGATATTGGGAATAGTTCATATTCAAAAGAAAAGGGGCCAAATTGGAGGCCAGACTTAAAATGAGAGTTTAAAGGTAAAAATATATATATATACTGGTAGAGCAACTATATAGATTAATAATAAAAAAACTCCAATTATGCCTTAGGCTCAAATTAGAGTCACTCTTATTGGTAAACCCTTCTTAGGCACAGGGAACGGACCATATTGTATACCTTCCTCGCCTCCTACCACTTTCCATCTGCAAAGTATAACCCAAACTTCATTAGTCATCAGTAATTTTTTTGAATAATAGTAGTAGTATAAAATTGATATTTTACTATTCACATCTTTTATGTTGGACATATATAGCGTAAGTACTAATTTTCCAGATCGCCGATTCACATGTTTTGGAAGTTATTTGGGGTACCACTAATTATTGTTTATCAAAAATATCTACCCATAAGTCATAAGTTCTCAAGAATAAAAACAAAATCCAAGATTGATTCTTTTATATTAGCTAGATCCCATTTACAGCTGGCAATCTCTTTCAAACTCTATCATCACAAGTTTTTTTTTGTTTTCCTCGCCTTTGGTCCCAGTGACCCTTTTATCATCACAAGTTCAACTAAACATCTTCAATAAAACACGTAGTCAAAATATATAAAAATAATTCTTTTACTGCACATATGACATCATGAAGTTATGACGTCTTAAATTAGATTTCGAGTCATGTAGTATATATAGATAGAAATATGCAACAAAAATGGTTATAACTTCTCCTATCAAGTAGAATAGACATTGAGACAAAGGCAATTCATACCTCGTCATCAATATTCGAAATTTATACTAAAACAATATAAATACCTGAAGGAGGTGGTGAGGTGGTGAAGGAGGACAAGCATCTCAAGTTTAGCCAGCTCACTTCCTGGACATGAGTGCGATCCACTCCCAAAAGGCATGAACGTGTAAGGTTTTGGCGCCACCTGTCGACATTACAAGATATCATCTACATGCAATGCAAGTCCATCAAAGCCCCCACATAACTGAGCAAACCCTAGATTTGACACCGAGTTCGATCATTGTTTTTACTCTTCATGCAATTTATATTTTTCAAGAATAAATTGTTGGTAATAAACTGAAGCATACACATTAACATATGATTACGTTTAACTATCCACTGTTTATATGGATATAATTAAGTCTTATCATTTGGTTTGATGTGACTTATAGGAATGTATACCTCGAATCTTGAAGGCTCGAATTTTTCTGGTTCCGGGAAAAAGTTGGAAGAGTGATGAATGCGTCGGAAAAGAGGAAGAACCTTCCAACCTTTTGGGATCAAGTAGCCTTCAAACTCAACGTCTTGTACAGCTTCTCTAAACGTAAAGGACAATACACTTGCTGCTCTTAGTGTCTCTTGAATCACCTATCAAATACGTGTATGTACATTAATTGATCATATATGGTCGAATATGTTGGCATCATTAGCTATGATTAATATATCAAAAATAGGATATACCCTTGTGGTCAGTGGCATTTTTCTCGTATCCTCCCAAGATATTCCTCGGTTTTCTTCGCTTATTTTCTCTCGGATGCAGACTTGTTCTCTCTAAAAAAAAATGAATACATTTGTAGAACTAAGTATACTATGATAAAATAATATAGTATGATCAACAACATATAATATTGAAAAGGTGGTCTGACTGATAGAAAAAGATATCATTTTTAGTTCAATTAATAGACTTCTATAATATCTCCAATTAACATGCAAAGTTTAATAATAAAAAGTATATAAGGTTGCTTACGGAGACTTCTTGTAGGACATTAGGGTGGTCGTGTAAGTACTTGAGAAGCCAAGTTAAGACGGAAGCGGTGGTGTCGGTGGCGGCGAAGATAACGCCGATGATGTTGTCAGCGATCTGTGAATCGCTCAAACCGTTGCGTTTCTGATCCTTAGCACCAAGAAGTACTCCCAATAGACCTCCTCCTACGCTCCTACTTTCTCTTCTCTTTTCTATCAATCTCCTTAATTCATCGCTTAATTCCCTCCTTGCCTTCATATTTTAGTTACACAAATCAATTATCTCTACAAGAAAATTTTATAACATGAATGGCGTATTTTGAGAAGCATCATCAAACATCTACACTTGAAGATGACTTTGGCTTCATGATTTTGTGAAAAAGAATCTAACAAAAAAGTCAAATAGTATGCTTTGGCAAAAAAGAGTCAAATAATATCGCACACGTACCGGTGGTCCACAAAAATTAAACTGCACAACTTTTTTTTTGTTTTCCAGTTCTGTGGTATTTTACAATTCTACAGACTTGTCACATTGTACGTACAATTTCCCAAAGAACTAGATATTCATATTAGTTCAATAATTATCACATACGTACCTTCATGGATTTATGAAAAAGTGTGCCAGGTAGGTTGAGAGGCATGGAGTTGTAACCCATTTCGAGACGTTGATAGAGAAGCTTAATTGCTTCAATTTCAGTGGGCTCCTCTTTGTCCCCAAACGCTGACATGATCGCCACATCGAATGCATACTACACCCACAAATCCAGATCCCTCTCAAATCAATTTTTGTTTTTCATAAAGATCCCACACAAAATCAGAGCCCATTCCTGAAAATTATATTCTAGGCGGATTCCAGAATTACAACGTTAATTTTAAATTCTGTTGTTATAGAGTAAAAACATAAGTTCCTATAAAACCTTAGTCCCAGGCTTAAGTTTTGTTTTCTTTCTCCAACACGTCAACGTATTATATATATTCCTATATAGTGGACCCAAAAGAATTTTCAAATCTCATCTCGTTTTACTTAACCAGTTAACCATGGAGTTTTTTGTTACTTTAATTACTTTTCTTGATAAAGTGAGCCCCGCAAAAGTTAAACTGGAAATCTTTTGTCAATATATCTTTTGGCATGCCTCAAAGACCATACACGCATATAACCCAAAATAGAGCAAAGAAACATACACGTTTCATGTGTTGAAGGGTGTTGATGGACTTTTGGGATGTCCAAGAAGCGAGGATTTTAAGGACGAGGAGTTCGATGTGAGAGACGGTTGGTCTAAGAGCAGAAGGCATGAAGGACGACTGAACAAGCCGCTTGAGTGTGGAATGGTAAGGACCTTGGTGGAAGAAAAGGGCCTCTGGTCCAATCATACGCTCTTTGCTAGCAGGGTAAGTTGGCTTGAACATATGTGCTTTGCTTACTAACACCATTCGAGCGGCCTCTGGACTGCTTATCATTACACATGGACATCCCAATATGTGGGTCTTGAATATCTCTCCGTATCTGCGGATACTCTTTTAATTCAATGCTTTTTTTTTGCAGGTGACAAAAAATCATGTTTTTGCGGTCTATAGTTTACTCGGATTAATTAGGACTAGAACGGATTTATTAACCAAAGAATTTGAAAAAAAAAATGTCCAGTACATCTTAACTTAATATATCCATAATTCATGTAAGAGAAAATAAAATACTTGTTTTGGCGGGTGGCGAAGAAGGAATTAGGGTTCTCTGTGTAGAGGCGGAGTGTCTCTCCGATGTAAGGCCAACCCATGGAACCGGGCGGTAGCTTCCATCTTTGCTTTTTCCGGTGCAACCGCCATTGAAGCAACACCACTAGCAACGCTACTACTGCACTACTTATTGTGATCATTAGTGCCGATTCATCATCGTAAACAGAGGAAAAGAAAACTGAAAATGGTGTAATTTGCATTACTCAAAAGTAATTCAAGGGAATGGTTATGTATATATAGCTAGTTAAGAGTTGTATGTGTTGGTTCTTGTTAGTGACTTAGCTTGAAGAATATTGAGGGGCTTTATATAGCTAGTCGAGGTAGAGAGACACTTCATTCCTGACCTTTATTTTTCCTTATTTAGATTTGTGTGGATTTAGCAATTACATACATAAATAATTACAAAATTGCCGCCTTAGGAATATATATAATATATACGAGGCGTTGTGTTGCTAGACCATAGTTTCAATTTTATTTATTTATTTAATTTCTGTTGGAGATTATTCAAAAATTGTCAGACGATTCTTTGGTCCAGTAAACAGAAACTTCAATCTGCATATAGACTACAAATATCTTAAACACAAAATGATTTAATTTTTTTTCATTTTTATATATGGATATACACAAAGTTTTCGGCGCAGTATTCTTAGTGTTATCTCTTCCTTTTCTCATTTTCTTTCTTCTTGTGGTTATAGTTTGCTTGATTTGCTGTATCCTTGGATGATCTACAACTATTTCTTAGGATGGTTTATATTTTTTGTTGATAAGAAAAACCTGTACGGAACTTCAGAATAATATGTTAATGTCTGGTGTTTGTGTATTTGGATTGTATTAGCGTTTTTTATTTTACTTGCCCTTTGGCAAACCCCACAATACACTTTAGTGACCACAAAAACAAAGACCTTAGTTCATAATTTTTGTTTTGAGAGAAATGGGATTCCACTGAAAATATTGTATGGTTGAGTTCTCTTGTCTGGAGGAAAAAATCTAGCAAAATTAAAAACATTTTTTTGGGAAAATCTTAAAGATTCCATTAATTAATCAAATACAATTTTTTTTTTTTTTGCATTTATGTTTTTGGAGTAGGAATCTTTTCTGTACGATCGATATGATAGTTAATTTCTTCGTTCCTTTTTATGTACATAATTTATTTTTATATACTTTTAAAAATGCATCAAAGGTATAAAAACGATACTTTCTAAAATAATTCTGAAGTATATTAGTCAATTTAGACTTTTATCCCATTCAAATATGTAATGAATAATGAAACCAGTCATTTTATAAAATAGGAAATAGGAAACTACTATTACAAATTTCCAGGTTTCGTCCCATTTTGATTTGGTGATGTGAGTTGTGAAATATGCAAAGTAAAAAGTAAACTGACAAAATATAAGTTTGCTACTATCACATTAATGGAAATATATCGGTTTAATGGAAATATCGGTTTAATTGCCATTATATTTTTGGCTACTGTGAAAAATTTAAATAGTAAGAATACTTGATTTTCTACCAGATTTGGAGATTAACTATCCAATTTCTGTAAACTTAGGAGATTAGGTGTTATTAGTTTACATATTTTGATTGATTTAGAAATCCACGTAGTATTTATAAATATAAATAAAATAAGTAGATTTTTAAATTTTTCATATTAGTATTTACAAATTCGGTGGTTTACCCTCGGATTTGAGTCTTTGTATTTTTAATAAAAAAATCCAAACAAATCCATTCAAATCCATTATAAAATCAAATTTATTAGTAAATCTATATGATTGAATAACACTTGATTTGATATAAAATTTATGAATCATTAAACCAATAACACATAATTTTAATACAGATTTGAAAATTATATAACTAATAACACTAGATTTAGTTTGAATTTTCAAATCCATTAAAATATAAGTATTTATCCTAATTATCAAAAATAAAAGTAAAAATTTTAGTAAATTTGGAGATAGTGGCTTCCTCTAAAATATGAATGAATAAACAAGGAAAGCGTGCGTGCCCTTCTTTCTTCCAAAATATCCACAAGGAATCTTATTCTTTAGTTATATGCTCAGAGGGGAAGACCATCTGAGCAACGCTGGATACTAGGCTAAGGCTTGAAATTCAGTAACGAAGAGCAAAGAAGCAGCTGTGAAGGCTACATTAACAATCATCCTCTTCGGCGTTGGAGATAACGAAAGTTTTAGAAAAATTCTTGAGAAAAATAATTGATTATGTCAGTATTAGTGATTGGTCTAACTTACATCCAAAAGTTAGCTCATGAGTGGAAGATTATCCATACACTTATATATTGTTCAAAGATCACATCATTAAACGATGTGGGACTTAATATGCCTCTTCGAGATGGGGGAAGCCCAAAGATCACATCATTAAACGATGTGGGACTTAATATGCCTCTTCGAGATGAAAGGAAGGGGGGAAACGGTCTATTAGAAACAGTTCAAACCCAACATCTCGAAGTTACTACAATAATATAGATCACTTGTACAAGTTACATAGGTAGAAAACTGTTTATTTTTTATCAAAAAGAAAACTGTTTATGTGGGAAATCATATGTTAGACTTTTATCATAGACTCTAATACTATATTAGTGATGTGCCTAATTCACACTCAAAAGCTAGTTCATGAATGGATGATTATCCGTACACATATATATTGTGCAAAGATCAATGTGGGACTTTAGCCAGTAAGTTTATAACACTTTTTTTTTAATAAAACAATAGTAAAACTTATTGTGTATGGTCGTTGTTGTGGTGAAAGGGCTGCGCAATGGATTAAGTTAGAATATAAATCAATAATATTTGGAGGTTTGAAAAGAAAAAAAAACTAGCCCGTGACGTGCTAAGAGATCCACATCAGCAGAAACTCAGAGTCACAGAGACGAACCACTGATCCTGCAAAATGCAGTAACCGCTTGGCATTAACACGTCAGCTACTCACACATCAGTTTTCCCTCATCCTTAAGGAAATTTTACCCTTTCCAATCATTTTCTTTTATCTTCTTTTAAGTATACAATTAGATTTTAATTCGTACGTCTGTGTGATATTTTTTCATTTTATAACTATATTTGATATTATTATAATATTTTAAATATATAATTTTTATTTTAATATTATATATCATGTAATTCTATAATATTATTGTTTATATTTTTTATTCAATATTATTAATATATAATAATTTATTTAATATATTTTACACTGTTATTAATTTTTATTATTCATTAGTATATTTTCGAGTTAGATAGACATGGTTGCACGAGAATAAGATAGTCTAGAGACCTGTCCACTAGTACTAGATAAACATAGTTGTTCGCAACGAGAATAAGATAGCCATGTCGTATACACAAGCGGATATATCTGAGATGGTAAGTTTCAAAATCAGGGTGCTTACCACCTTTAAAGCCCGCCGTACCATGCACCCTCCGAAACATGAACAAGTGATGTTTTGCCCAGCCATGCTACTAATTCTCCAAAAACATGAACATTATAATAACAAAAAGCATAAAAAGGTTTTACAGAATAAAATTTACATAAAGTTGTATAACTAAATAATTTACACAAATCGTTCTGGTTTCCAAACTAGTCAACTGCTACTGAATGCGTCAAGTGTACACCATTGAGTTATATTAATATCAAGTACAATAAATACATCTTATATACGTAAAAGTTAATAACAACTTAAGCTGATAACTTAAAACGTAACTTCCTATTGAGTTTGTTTAACTTCTCTTTGACTTTCTGCTCCAAATTCAATATCAGATTCTCCCTGTTTATCATGTTTTGGTTGCGTCCTGAAACGTTCTTCACTCATGGAGAAACATGCTCGTCTTAGCTCAAACTCCCTGTTTAATGACATGCTTCGTGGCAATGGTCTGATCTGCACATTCGAAGGACTCGGAGTGCACGGAGTAATAGGTGAACTCGCATTATGAACCGCACTGCTCTTGAAAATGTGCGACCTTGTGTCTTTCTCATCAAAGATTCTGAACAAAGACTTCAGTTTTCTCCATATGGAACCTTCGGAGTTACTACATAGTGTGTGCCTATGTTCGTACAAGAAGAGGGCTACAAAGACGAGAAGTGCCAAGAAGGAAGCAACGCCTGCTATTAGAAACAGCCCCCAGAAGCTACTGACACTTAGACGGTTAGACGAAAGATCATCGGAATTTGGATCAGGACATTCACTAGTGACACGGTTGAACCACTTGTTCTCGATGCGTCGCATTTCTGTTCCTTGAGTCACATTCAAGATAGCGATTGAGACATCTTTTGTCATAGGCGAATTCTTGGGAAATGCCTACACATCATATTGAACATGGAAACAAAATAAGTGAGCAATCAAAATAAGTACTTCTGTTTTTTTGTTGAAATTTGGTAACACATTAAAAGAACTTACAAAGCCAAAACCAGCCGTCTTAAAGGAAGGTTCAAAACCAACAGTCTTAAAGGAAGGTTCAACCATGGCATATTTGGAGCAGTTGTGAGAAACGATATCCTTAAGGTAGGCCACTTCGTCAAAAGCTGCTGCTATACCACCTTTCCCTGTCCCTTTGGACAAAAGATCGTCGCATTCTTCGGCAGAAGCAAAAGACTTGAGCTGTGTTTCAGAAAAGTTCAGATTTCTTAGAAAATCGCGGACGAAAGTGCCGTGTTGGTACCCTACAGACTCCCCATTTCTGATGAGATCTTCCACACTAGTGGCTGATGGTTGTAAACGTTGAACAGTGAGAAAAGAGGTGAGATTCGCTGTGTAACTCTGAGTGAGCACAAGCACAACAAAGCACCATACCACCACCACAAACCTTGCTAAATTGCTTACTACCTTCTCACCTGTATAAACACGCATAATTTCACCATATCACTACAATCCTGTTTCTTGCTAAAAAAACTACTCCCCTCAAAAAAAAAAAAAAAAACTCCCCTCTGTTTCAATATATGTATAATGAAGTTGACCAAAAAAACAATATATATGATATTTAAGATTTTTTTTCATAATATAAGATGTTTTAGAAATTGTATAACTAATTGTAGTGTTTTATATTTATAGTTAAATAAAATTATTTAAAATTATTTTTTAGTGATAATTTTGAATTTTTTTTAAATATGTGTGCATTGATGTAACAAAAGAAATATAAGTTATTATATAAAACCAAAGTCCTATTCAAAATAAAAAAAAAGATATCTATGAACTATCCGAACTACGTTTTTCCAAATGAAAATTTTATCTTAGACAGTTTTATTTTATAATATAAAATTAACATCTAAATAATGATAAATAAAGATAAAAAACTACATAACTTTTTGTCAAAAAAAAAAAAATATATATATATATATTGAATAGGGGCTTCATTAGATGTTTCATGTTAATGGGTTCAGGACTCGATATAAAATGTATACCAATCTTACTTATTGTAAGTTGGTTTTGAGATGAATGGAATGGGAATGAACTTTAACATATGATCATAGTATGATTCTGTAACACTTACGGTGGGCAAAATTCAAGGTGGAGAAGGAGAACCAGAAACTAGTGCCGATCTGGTGGTGAGGCGGTCCACGAAAGTCGGTGTTGACTCTGTGTTCGAACAGCCACACAACAAAACCAATGACTACGAAGAAGCAACCAGTGGTGACCCATAAGTCTAAGCTCCATGGTTGGAGGAACACCCATGCGTTCTTGTTCTTGTTGTCCCTTAGCGGCACCACCATAGACACTCCAGACTCTGAGTATGGTAACGTAAAATCAACATACAATGACCTGTTCGCTGTGATTGTTATATCTCCAACAACTGCATCCCACTTCTGCGTCATTTATTAATAGTATGTTGGGAATCAGACATAAAAGAAAAATACCATTATAATTTTGTTTATTTATTTATTTTATTTTTATCTTTTGTTTAAAAGTAAAAAAAGATGTGCGGATAAAAAAAGAACTTACCCCTTCATAGAGTTGTTGGACCAAATGATTGTAGTTATTCTCTGGAGACTCGTAACCGTAGTATTGAGGAATGACAGAATATGGCAACTTCTTAAGAGCAGCTTCAAAGATGTCTATGGCGTATCCCGTTGTGGTTGTTACCTTACTGATTGGATCTGTCTTTATCTCCACAAAATTGAGGAATCCTTTCTTTACTGGAACACCCACTTTAATCTTCTTCCCGCTTGTTGGAATCTCCCAACCTTTTGGAAAAACGGTCGAGTTCCCAGGCCATATTACTGGCAAAAACCTCTTGCCCAAAAGTAATGTCGTTTTGTTTGACTGTGCATTCACAAGTCCACTGCTTGGTGTCCATGATCCGATAATCCGCTCTTCATCTCCAACAACATTGATGATCTCAAAAGTTGATGACTCGAGCTGCCTGTTAATGAGTTTGAACTCTCCTGCTACACCCTTGAATTCTATATCCGAGAGAGCCTCTATAAGATGTGGACCGTAGGTCTTTATATATGTCTTTGTGTTGGTTTTCTCCACGGCCATGGCCAATGCAGTGACCGAATCATACGCCCATAATGCGAAAACATTAGGCTCTGTTCCATCCCCCGCCGAGTTCTCCTTGTTGAATTTTCTTTTCCATCTCAAACTGAAATCTTCACGCTCTTTAGACTGAGGGACATAACTCCTCACACCTAACAAGCCCTGCATAGTCTCTAAGCTACGACCGTTGTCTCTCATCATATGGGTCATTCCATTTGATAGTAACCAGACATACCCTTCCTCCATCATCCCTATTTCTCTAGCTTTCTTCAAAAACCGGAATCCGAGACTTGAGTCTATGTTGATAACGAATACCCTCGTCTGCTCTGTCTTGAGTTTATAAAGTTCCTTTAAAATCTGATTATCGCTAGCCTCTTGAGAGATCGCACTTCTTTGGACTTCAACGTCTTCTAAAGCGTCTGACAAGGAGTGCATGATTTCTTTACCTATCTCGTTGTCAGCATAAATGGCGACAACGCTTCTCCACCCAAATGATTTGACAATGGCTGCAATGGCTTCGACCTGGAATGAGTCGTCGATAGTGGCTCGGACGAAGTAAGGATTGTCGATAGATTTAAGAAGAGGGCTCGTTGCAGAGAAAGTGATGGTTGGTACTTGAAATTTGTTGGCCACTTTAATCATAAACTCGGCTTGCATAGAGCTTCTTGGTCCGATGATGGCGCTCACTTGCTCCTTCTTGATTAGGTCATAGGCTGTTTACACCACAAGCAAACAAAAAAAGGAAAAGAATGGTTAATCCTTTGTTTGGACCACTGAGAAGATAATGTAAGCTTGCTTACAGATAGAACGACAATAAATGGAATTAGATAGTTGTTCGTTTATGGATTTTAATATTTTTAATAGAATTAACTGTTATTGGTTTATGCATTTAACATTTTAAATGTCTAATCTTACTAGTTTTATGAGTCTTTTATTATATTCAACATGTTGAGTTTTTCAAAAGCATATATTTTAATCAGTTTGTAATTCTGTTATAATCTAATGTTATTAGGATATTAATTCTTAATTATTTAAATATAGTGATAGAGATTTCCTCGACCATACGATAGTCACCACGACTTCCTGGATATAAAGAGACTGAAGATTTCTTTTTTCTTTTTTTCTTTTTGAACAGACTGAAGATTGTTTATCAAAAGATTTCTAAGTAGACTAATCTTCAGCAAGATTCTAAGCATATACCAGTAATCTAACAGACTCATTGCACATACTACACAAGAACACACTTGGGATTCGGTAGGCATCTAAAAGATTGTTTAGATTCAATGAAAATAATACCTAATCATATATGGACTTTACGTGACTTCATAGGTAATATTCATTAACTAAAACTAAAAAATAATAATACCAAGTTACCCCTTACTTAAAAATAGTAACGTAGAAGCAAGAGACAGAAAAAAGTAAAGAACCTGCAACTGATGCCTCAACAATATCTTCCATGGAATCTCTGATGTGTAGTGCAAGTCTTGTGTGGTAATGAGGATGAGTTTGGTAGAAATCAGACAACGACATGTTAATAGAAGTGAGGCAGATCTTGGAAAAGTTTGTTTTGAGATCAAGAACTACACCTACTTTTATTTCATCACTTGTTGTGTTTTGTCCTAAACCAACATCCATCACCACAAATCCCAAAAGGAACAGAACGAAGTAACTAAGAAAGGTGTTAAGAGTTTTTGTAGTGGTGTTTGTCATCATCACAAGACACGGATACTTTATGTAATTCTTTAACTTCCCTTTCTGTTATATATATAGAGGAATAAATTGGTTTGAAAGATTCTTAAACCCGAAATTGGTTCTGAAAGAAAAGGTCTTAAGAATTATTAAGAAAAATATTAGTGTTGATTAAAGGACAATAAAATTGGGTTGGAAAGAGTCAGATGAAATTTGAATGACGCACACTGAACCTCTTTGCAAAGCAAAGCTACAAATTTTCCAGGTCTATGTATTGTATGTACGTAGCAATTCCAATAACATAGTTTTCTTTTTTCTGAACTTTCCAGTGGTTATGTAGTAATTCGAATAACTAAACATTAATCTCACTTGGAAATGAATGAAATGAAATGAAAAGGAAAAAACTATTTTTTATAAATAGTATAATTTTATAGGAATAATAAAAAATTGAATGTTCCTCTTTCCATTGGTCACCATTCAAAGCTTCTAAAAATTAATAGTATTGGAATTATAATAGTTTATTAATTTATATTTACTAATTTAAAGAAAATTTTCTTATTTAGAACTATATATTTAAATATGTTTATTTAGAAAAATAAATAAATATTTCATTTTAGATATTATATATTGGTTAAAATTTATAGATTTCATTGCTTATATTTTTATAATATTGTTTGATATATATATTTTCTATGCTGAATACATATTGTAGAATACAATTAAATTTCTATATTTTTCAATAAAATAAAATTTAAAATTAGAGATAAAATTTATTTAGAGGAAAATAAATAACTAAATGTTTTGTCTATGTTTATATAAACTGGTTATATGGCAGTTATTAATTTATGATTTAATAAGACCATATATTTTCCTAAATTTTTTCTAAGTATATTATGTTATTATCGTATTGAATCATGTCATATTTTATATCAGTCTGATTCAGAATCGGAGAAACTTATTAATTTATCGTATTTATTAATTTATATAGTTTCTACTCTATATTTATTAAATAACAAGTATATTAATAATTAAACTTTTAAATGTAAATAGAATGCAGATGTTCTAAGACTTTATTCTAGTTTTAATTTTTCTCTAAAGAGAAAAAAAACAGAAAAGAAGAAGAGATAATTGTCTACAAACTACTGCAAAGAAACTGTAACCAAATTTCGTTTCTTTAACGCGTCTGGGTATTGCCGTATCTAATCAAACACGATGTGTTGGCCATTCGAGGACCACAGTTTCTTACGCTTGTCCGTCAATAAGACATAAAGACTATTGATGTGGGTAAGTCCAAAACAAATATTAGTTTTGTCAACACTTGTTTTTTTCCAAAACAATGAAAAGGACATCAAGTCATAAAAGATTACCACACATAAGATTTGCATTTGTGTATGGAAATGACGAGTCTACACGTACTTGAGGCAAGATAGTTTTCGATTGTGTTGCAGAACTGAAATGCATTTGGTCCGGCTGCAGTTCATTAAAGGATAACTTGAGCTGTGGAGGACGTCGAGTGGTTTACTAAAGACGAAAACTCCAAAAGATTTCCTGAACGAGAAACACTATTTTGAGGGAAGGGTTTTATTTTCTCAAACTTGTGATCTTGTAGAGCTACAACATGATATAGTGAATTGTTGGATCTTGTGAATGAGACGTAGGGATCACTCAAAAACCAAAACCGTAGTTCAGGACCGACATTTCTAGTTTCAAAAATCTCAGAAGTTAGATGTTCAATTGTAAACATTTGTATCAGAACACCATCTTACAGAAGCGATGTACAGCACACGTATACAGATTTGTTTTACATACAAATACAAGACTTTAACCATGATAAGTTTAAACTCAACCTAGAGTCAGCAAAATCAATACTATTACAACCGGAAACAAAGCAGGAAACAGCATTATTATAAGTTCTACACTTTCATGTACGTTTGCAACTTCGTCACATTTATCTTATTTTTTTCCAAGTTGATCTCATATATGAAAAAAACAAACTTTTGTATCTTTGCAAACTCTTTCTCATATTAATATGATATTCAGAACAATCGACAGACTGATCAAGAACATGATTATGTCTCTAAAGACACAAAACAAGAGACTGGAGAGAGCTTTCCAAGTCTGGATTGCTTCTATGAGAATATAACTTGTTTATTTTCCCTGTAGAAAAAAAAAAGTTATTGCTGTAACAATGTAAATTTTCTTTTGAATCAAATTTAACATTTTATTCAAAAGAAAAATGATATTCACATATTTGGGGAAAAAAAAATCATCTTGGTATGGTAGCTGATTCATAAGCTCTCGATCCCCTTGGGTTGAAAGCCACTTTTATTAGTTCAAACTCTCTATTTGGTGACAATGTTGTGACTGCACGGTTGAAGAGCTTGGAATGTTGTGACTGCATGGGTAATAGACTAATAGGTGTGAAACTCACGTTATTAACGACACTGTTCTTGAAAGTAAATGCGACTTTATGTCTTTCTCATCAAAAATTCTCTAAGTAAAGACATTTGACTTTTTCCAAAAGGAGTTTTCGGAGTCTTGAAGTAGCTTTTGCCTATGTTCGTACAAAAAGTTGGCTAGGAAGATGTCAAATATCACCTTTACTTCTTTTCCGACCCAACATGGTATGCTACTAGTTCTCCAAAACATGAACATTATTTTTGTCAATGAAATATATTAAAACTTAAAAGTTTAAGTTGTTACAAGTGGAGCTAAGCTCGACGGTAAGACGATAAAACCGGAGTTAATCTCAATGATCAGATGAACAACAAAGAGTACACTAAAACATATAGAAATGTTGGTGGGAGAAGCTTGCTCAGTAATTATAATAACGTCATAATAACATTATAATAACAAAAAGCATAAAAAGGTTATAAGAATTACATAAAGTTGTATAGCTAAATAATTAACATAAATCGTTCTGGTATCTAAACTAGTCAATTGCTACTGAAAGCGTCAAGTGTACACCGTTGAGTTATATTAATATCTAGTACAATAAATACAGCTTACATACGTAAAGTTAATAATAACTTAAGCTGATAATTTACAACGTGGAGTTTGTTTAATCTCTCTCTGTCGTTCAACTACAAATTCAATATCAGATTCTCCAAATTTATTATGTTTTGGTTGCGTTCTGAAATGTTCTTCACTCATGGAGAAACATGCTCCCTTAGCTAAAACTCCCTGTTTAATGACATGCTTCGTTGCAATGGCCTTATCTGCACGTTCGAAGGACTCGCAGTGCAGGGAGTAATAGGTGAACTCACATTATGAACTGCACTGCTCTTGAAAGTGTGCGACTTTATGTCTTTCGCATCAAAGATTATGAACAAGGACTTTAGCTTTCTCCATATGGAACCTTCGGAGTTACTACATAGTGTGTGCCTATGTTCGTACAAGAAGAGTGCTACGAAGATGAGAAGTGCCAAGAAGGAAGCAACGCCTGATATTAGAAACAGTCCCCAGAAGCTACTGAGAGTGAGGCGGTTAGATGAAAGATCAGCGGTATCCGGACCAGGACAATCACTAGCGAGGCTAAGACGGTTGAACCACTTGTTCTCTATGAGTGACATTTCTTTGCTTTGAATCACTTTCAAGATAGCCCTTGAGACATCTCCTGTCATAGGCGAGTTCTTAGGGAATGCCTACACATAAGCGAGCAATAAAAATAAAATACTTAAGTTTTTGTTGCCAATTTTGTAAATTAATGAAAATAAATATTAAGCAACTTACAAAGCCAAAACCAGCAGTCTTAAAGGAAGGTTTAAAACCAGCCGTCTTGAAGGAAGGTTCAACCATTGCATATTTGGAGCAGTTATGAGAAACGATATCCTTAAGGTAGGGCACTTCGTCAAAAGCTGCTGCAATACCACCTTTTGATGTCCCTTTGGACAATAGATCGTCGCATTCTTCGGCAGAACCAAAAGGCTTGAGCTGTGATTCAGAAAATTTCAGACCTAGCAGAATATCTTTAACGAAACCGCCCTGTTGGTACCCTACAGACTCCCCACTTCTGATGAGATCTTCCACATTTGTGGCTGTTGGATGCAAACTTTGTACCGTCAGAAATGAGGTGAGACTCGCTGTGTAACTCTGAGTGAGCACAAGCACCACAAAGCACCAGACCACCACCACAAACCTTGCTAAATTGCTCACTACCTTCTCACCTATATACACACGCAAAATTTCACCATATCACTACAATACTGTTTCTTGTTAAAAAAATATTTATATAAATCATAATAAAGTTAACATATGTTATACATGGATTATTGATAAGTGTAACAACTTACGGTGGGCAAAAACCATGGTGGAGAAGGAGAAGCAGACACTAGTGCCGATCTGGTGGTGAGGAGGTCCACGGAAGTCTGTGTTGACTCTGTGTTCAAACAACCACACAACAAATCCAATGAGCACGAAGAAGCAACCGGTGGTGATCCATAGGTCTAAGCTCCAAGGTTTTAGGAACACCCATGCGTTTTTGTTCTTGTTGCTCGTCACCGGCACAATCATAGACACTCCAGACTCTGTGTACGGTAACGTGAAATCAACATATGATGACCTGTTCGATGTGATGGTTATATCTCCAACAATTGCATCCCACTTCTGCTTCATTAATCAATTATTGGAAATCAGACATCAAAGAAAAATTATTTATAAAGTAAATATATTATGATTATTGGTTAATAGTTTAATTTTAATTTTAAAATATTTTATAATTTATATGTATAATTTATATAAATAATATTATGTTGTTTTAATTAGACATGTGATTTTTGTATATAGTTATATTTAATTTAGTTATAGGTCTATTTGTATATAAGTAAACATTTAGAATATATAAAAAAAAAGAACTTACCCCGTCAAAGACTTGGTAGACCAAATCATTGTAGTCATCACCTGGAGGCTCGAAACCGTATTGAGGAATGACTGAATATGGTAACTCTTTAAGAGCAGCTTCAAAGATGTCTATGGCATAACCCCTTACGGTTGTTAGGTTACTGATTGGATTTGTCTTTATCTCCACAAAATTGAGGAATCCTTTGTTTACTGGAATGCCCACTTTAATCTTCTTCCCGCTTGTTGGAATCTCCCAACCTTTTGGAACAACGTTCGAGTTCCCCGGCCATATTACTGGCCCAAACCTCTTGCCTAAAAATGATGTCGTTTTGTTTGATTTTGCATTCACCAGTCCACTGCTTGGTGTCCAGAATCCGATAATCCTCTCTTCATCTCCAATAACATTGATTATCTCAAAAGTTGATGACTCGAGCTGCCGGTTAATGAGTTTGAAATCTCCTGCTAACCCCTTGAATTCTACATCCGAGAGAGCCTCTAGAAGATGTGGACCGTAGGTCCTCCTATATGTCTTTGTGTTTGTTTTCTCCACGGCCATGGCCAATGCAGTGACCGAATCATACGCCCATAATGCGAAAACATTAGGCTCTGTTCCATCCCCCGCCCGGTTCTCCTTCTCGAGTTTTCTTTTCCATCTCAAACTGAAATCTTCACGCTCTTTAGATTGAGGGACATGGCTCCTCACGCCTAGCAAGCCCTGCATAGTCTCTAAGCTACGACCGCTATGTCTCATCATGTGGGTCATTCCATTTGATAGTAACCAGACATACCCTTCCTCCATCATCCCTATTTTTCTAGCTTTCTTCAAAACCCGGAATCCGAGACTTGAGTCCATGTTGATAACGAATACCCTTGTCTGCTCAGTCTTGAGTTTATAAAGTTCCTTTAGAATCTGATCATCGCTAGCCTCTGGAGAGATCACACTTCTATGGACTTCCACGTCTTCTAAAGCCTCTGACAAGGAGCGCATGATTCCTTGACCTAACTCGTTGTCCACATAAATGGCGACGACGCTTCTCCACCCAAATGATTTGACAATGGACGCAATGGCTTCAGCCTGGAATGAGTCGTCGATAGTGGCTCGGACGAAGTAAGGGTTGTTGATAGTTCTAAGTAGAGGGCTCGTTGCTGAGAAAGTGATGGTTGGTACTTGAGATTTGGTGGCCAGTTTAATCATAAACTCGGCTTGCATAGAGCTTCTTGGTCCGATGATGGCCCTCACTTGCTCGTTATTGATTAGGTCATAGGCTGTATACACCACAAGCGAACAAAAAAGAAAGAAAAAGAATGGTTAATCCTTTGTTTGGACCACTGAGAAGATAGAACGACAATATTGAACGTAAGTTTGGAATTATATAGTTGTTCGCTTATAGATTTTAATATTTTTAATAGAATTAGCTGTCATTGGTTCATGCATCTAACATTTTAAAAGTCTAATGTTATTAGTTTTATGATTCTTTTATTCTATTCAACATCTAGAGTTATTCAGATGTTGAAAAACAATATTTTTATAAATCAGTTCTGTAATTTTATTATAATCTAATGTTATTAGGATATTAATTCTTAATAATTTAATTTATAAGTGATAGGGATTTCTTTGACCATACGATAGTCACCACGACTTTCTAGAATAGAAAGACTGGAGATTGTTTATCAAAAGATTTCTGTAAGAGTAGACTAATCTTAAGCAAGATTCTAAGCCTATACCACAAGTAGATTGTTAACAGTAATCTAACAGACTCATTGCACATACCACACAAGAACAGACTTGGGATTTTCAGTAGGCATCTATAAGATTGTTTATAGATTCAACGAAAATAGTACCTAATCATGTATGGACGTTACCTAACTTCATAGATAGCATTCATTTAACTAAAACTAAATATAACCATATCGAATTACCCCTTACATAAAAAAATAGCAAGAGACAGAAAGTGTAAAGAACCTGCAACTGATGCCTCAACAATATCTTCCATGGAATCCCTGATGTGAAGAGCAAGTCTTGTGCGGTAATGAGGATGAGTTTGGTAGAAATCAGACAACGACATGTTAATTGATGTGAGGCAGATCTTGGAAAAGTTTGTTTTGAGATCAATAACTACGCCTACTTTTATTTCATCACTTGTTGTGTTTTGTCCTAAACCAGCATCCATCACCACAAATCCCCAAAGGAACGGGAAAAAGTAACTAAGAAAGGTGTTGCGAGTTTTTGTAGTATTGTTTGTCATGATCACAAGATTTGAGGACATGGATACTTATGTGATTCTTTAACTTTCCTTTTCTGTTATATATATAGAGGAATGAACTGGTCTGAAAGAGTCTTGAACCCAAAATTGGTTCTAAAAAAAGAAGTCTTAAAAAATTATTATTAAAAACATTAGTGTTAACTAAAGGACAAATAAAAATGGGTTGGAAAAAGTCAGTTGAAATTTAGGCAGGCAGAATTTCTTTGCAAAGCAAAGCTACAAAATTTCCAAGTCTATGATTACATAAATCATATTTTTGTATGTAGTAATTCCAGTGGCATAGTTTTTTCTTTTGAAATTTCCAGTGGCATAGTTTTGTATGTAGAAAATTAATCTGTTGACCTATGTAATATATAGATGGAATTAAATCGACCCTAATAAAAACATGACTGCCTCCACCACTAATATAAACTATACATAGTATATAAAACACTATCTTGTGATTTTTATTTTAGTTTCAAAATTCGAGTTTTTGGGTATTTATGTCTTCATCAGGTTATAATTAGTTTTATCAGGTGACAGTCAGCACCTTATGCCAACTAATATAAATATATATCAACAAATTTTGATTTTAATACTAGTTTTGTAATTTAATTTTAATTATTAGATTAAATCAAATATTAAAATTGATCTATTTTCTCGCTACATGTTTCATTGGTTTTTATGTAACCATAACTCAATTGCTTATTGTGTGGGCTTTCAAAAAAAAAAGGTTTATTTATGTTTCAAAATATTCATCCAAATATGGTGTTTTAGTGTCTATTTTAATTTTCATCTCTAACCACAATACAAAATTTTACATTAAAAACAATATTATATTTAAAGTTTTGAGGGATTGATGGGGGCAAGAAATGTTCGGGCTAGTCTATCTCCTCTACATGCGGAAATGGATTACTTTGGGCAATGGAGTGTATGAGGAACTTACGATAATTTCAGGTTACATTTGCGACGGATTGTTCACAATTGGTGAAGATGGTTTCGGAACCAAAAGAATGGCCAGCTTTTACAAGTTATTTAGATGATGTTAAAGTCTTAAAAGAAAGTTTTTCCCGATCAGAGATTATCCATGTGCCAAGAACGCAAAATACAAAGACGGATAGTCTAGCACGTAGTGTCAGGAAGCAGCCGTCTTTCGTCGTTCACATGGATCGACATCTCCCAATTTGGTTCACATAGTCTGTATGAGTCTGTTTATGGTGATGACAAAAAAAAAATATTATATTTAAAAAATTGATATTTTAATTATATGTAATGAGTAATTATATTTTATTATATTTAGATTTTATGTTTTTTTTTATAACACTATAGTTTTATTATTTCAGTGTTTACTTAGATTTATATAACTTTTTGTTTTAACTAATATATTTCCTTTGTTATAACTATTTTTTTATCATAACTAATTTATATATGTTTACTTATAAGTTTAAACTAATTAGAAATAATATTTTAACTCCTTTATTAAATATAACACAGTAAATATATATATTTTTAGTATTTGTTGGAGAGTAAGTGTAACATTATTCACAAAATACCAAATTTGGTGGTATTGTATAATTTTTGGAATCCCTGTTTTGGAATCTCATTGGAGTTAACCTTAGATTTTAGTTCTTAGGAATATAGTGTATTAGTGTGGATTATATATTTATTTAGATTATTTTGTTAATTTACAAATATATATAATGGAATGCTAATTTTTAATGTGTTTTTATATAATCACATGTTTATATTCTTTAATATTTCATATTCGTTTTTTCGAGTAGTTAGTTATCTGGCTTTTATTTTAAGATATGATATATAAAATATTTTTGTGATATTACTATGAGATTCAATCATTTTGTAATACTAGCAGACTGGAGCCACAAAAAGTAGAAGATGATTACTAGATTTTTTTTTTTTTTTGTAAAAATGATTACTAGAATTGATAAAAGAGTGAAATGGAATTGTGTAAAAGAAAATAAATTTGAACAATTTTAATATGGACTGGGCTACATGCTTTATTTTGAGCATATATATATATACTATTTTGTGCACAAAAAAAAATAATATATATATATATATATATATACTATTTTAATATTTTTGTGATAAAAGAATTTATTACCAATTTCAATGCACTAGAACAAAGTTTCGTTTTGCAACGTGTGTTTGGGTATGTTTTATAAATTAAATCAAACACAATGCGGTGGCCGTTGGAGGACCACCACATCTTGTTCGTCAATGAGAAAATAAAGACGTTCGGTAATCCAAAACTAATATTAATAATGTCAACATTTTTTTTTTTTTTTTTTGAACACGAAATACTTATATTAAAATTAAAGACCCAATGGGCTAAGTCGGTTACAACTGGAGAGATTCTCGACGATAAACTGATAGACGAAAATAACTAAAACATGTCGAAAGATAGATGTGGCTAAGGAGAGAAGAGACCCATAGAGACACTTCACTTGTAGTCCTAAAGCTCGCGTTCGAAGAAACGCACATAGGTCGAAATCGACGTTGAATAGCCCAACTAATGGGTTTTGAAAGCAAGAGTTCCGGGAAACTCCATAGAAGATAACAGCTCCGATGGGAAAGTCGCAGAGATGACTCTGTGAAGAACCGTCGATGCTTGAGACGGCATAATGTGATGGAAACGCAACAATGACATAGAAACGAGCAAATCTGGCGTGTCCACACTCTTGCACAATAGTTTCTGCGACAAGGATAGGGATGGGGGCACCATAGAGCTGACTCTGTGAAGAACCGTCGATGTTTGAGACGGCGTAGTGTGATGGAGGCGCAGCGATAACGTAACAACATGAAGAACTGGCGAGTCCACACTCTTGCACAGGACCGTAGAGCTGACTATGTGAAGAACCGTCGATGCTTGAGACGGCATAATGTAATGGAGACGCAGCAGTAACATAGTATCGAGAAAATCTGGCGAATCCACACTCTTGCACAATAGATCCAGCGACAAGGGAGAGAGGCGTTATACCGTCGGTTGAAGAGCTATGGATCTTTTGAGCGGTCGTAGCTTTAGACGAAAACTTCACTATGGAAGCTTCTGCATACAACCCAAAGCCCAAAAGATGGTCAAAGCTTTGTAGAATCTTGTCCGAGTATGACGGAAAGGAGGCGACATATATCTTAGTGGTATCAGTGGTATCACTGAAAAGGACATCAATACCAAAAGATCACCGCACATGTACGTTACGTAGGTCAAGGCTTTCGCTATTGTATAGACTTGACCAAGTCACTTATTAGGTCTTTGTAGTATACAAATGCATTTGGTCCGGTTTTTAATTCATCAAGGATAAGTGAAGGACGTCGAGTGGTTTACATTGGGGACAGAGGCTGAAGGAGAAGACTCCAATTCTAAGAGATAATTTGGTTACAAACTTATGCGCACATAACCTGCCTTTATTAATTTTCTCTGTTCTCTCAAGCTTTTGATCTTACCACTGGACTACATTAAATTTGTTAAAAGAAAGCTATTTAAACCAACCACGTCCTTGTTGAGGCTTGAACAATAGTCTCTTGAAGCTTTAGGTACCACTGAAACACTTTATATGTTCTGAAGATAACTAATTTTTAACATGGTCTGGGTCTCGTATTATAGAGATGTAGGAGACTTCAGACTCAACACTTCCTAGTTCTTCCCAAAAAATAAATAAACAAGTTTGTGATCTTATTTTTAAAACATGATATTTCAAATTAAACTTTCGAAAAAAAAATTCTTTTGCACTTGGCACTATAGAATAGTCTAAACTTTTCATAGATCCGGGATGCTCCAGATTATTCAAAAAAAATAAAAAATTGATTGCAAATATAAAACTCTTATTGACGTAAGTTTGTAAATAAACATACGAATATGAATACAAGATTTTATCTATGATAAGTTTAAACTCAACATATAGGTTGGATTGGATAAAAGCAATACTATTACGTACAATCGAAAACAGAGTGGCAAACCTGTCATGCACTTTTGCAACCTCTCTCTATTTCACATTGAATAGAAAATCTATCATCTTCATCTTGTGCCGGTTGCAGGTTCAAAAGCTCTCTGCTCACGTTGCAAGACACTCTTATTGACACAAACTCCCTAATTGGTGACGGACTGGGGACTTCGTGGCAATGGTGTATACCCTGTACTGTAATAATAATGTTTAAAAACTCCCAAAAAGTAATACTCCAAGTTCATGCACCCAAGTCCCGATGGTTTCAATAACCTCGAGCTCATGTTCATACAATTAATTTTCACCGGTATTACAAAAGAAGGCATAGACCTATAAAATAAACAGTTAGGAACCGTCCATATACAGCCCAATAATCATTATCATTCATTTCTACATATCCAATATTATAAACTTGTTAGATCGTTTTATCATCTCCTGTACTTAACTATTTTCTTACTACTTAGTCTTTCATTTACATTTTCAGCCTGAAGGTCACCTACAGCCCAAAGATTCATCACGGCCGAAGCCAACCTGCGATAAAAAGGTCTGTCATGGCCAAAGCAAGCATGTGATCGAAAGGTCCATCAAGACATATCGGTCCATCACTGCTTGTTGGTCCATAGCTAACCTTTGACTCGAAAGTTCGTCATATCCCGTAGCCAACATACAACCCAAAAGTCCATTGCAGACCATAGCCAACATATGACCCAAAGGTCCATCACTGCCAAAGTCAACCAGCAATCCGAAAATTCATTATGACCAAAGCCAACATACGGCTTAAAAACATTAACTAAACATTTCATTAAATAACTCATGTATACTATGATAATGTTTTCTTTCATGTCTCATATACTTAGGAGTTAGGATTAAACAACTATTTTCACATAAACATCATAATGTAATTTAGCTATCAATCCGCCAAACGTATCATACATTTTCTAATAATACAAAGAACATCATTAATTCGATTCTTGAAGGATATCCTTCGAAGAACAAAGAACAAAATTTTCATAAACATTTCACTTAAGTGCTTAATCTCAGTCCTAATGAGTCAAATTTCATTCTTCTTTCGAGAACGTTAGAATGGAATAAAATTAAAATTACAATAACGTCGAGGTATTAGAGACGAAAGACTGGCGAGATCTCGATTCTTTTAGGAACGATGAGTTCATAACCGATTTTAAAAGTCTCCAACTTCATTCTTCTTTCAAGTTGTCCTTCAGTG
This sequence comes from Brassica rapa, assembly GCF_000309985.2. NCBI lineage: Eukaryota > Viridiplantae > Streptophyta > Magnoliopsida > Brassicales > Brassicaceae > Brassica > Brassica rapa. The sequence goes on from NC_024798.2 coordinate 15,688,838, forward strand.
TTCTTTGTTGTTCAACCGCAGATTTTGCTACATCTTCTAGCAAAATAAGGTTTATACATAGGAAACGTGAGGCAGTTATGTCCGCTAGTAAGTACAAGAAGAAATTCCAGATACTTGCGAAAATAAAATATCTTGAAAAATTCAACAAAGAAGAATATAAACCTCTTGGTAAACCACAAAGTTTCTTGTATCTTGTATCCCTGCTTTTGATTTTGCTTGCTTTGTGTGGATCCCTCGTGAGAGGAACACCGATCGATGCAGATTTGCTAGCTAAAAGTGCTTTGAATGCACCAGGACAGTATGTAGTTGATGGTGTTGTTAATGCGCTCAGCTAACTTTTCTCCTTATTAATTTAATCAGTGTTTCAAAAAAAAAAAAAAAACCACAAAGTTTCTAATGTTTGTAATAAAAATTAAGTTATTGAGAGAAGAAAAATTGTCTTGTGTCCTCTGGCTGCACATTTCTTTACTTTTTTTTTTGTTTTAACCAAGGCATTAATGCCTCTTGGCCTCTGTCAGAGCTTCGAGACTCAGCACTCTTCCCCTGCTTTCCATTCTACCATACCATTTCATCCTCTTAGTCTTCCCTAACTCTTCATGTATCTGAAAGTATGGTCAAACATGGGTATATCTCGACTTACAAACTTATCAAACAACTTGCAAAAACATGATAAGTTGTCAAAATTGTTTTATGTACATTAGCAGATATACTGATGGTATTCTCCGTTCACTCTACTTTGAATGAAATCTTTAGTGTTAAAAAGGCAAGGAAGAATACCATCATTAAATCTGCTAATTTCCGCAGAGGAAAATATTTTTGTGTTTCTCAATATACGCTTATTTGCATATAGATAACGGAAGAATTACCTAATATACATTGAAGTAGTATGTTTCTTGCAGTAATATATTGGCTTTTGAACTGATTTTTGGTACTGTGCATTTGTCTCTTCTTGGTTCCGTATCTAAGTCAAGCTTTTTATATATACATTGAAATAAGTATGCTTCTAAATGCATCAGTTGGATCGTCAGTTCAAACTTTCTTCCTGAATCTTGCTTCAACAAACTTTCTTTCTCATTCTACTTCCCGTAAAGTATTAGCTTCCTCATCTTCATCTTGTTCTAGTTGTGGAGTGGAAAATTCTTCACTCGGAACGGGAGACACTCTTCTTAGCTCAAACTCCATGTTCTCTGACGGATTTTGTGGCCATGGTATGTTCTGCATTGTGGAAGATCTTGGGGTGCATTGAGTACTAGGTGAACTCACATTATGAACCGCACTATCCTTGAACATGTGGGATTTTATGTCTTTTTCGTCAAAGCTTCTAACCAAAATCGTTAGCTTTCTCCAGAAAGAAATTTCGGAGTCCTCATACAGCGTGTGCCTATGTTCTTAAAAGAAAAAAGCCACAAAGACGAGAAGAGCCAAGAGCGAAGTAACACCTACTATTAGAAATAGACCCCAAAAGCTACTGACGCTAAGCCGGTTGTGTGAAGGAATGAAGGTTGGATCAGAACAATTACTCTTTTTGAAGAACCATTTATTCTCGATTTGTTGCATTTCATCGTTTTCAATCACTTCCAAGATAGCCCTAGAGACATCATCCGTCAATGGTGAATTCTTGGGGAATACCTACACCGAGCATGAAATTAAATTATGCGAGCAATGAAAATACCTAAAGTGAAACTTATTGTGTAATTTTGCAAAAGGTAAAGTGAAAGGAAACGAAAGGAACTTACAAAGCCAAAACCAGAACTCTTAAAAGAAGGTTCAACAATTGCATATTTGTTGCAATACTGAGAAATGATAAGTTTAAGGTAAGCCACCTCATCGAAAGCTGCTGCAATACCTCCTTTCGATGTCCCATTAATCAAAAGATTGTGGCATTCTTCAGCAGAATTATAAGGCTTGAGTTGATAACCTTGAAATCCTTTCTTTATCAAAAATTCAAGCACGAAAGAACCGTTTTGGTATCCTACAATCTCCTTGTTTTCTATAAGTTCATTCACAGTGGTGACTTCTGGTTTAAGCCGTTGTACTGTAAGGAAAGATGTGAGATTCGCTGTGTAACTCTGAGTCAGCACAAGCACCACAAAGCACCAGACGATCACCACAAACCTTGCTAAATTGCTCACTACCTTCTCACCTATATACACACAGCACACGCTTTAATATGTATCACGCAAACCTTGCTAAATTGCATGCAAGTCTATAAACTTTTAACGTTTATCATCAGTGAATGCTTTTAGTAAACTTACGGTGGGCAAAATTAATAGTGGAGAAGGAGAACCAGAAACTAGTGCCGATCTGGTGGTGAGGCGGTCCACGAAAGTCGGTGTTGACTCTGTGTTCTAAAATCCACACAATAAACCCAATGAATATGAAGAAGCAAGCGGTAGTGACCCATAGTTCTAAGCTCCGTGGTAGGAGGAAAAACCATGTATTGTTCTCATTGTCCTTCATTGGTACCAACATAAATACACCAGACTCTGTGTATGGTAACGTGAAATCAACAGACACAAACCTATTTGCTCTGATGGTTATATCTCCCACAGCTGCGTCGAACATCTGTCTCATTTATTAATAATTTTTTTAGAAAACACACATCCAAAGATAGAGCTATGTAATTTTATTATAGAGATCATTTTTTTTAATATGGAAGTGGATGAACAAACAACATTTATATTTTGGATTTGTAAGAAAAAGAGAACTAACCCCATTATGGACTTGCTCTACCAGAGTGTCGTAGCTATGATTTGGAGTATCGAAAGTGACGTAGCGGTGGATGACTGAGTAAGGCAACCTTTTAAGAGCAGCTTCAAAGACTTCTATGGAGTAACCTGTTGGTATTGTTGCCTTCCTCGGATCAGCTTGCTTTACATCCACAAAGCCTAAAAATCCTCTCTTCAGTGGAACACCTACTTTAAATCTTTTCTTGCCGTCCGTTGGAATCTCCCATCCTCTCGGAATGACTGTCGACTTCCCGGGCCATATCACAGGACCCAACCTCTCACTTGTTGGATTTTCATTCACAAGTCCATTGGTTTGTGTCCAGGATCCGATAATCCTCTCTTCTTTTCCAATAAAATTGATGATATCAAAAGTTGATGGCTCGAGCTCCATGTTAACGAGTTTAAATTTTCCTGCTAAACCGTTGAAGTCTACATCCGACAGAGACTTTAGAAGACTTGGACCGTACCGAGAGACCCCTAGTGTCCCCAAATCCGTCGTGTTATTTAAGAATGCGCTAATAAGGTTATCATACCGTAAGTTCTTTGTGTTCGTTTTCTCCACGGCCGTGGCCAATGCAGTTATCGAATCATACGCCCGTAACGCAAAAACATTTGGTTTTGCATTAGCCTGCCCAAATATTTTCTCCCATCTCAAGCTGAAGTTTCCAAGCTCTTTTGAGTTGGGGATACGGCTTCTCAAACCCAACACCCCTTGCATATTCTCCAGGTTGCTACCGTGCTCGGTAGATCCAATCCAATTCGTCATTCCATCTGTAAATATCCATACATACCCTTCCCCCATCATCCCAATATCTCTAGCTTTCTGAATAACCCGAAACCCAAGATTTGGTGGCATGTGGGCAACAAACACCCTTGTCTGCATTGTCATGAGCTTGTAAAGCTGGTTTGTAATCTGGTCATTGCTAGCCTCCAGTGAGATCACACTTCTAGTTGATACAAAAACATGCACATCGCGTAAAGCGTCAGACAGATTTGGCATCATTCCTTCTCCAAATTCGTTGTCCACATAGATTATGACAACACGTCTCCATTCGAAGGATTTGACAATGGCCGCAATGGCTCTGACCTGGAATGAGTCGTTAAGAGTGGCTCGGACGAAGTAAGGGCTCCTGATGGGCGTCAAAAGAGGGCTTGTTCCAGAGAATGTGATGATCGGTACTTGAGATTTGTTGGCCAGTCTAATCATAAACTCGGCTTGCAAAGAGCTTCGTGGTCCGATTATGGCGCTCACTTTCTCGTTGTTGATTAGGTCCAAGGCTGCGTGCATCACAAGAAACACACAAATTTTAAAATACTTTTAAATCATTACCGAGACAACATTAAATGTGTACTATTTCCCATGTAACCAATATTGTTTTAGGAATCCCACCGGAAGAATACTATATGAGACATAGGTCAATAGCTTTGAATTGGAAACTCATGAAATCTAATACTCCATCTGTTTCGAAAAAAAATCAAAATTATTTCAACAATACGTTATTTACATTTTAAATATATTAATTAATGGTAAATTATAAACTTCAAAAACCATAATTGTGGTTATTGAAATTCTATTGGTTAAAGTTATGATGAATAGTTAATTACAAAAAAGTTATGTATTGGTAATCAAAATTTCATATGATTTCTTAATGTGTAAAAATTCAAAAACATATATCTTTTCGAAACAAATGGAGTATTATGTTTGTTAAATTTATTTCTAATAAAAAGTGGTCAAATCTATATTATTATTTAAAAAATGATTTTTCTTACTTGTCATCTTCTCCATGATTATAGGAATAATCGATAATCCTAATAATTTTAATAAATAATTTTTATAGTATTTATAAAATTTAATAATAATAAGTTTTGAATTATTTGTATTATGATTATGTAAATTTAATTTAAAAATATGAATTTGACATAAAAAAAACTCTAAAACTTCTTATTTAGAGCCAGACCAATCAAAATTAGACTAACATCACCACTTGTAATTTTGAAAGAAACTTCGTGAAACTTTGCGAAGTCAATCTGTGTATTCAATGAAGTGAAAATTTATATTTTCAAAATGAAGAATCATGCATAAACAATAGGAAAAAGAAAATCTACACAATAAGCAAGCAAAACAAGGAACCATAAAATATCCGTAAAAAATTGGTTCTCATTTGGTTCCGGTTTGGTTATTTCGGGTAGTTCAGATCATTCGGGTAAAATATCGGGTATTTAGAGTAAAATATCAAATAATTAGGATGATTCGGATACAAATATCTAATATTTTGGATTACTTTGGATATTTCGGGTAAAACTATCCACATATTTTTGGATACTTTCGAGTAGTTCGGATACTTTATAATAATTTAGTTTTCTTTAAATAGTTTTGGATACTTTTAATAGATTCTAAATTATAAATATATATATATTTAATTATGTTATATGTATATATAATTAATATTTTTATATATTCAAGTACGTAGTCGTTCGGTTCTTGCTTCGGTTTCGGTTCATCTCAATTATTTTGGATATAGAAATATAGGAACCATTTGAGTATTTGAAGGTTTCGGTTCAGTTCATATTTCAGATATTTCGGTTCTTCAGTTCTGTTTTTTTTTTGCCTGGGCCTAGTTTTATGAGATTCTCAGTTGACTTTTCTGAGAATGTAAGAGCAACATTATCGGTGGTGGAGGGAGGGTTCTTACGCGTAGATCCCACCACCTTTTCTCAATTACCGTGCCAAAATGTTCCAAAATAAGGAACGTTTGCACTGCATCCTTTGCACTGTTTACGGACTCCACAACACGTGACGGCCCGCGATTGGTTCATTTTTAATTTTTTTTTTAAAAAAAAAAACTAGAAAACAAAAAAAGAAAAGATTTTAAGAATCCCAGAAACGTTTTGGGCGATAATCATGCTCTAACTGAGCCTCAGAGTTAAAAAAAAAAAAAACATTTTGACTATGAAAATTATTAGTGGTAGAGATTTACTCGACCATACCGATAGACACCACGACTTTGTGGAAAAAAAAGAGAGGCTAGTACCCAATCATGTCTGGATGTTACCCTAACTTCCTACATAGTATTCATTCAACTAAAACCAAAAATAATAATACGGAATTACCTCTTACGTGAAAATAGTAAAGGAGAAGCAAGAGAAGTAAAAAATGTAAAGAACCTGCTACTGTTGCCTCGACAATATCTTCCATGAAATCTCTGACGTGAAGCGCAAGTCTTGTGCGGTAATTAGGATGAGCTTGGTAGAATTCGGACAATGACATGTTAATTGAAGTGAGGCAGATCTTGGAAAAGTTTGTTTTAAGATCAAGAACTACTCCTACTTTTATTTCATGACGTGTTGGGTTTTGTCCTAAACCACCATCCATCACCACAAATTCTCAAAGGAACGGAACAAAGTAACTAAGAAAACTGTTATGAGTTTTTGTAGTGTTATTTGTCATCAACTAATATATGTAATATTATCAACATTTTTTTTTTCCAAACACTGAAAAAGACATCAATCCCAAAAGATCACCGCAGATTTGATTTTGTCTGGACATGTCGATCTACATATACGTTACGTAGGTCAAGGCTGTCGCAATTGTATAGACTTGACTCAAGTCACTTAGGTCTTTGTAGTATACAAAAGACATCAATCCAAAAAGATCACCGCACATTTGATTTATCTGGACATGTCGATCTACATATACGTTACGTACGTCAAGGCTTTCACAATTGTATAGACTTGACTCAAGTCACTTAGGTCTTTGTAGTATACAAATGCATTTGGTCCGGTTTTTAATTCATCAAGATAAGTGAAGGACGTCGAGTGGTTTACATTGGGGTCAGAGGCTGGAGGAAAAGACTCCGATTCTAAGAGATAATTTGGTTACAAACTGATGTGCATATAACCTGTCTTAATTAATTTTCTTGGTTCTCTCAATCTTTTGATCTTACCACTGGACCACGTTAAATTGGTTAAAAGAAAACTATTCAAACCACCCATGTCCTCGTTTACTAGTAAAAATCTACCGCATAGCCACTGTATTCCCACTGCAAAACCGTGACTATATAAAAAATGCCACGGTTTTGTTACGGACTAGCCACAATTTTAAATTAGCCATGGTAAAACCAAGTAGTAACGGCAGCAGCCACTAAGATTTTCGTGGCTAGGTAAGAAACCACGGTATTGCCACTAATATTTATGTGTCTATGTACATAGCCACGGTATAGCCACTGTTTCAACGTGGCTTTTATAAAATAGCCACAATGTTGCCATGAACTTTCCATGGCTATTTGAAACCTTAATCCCTAAACATATTTTTAAATTCTAAATCCTAAATATAAACACTAAGACTCCAATATTTTTATAATAAAACTTCAGTATTAAATTAAACCTCAAATTTTAATCATTTTAATTTTTTTTATCTCAAATCATTAAGCATTTCTTTTATCTCAAATCTTTAAGCTCCATTTAAAATCCTAGCTAATCTTAACCTTAAACTATACATTCTTTAATCCTATGTTTCATCTTGTGCCGGTTGCACGTTTAAAAGCTATCTGCTCGCGTTGCAAGAACTCTTATTGACAAAAACTCCCTAATTGGTGACGGACTTCAGGGCGATGGTGGTACCATGCACTGTAAAAATAATGTTTGAAAACTCCCAAAAAGTAATACTCCAAATTCATGCACCCAAGTCCCGGTGGTTTCAATAACCTCGAGCCAATAGCGGCCATGGGCAGAAGCAGTGGAAGCATTTGCATAATTTATATTAATAATATTATCTTATTTTAATTAGATATGTGATTTTAGATATGTTATATCTAGTCGGTTTTATTGTTTTTACAGTCGATTTAGTTATTATTTGGGTATATTAGATTGCATCTATTTATATGAATTTAACTATAATATTTTTTATTCTAAATAATTAAAAGTTTGATTACAAAAGTTTGATAATATTTTTTATAACATTCACTCCAAAAGTTTCCTGAACGAGAAACACTATCTCGAGGGGAGGGTTTGATTACAAACCCATGTGCATAAAACCTGCCTTATTAATTTCATCTGTTGTGCTTCTTTTTTTCTCAAAGTTGTGATCTTGAACAGCTACAACGTGTGATGTAGTGAATGTCAGATTAAGCTTAAATTAGCTTGAGAACCAAGCTTCTTAATCCTAGCGAGTTATGGTTGTCTAAAAAGATTAGGAAATATCTAATTGTGTTATATACCTAATGAGTTTAGAAATTTTAGATTTATATATAAGGAGATGATGTGATGTAGCACAACTTATGAGTTGTGATCGTTTGAGAGCTTGAAGTTTTTGAGAGAGTTTTTCTTAAGAGATTAATAAGAAGAGTTTCTTATTTGAGTTTGAGTTCATAATATTGTATTCGTGAGACCTTAATATTGAGACTTGATTTCTATATTTGGTATCAGAGCCACAAAAACGAAACCATGAGTGATATTGTGCCTGCAACCGGAAAAATAAAAGAAGGAGGAGAACCCTCATCGATACAATGTCCCATGCTTAGCTCAATCAATTACACTGTCTGATCTACGATAATGAAGATCACTTTTAAAGTTTGGGAGGCTATTGAAGCTGTGACAACAAACACGGAGAAGAACGACATGGCGTTAGCCTTGTTGTTTCAATCGATACCCGAGAGTCTCATCTTGCAGGTCGGAGAGCTTGACAAAACCAAGCAACATTGGGAGGCCATAAGGACAAGACATGTAGGTGCAGAACGTGTGAAGCAAGCCACACTTCAAACTTTGATGACTAAGTTTGGTCGTCTAAAGATGAAAGAGTCTAAGAGTATCGATGAGTTCGGTGGTAAACAGCCCGAGTTAGCATCAAAATTAGCTGCTCTAGGAGTCGCCATTGAAGAAACAAAACTTGTAAAGAAATTTCTTATGAGTTTGCCTTGAGACAAATACATACACATCGTTGTATGTCTCGAGCAAGTGCTTAATCTTAACACTACAAGTTTTGAAGATATTCTAGGACGGCTGAAAGCATATGAAGAAGAAGAGACTGAAGAAGATCAAAGAAAGCAAATGTATGCAAATACTGAGAGACAAGTAAATCAATCATATCAAACCGCTCCCAACAAGATCAAGGAAGCCGTTTACCATCAGAAAGTGCGCCAAATAACCTTCAGTGTATCACAAGGCAATAAATGGAGAGCTCCTCATAGTTGCTTTGTATGTAGATGACTTGTTTGTCACCAGTACTAACAAGAAGATCATTGACGATTTTTAAGCAACACATGTCGAGCAAGTTCAACATGAGTGACCTTCAGAAACTAACATACCATCTTGGTATACAAGTATGTCAATATGAAGGAGGAATTCGTCTGAACCAGAAGCGCTATGCGTCTAAGATTTTGGATCGCCGTGATGAGCAATTGTAATCCAGTTCATTCACTGATGGAAATTGGATTTAAGATGTCAAAGGCAAGAGAACGAGGAAGAGATTGATGCGACGATGTATAGAAAGAATGATGGGTGCTTGCGATACTTGCTACATACGAGACCCAACCTATCCTTTAGTATTGGAACTGAGTCGTTATATGCAGAGTCTAAGAAAGTCACTTGGAGTTGCCATGTAACAAGTGCTATGATATCTACAAGGGAGCATTGCGTATGGGTTAATATTCGAGCACTGGATGGCAAAGATACCTACGCTTGTAGGTTATAGCGATAGCAGCTATAATGTTGATCTGGATGATGAGAAGAGTACGACTGGACACATATTTTATCTTGGAGAAAGTCTCATTACTTAGTGCTCTCAAAAACATGATATAGTTGCTTTCTCGTCATGTGAAGATGAATTCATGGCTGGTACGGAAGCTGCAAGACAAGCAATATGGCTCCAAGATCTTTTGAGTGAAGTAATCGGCCAGGCGTGTGAAAAGGTGGTGATACGTATTGATAACCAATATACAATCGTTGTGACAAAAAATTCGGTGTTTCATGGGAGGAATAAGCATATACACAAGAAGTATCACTTCCTTTGAGAATGTGTGAAAAACGGGGAAGTAGATGTTGAATATGTGCAGGGAGATAAACAAAAGGCAGACATATTAACTAAAGCTCTAGGACGAAATGAGAGACTACATTGGCATGAAGGACGTGGAGCTGTGAAACTTTAAGCTTAAAAGGAAAATGTTGGATTAAACTTAAAGTTAGCTTGAGAACCAAACTTTCTGATCCTACCGAGTTATGGTTATCAAAAAGGATTATGAAATATATAAATGTATTATACCTGATGAGTTTAGGAGTTTTAGATTCATGTATAAGGATATGATGTGATGTAGCATAACTTATGAGTCGTGAGAATTTGAGAGCTTAAGATTTTTGAGATAGTTTTCCTTAAGAGATTAATAAGAAGAGTTTCTTATTTGAGTTTGAGTTCATAATCTTGTGTTCGTGAGACCTTAATATCGAGTGACTTGATTATATTTGGTATCAAAACCACAAAAATGAAATCATGAGTGATATTAGTTCTCCACTCTGGTTGAAAGCCACTTTTATTAGTTCAAACTCCCTATTTGGTGACAATGGTGTGGCCACTTTTATTAGTTCAAACTCCCTATTTGGTGACAATGGTGTGACCTGCACGGTTGAAGAACTTCGAATTCCTTGGGTTAAATGAACGACACTGTTCTTGAAAGTATGCGACTTTATGTCTTTCTCATCAAAGATTCTATGTCAAGACATTTACTTTCTTACAAAAATTTGGCTACGAAGATGAGAAGTGCCAAGATTGAAGCAATGCCCGCTATCAGAAACAGACTCGAATCTGTCAATATCACCATTGGTTTTTTCCGACCCAACATGTACTTCACTATTTTGGTCCATTTATGTATACGCTACTAATTCTCCAAAACATGGAACATTATAACAAAAAGCAGAAAGCGTTATGGTCTCAAACTAGTCAATTGCTACTGAATGCATCAAGTGTACACCACTGAGTTATATTAATATCAACTCAAGTACAATGAATACAGCTTACATACGTTAAGTTATTAACAACTTAAGTTGATACTTTACAGTGTAACTTGCTAGGGAGTTTGTTTAACTTCTCTCTGTCTTCCAGCTCCAAACTCAATATCAGATTCTCCCTGTTTATCATGTTTTGGGTGCGCTCTGAAACATTCTTCACTCATGGATAAACATGCTCTCTTCTTAGCTCAAACTCCCTGTTTAATGACATGCTTCGTGGCAATGGTCTGATCTGCACATTCGAAGGGCTCGGAGTGCACGGCGTAATAGGTGAACTCACATTATGAACCGCATTGCTCTTGAAAGTGTGCGACCTTATGTCTTTCTCGTCAAAGATTCTGAACAAAGACTTTAGCTTTCTCCATATGGAACCTTCGGAGTTACTACATAGTGTGTGCCTATGTTCGTACAAGAAGAGGGCTACAAAGACGAAAAGTGCCAAAAAGGAAGCAACGCCTGCTATCAGAAACAGTCCCCAGAAGCTACTGACACTGAGGCGGTTAGATGAAAGATCAGCGGTATCTTGATCAGGACAATCACTAGCGAGGTTAAGACGGTTGAACCACTTGTTCTCTATGAGTGACATTTCTTTGCTTTGAGTCACTTTCAAGATAGCCCTTGAGATATCTCCTGTCATAGGCGAGTTCTTGGGGAATGCCTACACATAAGCGAGCAGTAAAAATAAAATACTTGTGTTTTTGTTGCCATTTTCAAAAAGCACTAAAATAAATATTAATTAAGGAACTTACAAAGCCAAAACCAGCAGTCTTAAAGGAAGGTTTAAAACCAGCAGTCTTGAAAGAAGGTTCAACCATTGCATATTTGGAGCAGTATTCAGAAACGATATCCTTAAGGTAGGGCACTTCGTCAAAAGCTGCTGCAATACCACCTTTTGATGTCCCTTTGGACAGAAGGTCGTCGCATTCTTCGGCAGAACCAAAAGGCTTGAGCTGTGATTCAGGGAAGTTCAGATCTCTTAAAAGATCGTAGACGAATGTGCCTTCTTGGTACCCTACAGACTCCCCTTTACTGATGAGATCTTTCACATTTGTGACTGTTGGTTGTAAACTTTGTACAGTCAGAAAAGAGGTGAGATTCGCTGTGTAACTCTGAGTGAGCACAAGCACCACAAAGCACCAGACCACCACCACAAACCTTGCTAAATTGCTTACGACCTTCTCACCTATATAGACACACACAATTTCACCATATCACTAGAATCTTGTTTCTTGTTATTATAAAAAAATATGTAAACCAGTTATAGTTGTAATAACTGTATATTTTTGTATTTAATGATAATCATAATATAATTTAACGTTATAATTTAACTTACGGTGGGCAAAAACCATGGTGGAGAAGGAGAAGCAGACACTAGTGCCGATCTGGTGGTGAGGAGGTCCACGGAAGTCTGTGTTGACTCTGTGTTCGAACAACCACACAACAAATCCAATGAGCACGAAGAAGCAACCGGTGGTGATCCATAGGTCTAAGCTCCAAGGTTTTAGGAACACCCATGCGTTTTTGTTCTTGTTGTCCCTCACCGGCACAATCATAGACACCCCAGACTCTGTGTACGGTAACGTGAAATCAACATACCGTGACCTGTTCGATGTGATTGTTATATCTCCAACAACTGCATCCCACTTCTGTTTTATTTATCAATTATTGGAAATCAGACATCAAAGAAAAATACCTAATATATTATACTATATGATTCTTCTGTCAACTGATATACATTTATAAAGTAAATATATTATAATAATTGATTAATCGTTTAATTTCAATTTAAAATTATTATATTATTTATATAATTAACCATTTAGAATATATAAAAAGAACTTACCCCCTCATAGACTTGATAGACCAAATTATTGTAGTTATCACCTGGAGCCTCGAAACCGTATTGAGGAATGACTGAATATGGCAACTCTTTAAGAGCAGCTTCAAAGATGTCTATGGCATAACCCGTTGCAGTGGTTACATTACTGATTGGATCCGTCTTTATCTCCACAAAATTGAGGAATCCTTTGTTTACTGGAACGCCCACTTTAATCTTCTTCCCGCTTGTTGGAATCTCCCAACCTTTTGGAACAACGTTCGAGTTCCCCGGCCATATTACTGGCCCAAACCTCTTGCCTAAAAATGATGTCGTTTTGTTTGATTTTGCATTCACCAGTCCACTGCTTGGTGTCCAGAATCCGATAATCCTCTCTTCATCTCCAATAACATTGATTATCTCAAAAGTTGATGACTCGAGCTGCCGGTTAATGAGTTTGAAATCTCCTGCTAACCCCTTGAATTCTACATCCGAGAGAGCCTCTAGAAGATGTGGACCGTAGGTCCTCCTATATGTCTTTGTGTTTGTTTTCTCCACCGCCATGGCCAATGCAGTGACCGAATCATACGCCCATAATGCGAAAACATTAGGCTCTGTACTATCCCTCGCCTGGTTCTCCTTCTCTAGTTTTCTTTTCCATCTCAAACTGAAATCTTGAAGCTCTTTAGATTGAGGGACATGGCTCCTCACACCTAGCAAGCCCTCCATAGTCTCTAAGCTACGACCGTTGTCTCTCATCATATGGGTCATTCCATTTGATAGTAACCAGACATACCCTTCCTCCATCATCCCTATTTCTCTAGCTTTCTTCAAAAACCGGAATCCGAGACTTGAGTCCATGTTGATAACGAATACCCTTGTCTGCTCTGTCTTGAGTTTATAAAGTTCCTTTAGAATCTGATCATCTCTAGCCTCTGGAGAGATCACACTTCTATGGACTTCCACGTCTTCTAAAGCCTCTGACAAGGAGCGCATGATTCCTTGACCTAACTCGTTGTCCACATAAATGGCGACGACGCTTCTCCACCCAAATGATTTGACAATGGACGCAATGGCTTCAGCCTGGAATGAGTCGTCGATAGTGGCTCGGACGAAGTAAGGGTTGTTGATAGTTCTAAGTAGAGGGCTCGTTGCTGAGAAAGTGATGGTTGGTACTTGAGATTTGGTGGCCAGTTTAATCATAAACTCGGCTTGCATAGAGCTTCTTGGTCCGATGATGGCCCTCACTTGCTCGTTATTGATTAGGTCATAGGCTGTATACACCACAAGCGAACAAAAAAGAAAGAAAAAGAATGGTTAATCCTTTGTTTGGACCACTGAGAAGATAGAACGACAGTATTGAACGTAAGTTTGGAATTATATAGTTGTTCGCTTATAGATTTTAATATTTTTAATAGAATTAGCTGTCATTGGTTCATGCATCTAACATTTTAAAAGTCTAATGTTATTAGTTTTATGATTCTTTTATTCTATTCAACATCTAGAGTTATTCAGATGTTGAAAAACAATATTTTTATAAATCAGTTCTGTAATTTTATTATAATCTAATGTTATTAGGATATTAATTCTTAATAATTTAATTTATAAGTGATAGGGATTTCTTTGACCATACGATAGTCACCACGACTTTCTAGAATTGAAAGACTGGAGATTGTTTATCAAAAGATTTCTGTAAGAGTAGACTAATCTTAAGCAAGATTCTAAGCCTATACCACAAGTAGATTGTTAACAGTAATCTAACAGACTCATTGCACATACCACACGAGAACAGACTTGGGATTTTCAGTAGGCATCTATAAGATTGTTTATAGATTCAACGAAAATAGTACCTAATCATGTATGGACGTTACCTAACTTCATAGATAGCATTCATTTAACTAAAACTAAATATAACCATATCGAATTACCCCTTACATAAAAAAATAGCAAGAGACAGAAAGTGTAAAGAACCTGCAACTGATGCCTCAACAATATCTTCCATGGAATCCCTGATGTGAAGAGCAAGTCTTGTGCGGTAATGAGGATGAGTTTGGTAGAAATCAGACAACGACATGTTAATTGATGTGAGGCAGATCTTGGAAAAGTTTGTTTTGAGATCAATAACTACGCCTACTTTTATTTCATCACTTGTTGTGTTTTGTCCTAAACCAGCATCCATCACCACAAATCCCCAAAGGAACGGGAAAAAGTAACTAAGAAAGGTGTTGCGAGTTTTTGTAGTATTGTTTGTCATGATCACAAGATTTGAGGACATGGATACTTATGTGATTCTTTAACTTTCCTTTTCTGTTATATATATAGAGGAATGAACTGGTCTGAAAGAGTCTTGAACCCAAAATTGGTTCTAAAAAAAGAAGTCTTAAAAAATTATTATTAAAAACATTAGTGTTAACTAAAGGACAAATAAAAATGGGTTGGAAAAAGTCAGTTGAAATTTAGGCAGGCAGAATTTCTTTGCAAAGCAAAGCTACAAAATTTCCAAGTCTATGATTACATAAATCATATTTTTGTATGTAGTAATTCCAGTGGCATAGTTTTTTCTTTTGAAATTTCCAGTGGCATAGTTTTGTATGTAGAAAATTAATCTGTTGACCTATGTAATATATAGATGGAATTAAATCGACCCTAATAAAAACATGACTGCCTCCACCACTAATATAAACTATACATAGTATATAAAACACTATCTTGTGATTTTTATTTTAGTTTCAAAATTCGAGTTTTTGGGTATTTATGTCTTCATCAGGTTATAATTAGTTTTATCAGGTGACAGTCAGCACCTTATGCCAACTAATATAAATATATATCAACAAATTTTGATTTTAATACTAGTTTTGTAATTTAATTTTAATTATTAGATTAAATCAAATATTAAAATTGATCTATTTTCTCGCTACATGTTTCATTGGTTTTTATGTAACCATAACTCAATTGCTTATTGTGTGGGCTTTCAAAAAAAAAGGTTTATTTATGTTTCAAAATATTCATCCAAATATGGTGTTTTAGTGTCTATTTTAATTTTCATCTCTAACCACAATACAAAATTTTACATTAAAAACAATATTATATTTAAAGTTTTGAGGGATTGATGGGGGCAAGAAATGTTCGGGCTAGTCTATCTCCTCTACATGCGGAAATGGATTACTTTGGGCAATGGAGTGTATGAGGAACTTACGATAATTTCAGGTTACATTTGCGACGGATTATTCACAATTGGTGAAGATGGTTTCGGAACCAAAAGAATGGCCAGCTTTTACAAGTTATTTAGATGATGTTAAAGTCTTAAAAGAAAGTTTTTCCCGATCAGAGATTATCCATGTGCCAAGAACGCAAAATACAAAGACGGATAGTCTAGCACGCAGTGTCAGGAAGCAGCCGTCTTTCGTCGTTCACATGGATCGACATCTCCCAATTTGGTTCACATAGTCTGTATGAGTCTGTTTATGGTGATGACAAAAAAAAATATTATATTTAAAAAATTGATATTTTAATTATATGTAATGAGTAATTATATTTTATTATATTTAGATTTTATGTTTTTTTTATAACACTATAGTTTTATTATTTCAGTGTTTACTTAGATTTATATAACTTTTTGTTTTAACTAATATATTTCCTTTGTTATAACTATTTTTTTATCATAACTAATTTATATATGTTTACTTATAAGTTTAAACTAATTAGAAATAATATTTTAACTCCTTTATTAAATATAACACAGTAAATATATATTTTTTAGTATTTGTTGGAGAGTAAGTGTAACATTATTCACAAAATACCAAATTTGGTGGTATTGTATAATTTTTGGAATCCCTGTTTTGGAATCTCATTGGAGTTAACCTTAGATTTTAGTTCTTAGGAACATAGTGTATTAGTGTGGATTATATATTTATTTAGATTATTTTGTTAATTTACAAATATATATAATGGAATGCTAATTTTTAATGTGTTTTTATATAATCACATGTTTATATTCTTTAATATTTCATATTCGTTTTTTCGAGTAGTTAGTTATCTGGCTTTTATTTTAAGATATGATATATAAAATATTTTTGTGATATTACTATGAGATTCAATCATTTTGTAATACTAGCAGACTGGAGCCACAAAAAGTAGAAGATGATTACTAGATTTTTTTTTTTTTTTGTAAAAATGATTACTAGAATTGATAAAAGAGTGAAATGGAATTGTGTAAAAGAAAATAAATTTGAACAATTTTAATATGGACTGGGCTACATGCTTTATTTTGAGCATATATATATATACTATTTTGTGCACAAAAAAAAATAATATATATATATATATATATATATATATATATATACTATTTTAATATTTTTGTGATAAAAGAATTTATTACCAATTTCAATGCACTAGAACAAAGTTTCGTTTTGCAACGTGTGTTTGGGTATGTTTTATAAATTAAATCAAACACAATGCGGTGGCCGTTGGAGGACCACCACATCTTGTTCGTCAATGAGAAAATAAAGACGTTCGGTAATCCAAAACTAATATTAATAATGTCAACATTTTTTTTTTCAAACACTGAAAAGGACATCAATACCAAAAGATCACCGCACATGTACGTTACGTAGGTCAAGGCTTTCGCTATTGTATAGACTTGACCAAGTCACTTATTAGGTCTTTGTAGTATACAAATGCATTTGGTCCGGTTTTTAATTCATCAAGGATAAGTGAAGGACGTCGAGTGGTTTACATTGGGGACAGAGGCTGAAGGAGAAGACTCCAATTCTAAGAGATAATTTGGTTACAAACTTATGCGCACATAACCTGCCTTTATTAATTTTCTCTGTTCTCTCAAGCTTTTGATCTTACCACTGGACTACATTAAATTTGTTAAAAGAAAGCTATTTAAACCAACCACGTCCTTGTTGAGGCTTGAACAATAGTCTCTTGAAGCTTTAGGTACCACTGAAACACTTTATATGTTCTGAAGATAACTAATTTTTAACATGGTCTGGGTCTCGTATTATAGAGATGTAGGAGACTTCAGACTCAACACTTCCTAGTTCTTCCCAAAAAATAAATAAACAAGTTTGTGATCTTATTTTTAAAACATGATATTTCAAATTAAACTTTCGAAAAAAAAATTCTTTTGCACTTGGCACTATAGAATATTCTAAACCTTCCATAGATCCGGGATGCTCCAGATTATTCAAAAAAAATTTGATTGCAAATATAAAACTCTTATTGACGTAAGTTTGTAAATAAACATATGAATATGAATACAAGATTATCAATGATAAGTTTAAACTCAACATATAGGTTGGATTGGATAAAAGCAATACTATTACCTACAATCGAAAACAGAGTGGCAAACCTGTCATGCACTTTTGCAACCTCTCTCTATTTTACATTGAATAGAAAATCTCTCATCTTCATCTTGTGCCGGTTGCAGGTTCAAAAGCTCTCTACTCGCGTTGCAAGACACTCTTATTGACACAAACTCCCTAATTGGTGACGGACTGGGGACTTCGTGGCAATGGTGTATACCCTGTACTGTAATAATAATGTTTAAAAACTCCCAAAAAGTAATACTCCAAGTTCATGCACCCAAGTCCCGATGGTTTCAATAACCTCGAGCTCATGTTCATACAATTAATTTTCACCGGTATTACAAAAGAAGGCATAGACCTATAAAATAAACAGTTAGGAACCGTCCATATACAGCCCAATAATCATTATCATTCATTTCTACATATCCAATATTATAAACTTGTTAGTTCGTTTTATCATCTCCTGTACTTAACTATTTTCTTACTACTTAGTCTTTCATTTACATTTTCAGCCTGAAGGTCACCTACAGCCCAAAGATTCATCACGGCCGAAGTCAACCTGCGATAAAAGGTCTGTCATGGCCAAAGCAAGCATGTGATCGAAAGGTCCATCAAGACATATCGGTCCATCACTGCTTGTTGGTCCATAGCTAACCTTTGACTCGAAAGTTCGTCATATCCCGTAGCCAACATACAACCCAAAAGTCCATTGCAGACCATAGCCAACATATGACCCAAAGGTCCATCACTGCCAAAGTCAACCAGCAATCCGAAAATTCATTATGACCGAAGCCAACATACGGCTTAAAAACATTAACTAAACATTTCATTAAATAACTCATGTATACTATGATAATGTTTTCTTTCATGTCTCATATACTTAGGAGTTAGGATTAAACAACTATTTTCACATAAACATCATAATGTAATTTAGCTATCAATCCGCCAAACGTATCATACATTTTCTAATAATACAAAGAACATCATTCGATTCTTGAAGGATATCCTTCGAAGAACAAAGAACAAAATTTTCATAAACATTTCACTTAAGTGCTTAATCTCAGTCCTAATGAGTCAAATTTTATTCTTCTTTCGAGAACGTTAGAATGGAATAAAATTAAAATTACAATAACGTCGAGGTATTAAAAAGACTGAACAAGAAAATGCAAAGTTTGAAAGAGACGAAAGACTGGCGAGATCTCGATTCTTTTAGGAACGATGAGTTCATAACCGATTTTAAAAGTCTCCAACTTCATTCTTCTTTCAAGTTGTCCTTCAGTGTTCTTTGTTCGACCGCAGATTTTGCTTCATCTTCTAGGAAAATAGGGTTTATACATAGGAAACGTGAGGCAGTTATGTCCGCTAGTAAGTACAAGAAGAAATTCCAGATACTTGCGAAAATAAAATATCTTGAAAAATTCAACAAAGAAGAATAGAAACCTCTTGGTAAACCACAAAGTTTCTAATGTTTGTAATAAAAATTAAGTTATCGAGAGAAGAAAAATTGTCTTGTGTCCTCTGGCTGCACATTTCTTTACTTTTTTTTTTGTTTTAACCAAGGCACCAATGCCTCTTGGCCTCTGTCAGAGCTTCGAGACTCAGCACTCTTCCCCTGCTTTCCATTCTACCATACCATTTCATCCTCTTAGTCTTCCCTAACTCTTCATGTATCTGAAAGTATGGTCAAACATGGGTATATCTCGATTTACAAACTTATCAAACAACTTGCAAAAACATGATAAGTTGTCAAAATTGTTTTATGTACACTAGGCAAAGAACCCGTGCGATATCGCACGGACACTCATTTTATAAAAATAATATTATATAAAATTCATTTTTATAAAATAACTTTTATAAACATTTTTTACAATTACTTTTGAGGAAATACATATGTTACAAAATTTCTCGCATGCAACTATGTTTCTTTATTGAAAATACTAAAAACTATATTTCTTTATTGGTAATACTAAAAACTATGTTTTATTTATAGGTTTGGTTGTAATAAATTTATAAACATGTAAATACCAAATAAGATATATGTCTTTTAGTTCATTTATTTAAAAATCTCTATTTGAATCTAATTAAAAAGCAAACACATTCCAGTCTAATTTTTTACTAAATTAGTAAGGTAACTTACAATGAAAAGTAAAATATTCATGATTTTTTTTTCGAAACCATGTCAGACGTGTGCAGTCGAAAACATTACTATATGACAATTTTAAAATATATTATCCCTTAACATATTCTTCTTAGTATATCATCCATATTTTCTGTTTTATTAGACGTTCTTAAAAAATCAAACTGGCATTAAAAAACTAATTAAAATTCAATTTAAAATGAAAATAGATTTTAAACCTTCAATATAATTTCGAGTTCTCAGTCAAACTTATTCATTATATGTATATTCTATAAAGAAAAATTCCCAAAAAAATGCATGCTTACAAATTAAGAAGCAGATTTTGGTATAATTACAATGTGTATACTGAAACACAAAAAATATTTATTTTATAAGATTATGTATTATAAGAAATATTAAAAAAATTGTAACAACTTAAAAATAAATAAAAAACGATTCTTAATTATTCACAAATTTTAAAATCTTTATATCTCTTTGTTGACTAATCTGCTGACAAAAAAAAGACTAATATACAGTTCCAAATTCTTAACTAATTAAAATTCATTTTAAAATGAAAATAGATTTTAAACCTTCAACATAATTTTGAGTTCTCAGTTAAACTTATTCATTATATGTATATTCTATAAAGAAAAATTCCCAAAAAAATGCATGTTTACAAATTAAGAAGCAGATTTTGGTATAATTACAATGTGTATACTGATACATAAAAAATATTTATTTTATAAGATTATATATTATAAGAAATATTAAAAAAATATTGTAACGACTTAAAAATAAATTAAAATCGATTCTTAATAATTAAAAATTTATAAAATCTTTATATCTCTTTGTTGACTAATTTGCTGACAAAAAAAAGATTAATATACAGTTCCAAATTCGTTACTTGAACTGTTGAAAACATTTACTAAATTACCGCACATAATATCTTTTGGTAGTTCTTATTTAAATTTAATAGTCTGGAAATTTTGAAATCAAATAAAATCATTTGTAAGCTCTATCATGTTTTTCCAAAAGGTGTGACAAAAACTTTATAATGGCTCAAACATAACTACAAAATTTTCAGTTTAATGATTTATTGAAATATGTCAATATATTTATTTCCATTAAATATTTGAAGAAAGACTTTAATTATAAATGTATCAAAATTATTCAAACTATTTGTACTAAAATCATTGATTTCAACACTCTCATTTATTAATGACACATAAAAAAGCCTTATCTTCAGATTCATCGTCATATAAGAAGTCACCAAGATTAAAATGAAATGAGTTCATCAATGGTGTTGTGGTGAAGTTTTTGAAGATCTTAGATTGTATTATAAATCAGGCCGCAACTTTCATCCGTTAATAGGCCATAACTTATATCAAATTTTGTAACTCTATGATTCATATTTTGGACTGAGGAGTGACTCTGCAAAATAAAAACGAAAGCTAAGTTTATAAATCAGTGAAACAATAAACTGAAAACCTTTATTTACTGGCGGTAATTTATTGAAATTCTTTGAATGTGGTCTGGGTTATCAAAGTAGACACTTTTCTTAAATTAAACTGTTTTTTTTAAGAAATAAAATATTATTACCAAACCTGTTGTTTATAAATATGATAGAAAAACAGATGAACATAAATAGGAAGAATTTTCTGAGTTCACTTCACAATTATAAAGATAATGATTAATTGCATACCATGTGTTGCCACACAATCCAAAGTAGAAGATGATTGCAAATCTCTTAAAAGAAAGATCAAAAAATAATTAAGATAAAAAAAAATTAATAATAATTAAGATCGTTTTAAAGAAGTAAAGATGAAGATGTAATAGTAGTTAATAGTAACAGTTAATATATTGATGACAAAAAAAAGTAATAGTTATATATTGAGTAAAAGGGTAATAATTAAGAATATCAAAATTTTAGTTAACGGTTAGGAAAGTTATCTCGTTTGAAAATATGACTTTTGTTGTTTTCCTTGCTGCTTTTGACTTTTAAAGTTATACATTATTTTTGACGAATAAAAAGTTATACATTATTTTTGACGAAAAAAATATCATAGATTATTTTATATGTCATGATTTGGACGTTAACATGTTAAATAGTTTTACAGAATTGCGACATCAGGACAAAATATCCTCCCTAACATTATTTTATACTTAATGTAATTTGACAACTTCTTTTCAATTAATGTAATTTTTAAGATGAAATTATACAATTTTTAACATTAATTACTGAAAAGACACATATATAATTTGACAACTTCTTTTCAATTAATGTAATTTTAGGATAGAGCAACACAACCTTTGACATTAATATATATGTGTAAAAACACAACTCTTGAACTAAAATAAGTGAGATTAGCGACAATTTTACTTTGACAAATGTATGATCATAGACTATTTATGGATTTTATTTGAATAGTTACATCTTTTCAATTTAAATGGACGCACTCTTTTAACTTAAAAGTAATTATTTGAAAAGATATTTATATAAATAGTTACCACTTTTCAGTTTTAAATAGATACTTATATGTTTATGACAACTTATCATATACAAATCAGTGACCATTTTTTTATCAAGTATTAATGACCATTTTTTTATTTGTCACCTTTGAACAATTCAAATGGTGTCTTTTCATAAAAGGAAATATAGCTAGTAACTTTTCACAGTATTAATTGTGACCTTTCACGAACAAAATTATAACCGTCACAAAAAGTATTAGGTTAATTAAACCGCATGCATGCAAAATATTTTTCATTCCTGAGAATCTTAATATGCATGTAGATGTGGACAAAACAAAGTTCCAGAGTAAATCGCATGCATGCATTCCTTGTAAACTTTTTGTTATGAATTCTATATATAATGTAAAGCAAAGAATTCGTTCACGTATGACTACTATATATCGACAAAAATCCATAACAAAAGAAGAACAAATTTCAAGCACTTGTTCAACCATTGCACATGTTCGTTTATGTTTCAAAAGAATCAAAACTTACAGAACCTTAAACGTTATAACCAAAAAATATTTCCAGAAACTTAAATGCCACAATGCAACATTTCCAGGTGCCGTGTGTATATAAATTGTTTATGAATGTACACTTAAATACATGTTTTACGTTTAAGCTGGACATGATTCTTTACGTTTCTAATCCAACATCAGAATTCATAAATGCATGCAAAGCATTAATTCATGCATAAAATGTTTAATTATTTTTACCAAAAAAAATGTTTAATTATGCCGACCCTAGCTTCTATCACGAACACTCACTAATGGATGTAATATGTTCGTTAAAAAGATGTGAGAAGGATACACGTGATGGTTCGGGAAAATGAATTAGAAGTTATGTTGAAGGAGAAAACATGATAGGAGAACTTGACTCTAGATCATAATGGCAAGCGATTTATTCAAGCTCGGAATAAAAAGATTGCAGTTTGGACAAGACCTCCTGCTGGTTATGTTAACTGTAATGTTGATGCATCGTTCGATCATTTGAATATGTTTTCTAAAAATTTGTATCCATGTAATTGCTTAGAACTTTTTTCCACCATTTTTTATTAGTTCGATTAGTGAAATTTTTATTTTGAAAATGCATGGTAGAGACTATTTATAGATTTTAAAAATCTATTTGAATAGTCACAACTCTTAAATTTGAATAGTCGCATTCTTCCAATTTAAAGATAGTTATTTTGAAAAAATACTTATAAGAATAGTCACAACTTTTCACTTTTTAAAAGATACTTATATGAAAAGTCACAACCATTAAACAATTTTTAGAAAAGATACAACCTTCCAACATTAAACTTTTAGAAAAGACACAACTTTTTAAATATCTTTTACAAAAGATACAACCTTTCAACATAAGTGGATTCATAACCTTTGGAATTAATTGAGATTGCTATTATTAGTAGATTAGCAGATATACTGATGGTATTCTCCGTTCACTCTACTTTGAATGAAATCTTTAGTGTTAAAAAGGCAAGGAAGAATACCATCATTAAATCTGCTAATTTCCGCAGAGGAAAATATTTTTGTGTTTCTCAATATACGCTTATTTGCATATAGATAACGGAAGAATTACCTAATATACATTGAAGTAGTATGTTTCTTGCAGTAATATATTGGCTTTTGAACTGATTTTTGGTACTGTGCATTTGTCTCTTCTTGGTTCCGTAGCTAAGTCAAGCTGTTTATATATACATTGAAAATAGTATGTTTCTAAATGCATCTGTTGGATCGTCAGTTCAAACTTTCTTCCTGAATCTCTTGCTTCAACAAACTTTCTTTCTCATTCTACTTCCCGTAAAGTATTAGCTTCCTCATCTTCATCTTGTTCTAGTTGTGGAGTGGAAAATTCTTCACTCGGAACGGGAGACACTCTTCTTAGCTCAAACTCCATGTTCTGTGACGGATTTTGTGGCCATGGTATGTTCTGCATTGTTGAAGATCTTGGGGTGCATTGAGTACTAGGTGAACTCACATTATGAACCGCACTATCCTTGAACATGTGGGATTTTATGTCTTTTTCGTCAAAGCTTCTAACCAAAATCGTTAGCTTTCTCCAGAAAGAAATTTCGGAGTCCTCATACAGCGTGTGCCTATGTTCATAAAAGAAAAAAGCCACAAAGACGAGAAGAGCCAAGAGCGAAGTAACACCTACTATTAGAAATAGACCCCAAAAGCTATTGACGCTAAGCCGGTTGTGTGAAGGAATGAAGGTTGGATCAGAACAATTACTCTTTTTGGAGAACCATTTATTCTCGATTTGTTGCATTTCATCGTTTTCAATCACTTCCAAGATAGCCCTCGAGACATCATCCGTCAATGGTGAATTCTTGGGGAATACCTACACCGAGCATGAAATTAAATTATGCGAGCAATGAAAATACCTAAAGTGAAACTTATTGTGTAATTTTGCAAAAGGTAAAGTGAAAGGAAAAGAAAGGAACTTACAAAGCCAAAACCAGAACTCTTAAAAGAAGGTTCAACAATTGCATATTTGTTGCAATACTGAGAAATGATAACTTTAAGGTAAGCCACCTCATCGAAAGCTGCTGCAATACCTCCTTTCGATGTCCCATTAATCAAAAGATTGTGGCATTCTTCAGCAGAATTATAAGGCTTGAGTTGATAACCTTGAAATCCTTTATTTATCAAAAATTTAAGCACGAAAGAACCGTTTTGGTATCCTACAATCTCCTTGTTTTCTATAAGTTCATTCACAGTAGTGACTTCTGGTTTAAGCCGTTGTACTGTAAGGAAAGATGTGAGGTTTGCTGTGTAACTCTGAGTGAGCACAAGCACCACAAAGCACCAGACGATCACCACAAACCTTGCTAAATTGCTCACTACCTTCTCACCTATATACACACAGCACACGCTTGAATATGTATCACGCAAACCTAGAATTGACAGTAAATTGGGATCTATTATATTATATTCACTCACTACGAATATGCATGCAAGTCTATAAACTTTTAACATTTATCATCAGTGAATGCTTTTAGTAAAACTTACGGTGGGCAAAATTAATAGTGGAGAAGGAGAACCAGAAACTAGTGCCGATCTGGTGGTGAGGCGGTCCACGAAAGTCGGTGTTGACTCTGTGTTCTAAAATCCACACAATAAACCCAATGAATATGAAGAAGCAAGCGGTAGTGACCCATAGTTCTAAGCTCCATGGTAGGAGGAAAAACCATGTATTGTTCTCATTGTCCTTCATTGGTACCAACATAAATACACCAGACTCTGTGTATGGTAACGTGAAATCAACAGACACAAACCTATTTGCTCTGATGGTTATATCTCCCACAGCTGCGTCGAACATCTGTCTCATTTATTAATGATTTTTTTAGAAAACACACATCCAAAGATAGAGCTATATAATCTTATTATAGAAATCACTTTTTTTAATATGGAAGTGGATGAACAAACAACATTTATATTTTGGATTTGTAAGAAAAAGAGAACTAACCCCATTATGGACTTGCTCTACCAGAGTGTCGTAGCTATGATTTGGAGTATCGAAAGTGACGTAGCGGTGGATGACTGAGTAAGGCAACCTTTTAAGAGCAGCTTCAAAGACTTCTATGGAGTAACCTGTTGGTATTGTTGCCTTCCTCGGATCCTGCTTTACATCCACAAAGCCTAAAAATCCTCTCTTCAGTGGAACACCTACTTTAAATACTTTCTTCCCGTCCGTTGGAATCTCCCATCCTCTCGGAATGACTGTCGACTTCCCGGGCCATATCACAGGACCCAACCTCTCACTTGTTGGATTTTCATTCACAAGTCCATTGCTTTGTGTCCAGGATCCGACAATCCTCTCTTCTTTTCCAATAAAATTGATGATATCAAAAGTTGATGGCTCGAGCTCCATGTTAACTAGTTTAAATTTTCCTGCTAAACCGTTGAAGTCTACATCCGACAGAGACTTTAGAAGACTTGGACCGTAGCGAGAGACCCCTAGTGTCCCCAAATCCGTCGTGTTATTTAAGAATGCGCTAATAAGGTTATCATACCGTAAGTTCTTTGTGTTCGTTTTCTCCACGGCCACGGCCAATGCAGTTATCGAATCATACGCCCGTAACGCAAAAACATTTGGTTTTGCATTAGCCTGCCCAAATATTTTCTCCCATCTCAAACTGAAGTTTCCAAGCTCTTTTGAGTTGGGGATACGGCTTCTCAAACCCAACACCCCTTGCATATTCTCCAGGTTGCTACCGTGCTCGGTAGATCCAATCCAATTCGTCATTCCATCTGTAAATATCCATACATACCCTTCCCCCATCATCCCAATATCTCTAGCTTTCTGAATAACCCGAAACCCAAGATTTGGTGGCATGTGGGCAACAAACACCCTTGTCTGCATGGTCATGAGCTTGTAAAGCTGGTTTGTAATCTGATCATTGCTAGCCTCCAGTGAGATCACACTTCTAATTGTTACACAAGTATGCACATCTTGTAAAGCGTCAGCCAAGTATGGCATGATTCCTTCTCCGAATTCGTTGTCCACATAAATTGCGACAACACTTCTCCATTCAAAGGATTTGACAATGGCCGCAATGGCTCTGACCTGTAATAAGTCATTAAGAGTGGCTCGGACGAAGTAAGGGGTCTTGGTAGATGTCAAAAGAGGGCTTGTTGCCGAGAATGTGATGACAGGTACTTGAGATTTGTTGGCCAGTCTAATCATGAACTCGGCTTGCAGAGAGCTTCGTGGTCCGATGATGGCGCTCACTTTCTCGTTCTTGATTAGGTCCAAAGCTGCTTGCAACACAAGAAACACACAAATGAAAATATTATGAGTAAGTTATCCATCATTAACTTTCTGAGTCTAGACATTGTTCTCAAACTAGGTTTCTTATGTGCTTTATCTTTTATCTTTGATCCATTTTAAATAGTTTTTGGTATCTGAGTTTCTTTGTATATTTACTTCATTTCATTCTTTAATTTTTCTTTGTTGAAAAGGATCAACATGTTAATAGAAAAAAAAATCAAAACTATTTTGTGATTATGAGTAGAGTTTATCAATGTATAGATAAAGAGGTTAACAAGTTCAATTATGTTTTAGAAAAGAAGTTCAATAATAGGTATAAAGAGAGTAACTACAATGAAGTATGTGTATTTAGTTATATTTCATTCCATATTAAAAAAAAATCAAGAGTAGGCAAATGTGTGTGATTTGAAATTGGTCAATCGCTAAGCTATTAATTTTTTGTAGCTCAGTTGGTTATACTTCATTCAAAAAAAAAAAAATTGGTCAATAGCTAAGCCATTTTAAACTTACACTAGATTTTGACCCGTGCTTACGAAGCGCGGATTATTTTATGACGGAAAATTTCACTAATAACTTAACAAATATTTTGTTAATTTGTAAGAATTTTGTGTATTTATAATATTTTTGAATTTAAATCAATGCTTTTGAATTCGACCCAAACCCGCGGTCTAACCGGTTAATCCGGTGATCCGACAATTCGATTTAGATTTGTAAAAATATTCATATTTAAAAAATCACTAAAATCTGAGACTAACCGATTGAACTGATGGATGACCAATATATAATTCAATTTGATTTAAATTGTTATACTTTCATAATTTTTCACCGTTTAATCCAAATTTTAAAGTTCCTTATTTTGTAATTTTATGAAATTATGACGTTTTTACAAAATTTTGATAGAGAAAAATGAAAGATATAAAATAATTAACAACTATAAATATGTCTTGATCATATTGCTCCTTTTTATATAGCTTAAGTATTTTTTTAATAATTGTTTTGTGTAATTTATCTTGTTAATAATTTATATTATAATCGGTTTAAATTTGTTGTTCACAATTAGTGTTAAGCATTTTTTTTAGATAACATATATATTTTGAACATTTTTCATAATCGTTTTTGTTATTATATTTATTGTACAATGTATAATGTTTTTATATATATATTATGTAATTGCTATTATTGAATTGTTATGTTACTTAAATCAATGATATAACCATTATTTAGTAATTATAAATAAAATAATATGTTAATTTAATTAATTTATTATTGATTGAAATATTTTCTAGTATTTAAACTTGTAAAAATAAGTTCTATTTATTTTCGTTGTTTTATTAATTATTTGATTTTTTTAATTATATAATCTATCTAAACCATTTGAAAGAAAATTGTTAGAAATATTAAAAATATGAATTCTGATATTTTATATTGTTTGGACACAAGATTAATTATAATATTGTTTGGAAACATGGATAGTAGTATAAAAAAATGAGTATATTGTTTGGAAACATTGATAGTAGTATAAAGAAAGTATTATTAGTGAATTTAATGTCGGTTTAACTATAAAGTAGGAAGATGCATTTATTTAAAAACTTACAAAATAAAAGTCAGGTCCAACGCAATATTTCTGTTTTAATAATATAGATGATACTAAAAATAGACATTTACGTTTTTTAATGTATAATCGTTTGTCATCATTTAAATAGATTACATAAAATTTCAGAATTTTTATGGATTTATTATTGGTGGTCTACTGCAGGTTGGAACATAAATGCATCCAACATTCACTACCTCTACATTTGTATTCATAAAAATTCACATTTATCTATATTTTATAGTTTATATTACAACTAAAAGTTGATTCAGAATCATCTAAATATTTTTGTTCAGCTCCAATGCCAGATTGAAGCATTAAACAAACTATGCTCATGCATAACATGGGGCCATGATACTAGTATATAATATGTATCAAAGGAGAGTGAACTTTGGTTGGTTAGATGTAGAAGACGCGGATGCGGGTGTGATAATTTCCCGAAACTGGTGGTTTCAGTTTCAAGTATTATTATGCCACTCATATGATCAGTATAACGTTGAAATACTTATGATTAGTTGAATATTGAATGAAATAGCAGTTAAACAAAAAACTATTAGTATAATTTTATTCTACAATGATAAGCACGTCAAAAACTATATTATTATAGTACAATATTAAATATTTATCTCAGTATAGTTAGAAATTAAAATAATGTGTATAATACCAATTTATATATTTTTTTTAACTTTTAGTTTGTATGAATGTTCTAGTTTCAATTTAGAAAAAGTACTTTTTGTAGAAATTAATGTTTGATTCCAAAATAATAGGTCGTAGAATTGATAATCATTGTTCCACTTGCTTTCGGCTTGATCATAGCTTAAAAGACTGCTTAGAGGAAAAGGCGAGGAAGAGAGCTCTAAGCGGTTTGCAGGAGAAAGATTCTAGTAAACTTGTCTCTGTATCTTCAGTCAAAGAAACAAGCCACTTGGTCGGAAGAGTTCCAAGAGACAACGCCTCATTCCATTTCTCTGCTTCCCAGAGAGCATACCAATTTGAACGGCGACCAGCCCGCAGCTTCAATGCGTCCCAGTCCCGACGTGAAAACAGACTCCAGCCTAGAGTCTGGCAGGAAAAGGAAGCTCACAGACGATCTAGTCAGGCGAGAGAACGATCCCATTATCCAGCAGCTAGATACAATGGATCACAAAGAGACAGAACATCTCACCATTCACGCCTTGACTCACAAGGCCACAGCTTCTACAGAGAGGTCGCCAATCCACAAACCCCTGTAGACACTAATGAATCCAGTTCAACAAGAGCCCACCCTGGAATTTTAGAAAAGGGGATTCCCTTACAAGAAAAATTGCCTTCACTTCCGAAAGAAGCTCTGCAACTAGCAAGAGAGGAAGTGAGAGATGCGATGTTACAGTACACTAAAACTGCAGACCCGACGGAACGTGAAGCTCGCACTGAACGAATGCGACAAGCAGAAGAGCAGGGTGATATTGAAAAAACGGCTGCTCACATGGTCCAAGCGTCCCTAAATGAGAGTGCTGAAAGAATGATCACGGAGCCCTCTTCCCCAACTCCGGAGAGAGTCTCTGCGCTTCGGAGACTGGCGTTACCTGAGCAACAAGATCGTATCCCGGCCCCTTTGCGCCTGGGCCCCTCCCCACCAGGTCCTATAATTGCAGGGGTTGAAGGATCACCTACTGCTAATCGCATCCCAGCGACGCTTAGATTGGGGTCTCCCCCTGCTCTCCAGAATAGCGGGGACCTAAATGCCACCAAAGCCATTAGCAAAAGGAAGCCTGGCCGACCACCAGGGCGGAAGACCGTAACCGAAAAAACTCTGGCAACTTCTAAACCATTGGTAGCCTCTGGAAACAGAGTAAGGAAAGTGGCAGGAGCCAAACCTTCACCAGTGAGAAGATCAACAAAGACAATGAGAACCAAAGCTGGAGAAGGAACTTCCCGTGGGAAAAAACAAATTGGGGCCTCTGCAACCAGCTCAGAGAATAGACCCATTTGTAACATGATCCCAGCTAGCTCCAGGAGGCGGATGGATTTTCGGATCCCATCCGATCCCGCTCCTTAAAGATTATGAGCTGGAACTGTCAAGGGTTAGGGAATCCCAAGACAGTTCGTCGTCTCAAGGAAATCACCAAGACTTTCCAATCTGATATTTGCTTCCTTATTGAGACAAAAAATCCCAATGACGTCGTCCTTCGAAAGTGTAATCAGCTAGGATATGAAGAATCTCATCTGGTTCCCCCGACTGGCCATGGTGCTGGGGGTCTCGCCCTGCTGTGGAAACAAGAAATAAAACTCACTGTACTCAACTCAAAGGCTGATGTAATAGACACAAGTATTGAATATGAAGGAAAGTTATTCTATGCTACCTTCGTGTATGGCAGTACCGATAGGACTCAGAGAAACCTACTTTGGAATGATTTACTACTTTCCGCCGAGGCTAGAGATGCCCCATGGTTCCTAACCGGAGACCTCAATGATCTACTTGGAAGTGACGAAAAATTAGGAGGTCCTGATAGACCAGAAGGTTCCTTCTCCGACCTCAGAACCTTCTTCTCGGAGGGAGACCTCTATGACCTTCACCATTCAGGCGACCCCCTCTCTTGGAGAGGCCAAAGAGGAAATCATCTAGTGCGTTGCAGATTTGACAGGGCTGTTGCAAATAGTTCTTGGGCGGAAAACTACCCAACTGCCCGCTGCCAATACTTGGAATACGAGGGCTCCGATCACAAGCCGCTGGTCATCTGCCTAGACCTGTCAGCTCTAAAAAGAAAGGGACTCTTCCGATACGATCGGCGATTAAACTCTAATGAGGAGGCAAAGAAGGTGATCCTAGACACTTGGTTTAACTCTGCAAATTCTAACATGGCTGAAAGGTTAGCTAGTACCCGAAGAGCTTTATCTGAGTGGAATAGACTCCAGCAGAAAAATAGCAAAATCCTAATAGAGGAGTCAAAATGAGAGCTAGAAGCAGCTCTCACCAGTCCCTATAACGACACTGTCCTAATCCGAGAGATCTCTGATAAGCTTAACAATGCTTACCTGGCGGAAGAAGCGTTCTGGAAACAGCGGAGTCGCTTGTTATGGTTAAGCCTCGGAGACCGAAATTCAGGCTTCTTCCACGCCACTACAAAAAACAGACGAAGAGTAAATGCTTTCATGGTCCTGGAGGATCAAGACGGTACCATGGTATATAAGGAAGAAGAGTAGTGAGGACAGTGTCGGATTACTTCACGAAGCTCTACACTTCCGTTGCGGGTGAAAGGAGCGAGACAGTGGCGTATGCTCTCACGCCAATGGTAACGCCTGAAGAAAATGAGATACTGATCTCCATCCCATCGGCTTTGGAAATAAAAGACGCCATCTTCGCTATAAACGCTGAGAAAGCGCCGGGTCCGGATGGCTTCTCCTCTAGCTTCTACCATGCCCATTGGGTAGAGATTGGGCCAGCCTTGGTTGAGGAAATCCAGAGAACATTCAGGACAGGAAACCTCCCCCGAGGTATCAATCACACGCATGTCCGCCTGATCCCGAAGATCACAACCCCTCAGCGTGTATCTGATTACAGACCTATAGCGCTATGCAACGTCTACTATAAGGTCTACTCCAAAATCCTCCAAAAGCGCTTACAGCCTCTGCTCGTCAAAATCATATCTGAAAACCAGGCGGCTTTTGTACCGGGGCGAATAATAGGAGACAATGTCCTCATAACCCACGAAGTCCTTCACACTCTCAAGACATCTCGGGCTGAAAAAAGAATTGCAATGGCTGTCAAGACCGACATGAGTAAAGCCTTTGATCGTCTAGAATGGAACTTCATCGCGGCAGTGCTTGAGAGACTCGGATTTCACCAGCATTGGATTGGTTTAATCATGCAGTGTATCTCATCAGTTACATACTCCTTCCTCATCAACGGTTCGCCTAGAGGGATGGTTTTACCGAGTAGAGGAATTCGCCAAGGCGATCCCCTCTCACCCTACATATTTATCCTATGTAGCGAAGTACTCTCGGGCCTTTGTAACAAAGCACAAGCCGAAGGCCGTATCCAGGGCATTAGGGTAGCACGGGGGTGTCCCCGGATCAATCATCTCCTGTTCGCCGACGACACAATGTTCTTCTTAAAAGTGAGCAGGGAAGCAACCACCGCTCTCCGGGATATCCTGCAGAGATATAAAGAAGCATCAGGGCAATCTATAAACACTGATAAGTCCTCAATCACCTTCTCTCGTAGAACGCCTGCTGAGTTAAAGCGCATTGTTCATAGTGAACTGCAAATCCAAAAGGAAGGAGGTGTAGGAAAATACCTTGGGCTTCCGGAGCACTTCGGTCGTCGAAAGCGAGATCTGTTCTCTTCTATAGTAGACCGTATAAAACAGAAAGCCAGTAGTTGGTCTAACGGGCATCTATCAGCGGCTGGAAAGATGGTGATGCTGCAGAGTGTCCTCTCTCCGATCCCTTCCTACTCTATGACTTGCTTCAAACTTCCCGTCTCTCTCTGTAAGCGCATTCAATCTGCCTTAACGCGCTTCTGGTGGGATGATAATACAGAGAAAAGGAAAATGGCTTGGCTGGCTTGGGATAAAATGACTCTACCGAAATGCAGTGGCGGGCTGGGTATTAGAGATGTGCAGGCCTTCAATGATGCTTATCTAGCTAAAATTAGTTGGAGACTAATTGAGAATCCTGATTGCCTCCTTGGTCGAATCTTGCTGGGCAAATACTGCCTGAATGAGAACCTATTGAACTGCTCAGCTCCAAAGGCGGCTTCTCATGGCTGGCAGAGCATTTTAACGGGAAGAGATCTACTGCTAAAAAACCTCGGGTGGGTTTTAGGAGATGGTGCCGATATCAATGTCTGGGATGACCCGTGGTTGAGGCTGGACTCACCGTGCAGACCTATGGGACCAGCTACGGAAGCCTCTGCCCACTGGAGGGTCTCAGACCTTCTTCACGCTGATACCGGTGAATGGAATAGAGAAAGGATCCAAGCAATCCTTCCCTTTGAAGAAGATCGAATTCTAGCTATCCAACCTAGTACTAAAGGAGCCCCTGATGTTCTGAAATGGCTAGGTACTCTCTCAGGTAACTACTCGGTAAAATCAGGCTACTTCACGGCCATGGAGGAAGTTACAGAGGCGATTCTGGAAGATGAAGCTGCTCCGGAATTCGATTGGAAGAAAACAGTCTGGAACTTAAAGATTGGCCCCAAAACCAAAATGTTTGTCTGGAAATGTTTGAGAGGCATCCTCCCAATAGGAGAGAGACTGTTAGCCCGGCATATCAATATCGACCACAACTGTAAGAGATGTGGGAGCCTTGAATCTATCAATCATCTGATTTTCCACTGCCCTTATGCAAGAGAAGTCTGGAAACTTGCCCCTCTCGCCGGAAGCTTTGGAATTAGCGGATTGACAGATTTGAGAGCCGACTGGTCCGATTTGCATTCCCAGAAATGCCTTCCCCCAACGGGAATAATCTCCACTCCCCTTATTCCATGGATTATGTGGTCCCTGTGGAAAGCTCGCAACAAATTCGTCTTCGAGAATCATGCTGGGGCTCCAGCCGATACTCTATCACAAGCAATAGTGGCCGCAAGGGATTGGGAGCTGGCTCAAACACCGAAAGGAGAGAGACCACCAATTCCCATGAAACCGCCATCACTCGAGACAGCCAATGTGGCGCGTTCTGATGCAGCTTGGTCATCCTCTTCGCAGCTCGCAGGCCTAGGATGGGTCGTGTTGAATCAAGACCATAAGACCTTGCATCAACGAGGCAGGCGGCTCATACCATCAGCTCTGATCGCGGAAGGCCTAGCCCTCAAGGAAGCGGTGACTGCTTGCATATCGCGAGACTTCAAGGTAGCTCGATTTGAATCAGACTCAAGCCAATTAATTCGTGCAATCAGAGAGAAGTCACCACCGCTGGAGCTATATGGGATTGTGGAAGACATCCTGATTCTCTCACAAGAGTTTGATTGTGTTGCTTTTGATTGGATTTCGAGAGAGAAAAATTGTGAAGCTGATTTGTTAGCAAAGAACGCCCTTTTGTTGTTGGATCAAGAGGTGGGTGTGGCTGAGTTATTGCCCCCACCAATCTAAATTTAATGAATGAATGGAAGTTGTGACAAAAAAAAAAGCAATCGAGAAATAAATTATCAAGAAATCTTTAATTTTAATATTTTGTAAATGTAAATTATGAAAATTAATTAGTGAATATTAATTAGATCATGAAACTTTAGGTTATATATATTTTTTTAAATTGTTTAAATTTACTTATTATATGTATTATGATTTTAAATGAATTTTGTCTATTTCAAAGAGATTTTTTTAATAACCATATGTAACCAAACACATTCAAGGAATTTTCTTATGATTTTGAAAATCTAGAATTTTATAAATGATAAAAAAAAGCATTTTCAATAATTGTTACTAAACGCCAATAATCTAATCGCTACCATCCGTTACTTGGATGTTTTGGTAGGGGAAGAAGGACCATCTAACTCCAAACACTTGAAAGATAAAATGAAAATGGAGATATTAATTGTCCCTCAACAATTTTCTTTAAATACAGACCGCAGGAGATAATATTTGTTCCGTTTTCTGAATAGTCAACAAAATGTTTCATCTCTCTTCCAAAGAAACAAGTTCATACAGATATTATCTTATCACATCTATACTATACTAAAAGGAGGATACAAGCTCCTCTTAGAGTGTCTACGTAGGCACAAAAAATCATCCAATCAAAAAGCCCGAAATTGCCACTGTCATCTTATTATTTTTTCGTAAAAAATGAAAAAACAATACAAAGGAAAGGATCGAACCCGGGTTAGTATGACATAAATATAAGACATATACCACTAAGCCATTGAAACTTTCATGGACACATATACAAGAATCACTAAATATGTAATCACAAATTCTTACGTATATTTACAATAATATGGATTCAATTTTCAAGACTTCGATATTTTGTTTTGTAAAAAAAAATAAGTAAGTGACTAAGCTAATATATTCTTTTAAAGTGTGAGAACATTGACAAGCGTGAAAAAGAATAGATTTGTTTTCGTGACAAAATTGAGAATTTTGTTAAAGTAAGTTTAACATATAAATTTTCGTGACAAATATGAAAAAGTATAGATTTTTGTACAATTTTGACAAAACAACTCAAAACATAGTTCTCTAATATCTTAATAAAATATTATTTAACGGTGCAATAATTAAATATATCAATTCAATAAATTTTGTAATTTATAGACAAAACAATAACACAACAAATTTTGAAACGTTTGTTTAACCTATCGATTTTTTTTTCATGAGAATCCAACTAAACAAGATAAAAAAAACAATTAGATTTATTTAATTACCATTTTATTCAATTTTGATTAATTTCAAATTTTAATAATGTATCTTTTTGAAGTTACAAAAAATAGTGCTCTTTCTTTATTACACTAGCATTATATATAGATTCCATATACACAAATAAATATAATATAACAACATAAGCTTGCTTTCCCCGATTCATATGAAAACTTTTTAAGTTATCGACCAAAATAAATTAATTAAATCAATCAAATTGTTAAAATAAAACAAATTAATATATAATTTTATTTTAAATTAAATTATTTAAAAAGTGTATTTTCATTAAAAACAAAATAATAAATAAGTAAAACTGATTTGATGGTAATTTTTATGACATATATATATATATATATATATATATATATATATTATGTGAAAGAAATATCAGCTTAATATGGAAAAAAATCTTAAATACAAAAAACTCTAAAATTAACAAAAAAACTAATAAAAATTAAACTAATAAAATTCTAATATTAACCTTTTTTGTTGAATATTCTTGTAGTTGGTTGTGAGAAGATAAAAAGGTTGAGAATAGCCGTTCATATATGGCTAAATACGTATAACATAAAGTTTGAAATTCATTTAAGAAATTGGTTTAATGAACTCTGGCCGTAAACCTGGCCTTAGTTTTTTTTTTTTGGTAAAAAAACCTGGCCTTAGTTCGTAAGTAGGTGGTAGTACTAAGGTTTCATTCAACAGCAACAGCGGAGAAGCAAAACAAGAGAGACAGAAAAGAACCAAACCTGCAGCTGAAGCCTGAACAGCATCTTCCAAGGAATCTCTTACATGAATCGCAATTCTTGTGGTGTAATTTGAATGATTTTCGTAGAAATCAGACAACGACATATTAATGGAAGTGAGGCAGATCTTGGAAAAAGGAGTTTGGAGATCAAGAACTATTCCTATTTTGATTTCACTTGTTGGGTTTTTTCCTAAACCAACGTTCATCAACATAAAACCCCAAATGAACGGGACTCCCAAAAAGATATTATTAGCTTTTGTAGGGTTCATCATTTTCGTCCAAAGATTCTGGAACTTTATGTCACCCCTTAACTTTCCCTTCTTCTGTAGGATATATGTAGGACAGAAAACAAGTTTTATTCCAAGAATAATACATTAAAAGGTACGAAGATAAATATATATATATATATATATATATATATAATCATTTAAATATATTAAAATAAATAAATATTATAAATCAATAAATAAATAAATAGATTTTAAACCCAAACTGTATTTATTTTTAAAAACATAAAATGAGGATCTAGGCTTTAGTGTTTACTGTTTAAGGTTTAGATTAATTTAGTTTTTTCAATTTAATAAAGAGGAAATTTCTGAAATAGAATGAAAAAACCAGCTTTTTTTTGTTCCTCTAGTAAAAAAACATTTTTGTCGCCTTTTTGACAAAACTATCCTTAATACTTTTCAAACTTAATACAATAAATAGTTTTTGGAATAAAAAAAATTATAGAAAATAGAAAAAAATTGATGAGATATCCGTGATATTTTCTTGGATTGTAAAACTTGTTAAATTGAAAACTTTCATTATGTTCTACAGAAAGAAATTTCATCTTCTACGAAAAATGGCATGGTAGAAATTGAATTCCACATTAAATAATTTATTCTACTTTCTCTCGAACCAATAATCTACTTTTAAATAAAATTCTAAATATGAGTAATGCGATGTCTACGCATTGCAAATATAGCTACATTTATTCTGAATGCAAATTCTACTTGTATGAACAATTCTAAAAATCTAGGAATACAAAATCAAGACACGACTCAAAATGCTACATATGGTAGAATCTACTTATGAATTAGTTGTATGTTCTCTACATAGTGTAGAAACTACATTCTACGGATAAAAATAACCATATTTTCAAAAATATGATAAGTTCAGTTACAAAATATTCTTAAAAATATTTGGAAATCTTTTTACTTTCCTAAAACGTATTTCAATGATTTTGTTGTCAAAAAACAATCGAGTTTCATTTTTTTCATTTGATTTATTTTAAAAAAAATAAAAAAAATAATAAAAAAATATTTCTTTTAAATTATACGTAAGAATATATATGCACATTTTAAAAATTATAATACATATATTTTCATTTATTTCTTTTGGTTCAGATATATTAAAAAAATTAGAAAAATAAAATGTTTTATAAAAATTATATAATTATCAAAAAGTAAAACTAAGGATAATTCATATATTAAAGTGATTTGGGGTTCTTTTTTTCTTTTTTTTTCCTGTTTCCATTAAGATTTTTCTTTAATTAGATTTTGGTTTAATTTATTTTTGTTTTCTTTTTTTTTTTATCAAAATTCTTTTATGTATTTAATTGATATTTAAAAGTGACTTTTTAAATTGTTAACTGATAAGGTAAGAGTTAGATTGGGTTTTTAGCAAATATTATATTAAAATGACTAATTTTGGTTGGCTTTATACTAAGGGGACAAAGAATATGTTTATTTTTTTCTATTTTGGAAAATTTTCTTTTACTATATACTACCCTTTTATTTCCCCCATTTTGCATTATTTTATCAGAAAAAAACTTCTAATGATATTATGAGGTTTGAAGCTTTAATTAGGTTTTAATGTTTTTCTTGAAAAATAAATGTTTTATGTTTTAGGCGAAGGATCTTTTTTTGAGTTTGACTTTCTTTTATTTACATTTTATTAAAATTAGCTACCAAGTAACTGAGACCTATAAAATGTAGGGAAATTTGTCAAATAGAACAAAAACACGGCATCTGATCTTCACAAAGTCAACTATGCGATCTTCACACCGGAGTTGTTACACGGAGACCATCCATCCCGAAGCTTTTTACCTCTTATCCAATGTTTGTTCACACACACTCTGGTTGAACGAGAGTGTTGACTATCTGCTTAGGTTTTCGGTTACAACTTCTTGGGCTCGACACGGTAATGTTGAGTTCCGAGTCTTGGACCCAATTAAACCTTCAGCTCTGTCATCAAACCTCATTTCCCCAAGCGCCTCCTTGGAGGTGAAGTTAGAGCTTGAGATTCACCTAGTCTATTCGGTAAGCCATGTTGGAGTTAAATCTGATCGTACTTGTTTCAGCACCAAATCAAGAGACAAACAGGACTTAGTTCTTTCAATGTTGTCTACGGATCTGGAGCTTCTCACCTAAAGTTCTTGCCAATCAACATTCCAACCTCTTCGTATAGGTGTTTCAACGTCATTTTCGATTATCAATTGTTCTTTCGAACAATCGCCATGGGAACAAAAGTGAAGCTTCTCTTTGGGTTTCTTCATTTCGCTGAGCGTGACTCGTCCCTATATGGTTCTATCTCTAGTTTTTCTGTATTGTTTTCTAGCTTCATTCTACCGTCGAGCAGGGCTCCGGGACTTTCTACTTCAGTTGTAAACGTTGCTCTTTGAGCCTTTTATAATATGTTTGTGTTACAAAAAAAAAGAACAAAAACACGCTCTTAGTCTCCTTAGTATAAATGATGTATAGTGTTTTTACATGATTTTAGCTATTGATTTTAGCCATTTTAGTATTTAAGAGTTGCATTTAGGTATTATTAGGTGTTGCATTTGTATATTTTGCATACCCAGGGGCTGGAATGCACAATGAAAAGTTTTGGGATGAAATCAAGGACCAAACTGCACAAATAGAAGTTCTGGGGCCAAATACATAAAGAAGCAAATCTCAGGGACCAAATGTGAAAATATGCAGAAGATGTCCATGGCTGTGTTGTCTCCATCACATTACGCCATCTCAAGCATCGATGGTTCTTCACATAGTCGGCTCTGCGGCTCTCCGATCCCTTTCCTCGTCACCAGAACTACTGTGCAAGATTGTGGTTTCGCCAGATCTGTTCGTTATCATGTTACCATTGCGTCTCCTTCATATTACGCCGTCTCAAGCATCGACGGTTCTTCACAGAGTCAACCATACGACCTTCATACCGTAGCTGCTATCTTTAACGGAGGTTCTCGGATGTCTTGCTCAAGTCGTACCCCTACTCATCGAGTCTTCATTGGCACGTTGAGACCCTTGTTCATCAGAGCCAGGATCTTATTGTCTGCAGAGGCCTTAACGACGAGTTATCGACTACTACACATGACTCCGTTGCTCCCCTTTTTCGAGTCAGACTCGTGTCTCTGTCGTCTCCTCTCTACATGGCCCGATCCCCATCATTGCAAGCCACCACCCTCGCCCCTCAAGCTGTCGTGACGAACTTCACTTCCCGACTGGAGAGGTTTTCCACCTTCTCCGGCAAACTCTTAGAGTCCAGTCCGCGACTGCCCCAGGTCCCCGTTCTTTGTTATGCATCATCCAACTGCACCGCTTTCTTTTGGGTATGCTCCCTGACTCCAATGGCCTCCGACTCACCTAGTCTCTTACAAGGAGTGTCCATGGAAGGTCAACCAACACCTCTTCCCCCAGCGATCCAAGCATTTTCAGAGACATGGTTCAACTGTTCTCAAAACCCTATGGTTGGGTTCTTCAAAGTCGATTTCGACGTAGGCGCGTTCCTTCGAATGCAAGCTTTAGGATTACAAGTGAAGCTTCTCTTCAGGTATCTTCTCTCCTTAGCCACATCTATCTTTCATCTTGTTTTAGTTATTTTCGTTTATCAGCTTACCGTCGAGGATCACTCCGGTTGTAACGGATTTGGCCCATTGGGCTTTTAATTTAATACAAGCATCTGTTGTACAAAAAAAAAAACTAAAATCATGTAAAAATACTATACATCATTTATACTAATGGGACAAAGAGGTTGTTTTTTCATTCTACTTTGGCATTTTTCCCTAAAATGTATAGTATTCATTTCAAGTAGGTTTAAACTAAAAGTGAATCTGAATAAATAAATAATAACGTGAGTTCAAATACCTAAGATCATCTTCGATGGCTTACTACATTTTTCACTCTGAAATAGAATAATTCTTTTTTCAAATTTTTCAAAAAAAATAAAATAATTCTATAATAGAGTTAAGGTATACTCTAATAGTACTTTATTTTAAAGTGAAAAATAAAGTCATGAACAAAAAATAAACAACTTACACTATATATAAAGTAAACCTACTTTTCATTATATTATAAAAATAGTGTACCATTTGAGTATTTTTACTCTAAATTCTATTTTTTTTTTGTTCACAAATACTTCATTGCTTCAAAATTAAAGTGGGTTTCTTACAGGGCCTCTGAGGGCCTGCTTAGCCAAGTTATCCTCAAAACAGAGAGAGGAACG
Source organism: Brassica rapa (assembly GCF_000309985.2). Taxonomy (NCBI): domain Eukaryota; kingdom Viridiplantae; phylum Streptophyta; class Magnoliopsida; order Brassicales; family Brassicaceae; genus Brassica; species Brassica rapa. The sequence continues at coordinate 15,730,245 of NC_024798.2, forward strand.
ACTAACATATCTAAAGGAGACTGAATCAAATTGCAAAGAGAGAAGATAGATGTCAGCCAGGATTCCATGGAGATCAGAGATGCCAGATTGCTCGACAATTGCTGCCACCAATTGTGCTGAATCCGATTCAAAGATCACCTGTTTGAGCTGAAGTGCGATCGCATGTTCCATCGCCATTCGTACTGCCAATCCCTCCGCCACAAGGGATGATCGAACGAAAGATAAAGAGTCATTGTGAGAGAGGAATCTCTCATTTTGGTTAACCGAGAAGCTCCACCCCAATCCCGCGGTATTGTGTTCAATGCTCCACGCTGCATCCGATCGACAGAGGGCCACTGAGTCGGCGTCGATCTTCCTCGGGGTTACGCCTCGCTTTGGGGGTATAGGTACTACTTGAGCCAACTTCCACTCTTTAGCATCGATGATAGCTTTTGATATTACCTCTTGAGCTGTGAAGTGGCGCTGTTGAAAGATCTTAAGGTTTCTTGCTGTCCAAAGTGCAGAAATTACCCAAGGGATCAAGGGGCAGTCATTAAGTCCAGTAGGTGGGAGTGTGGTGACCTTCAATGCCAATCGCCAGCCCTCATTAAATGAGTTAATGAGCAAAGGGGCTAGGCCGTTTGTTACAGGTAAATGAAACTTACCTGAAATAAAACTTATTTTATCTTTTTAAAGTGAAAAATAGAGTGTGGTTGGAGATGCTTACCACCCAATTAAATGAAACTTATTTTATCTTTTTATTTTTATGGGATCAACTGAAAACATTTGTGAGATAATAACATCGTAAAGAAAAATAACTTGTTAGGGTCACAACATTTTTGATTAGAGAAAAGAAAATTTCAATTTCTAAAAAAAAAAGTATACTAACACAGAAACCACAAAATTTCACGCGGGTCTCTGAGACTAGGACATGAGGATGTATCCTATGGGCAAATCCAAAACGATGAAGAAAAATCTAATAATTATAATTTTTGATCATTAATAATATTAGGAAAAAGTTCCCAACTAAGTCAAAATTAAGAAAATAGTTGATTTTGACGTTATATTGAACTAATAACATTTCATACACGTTTTATCTGGTTATGTCTTTACCATTTCTAAGTTACTGGTGACAGAGTGATTAAAGCATGACATTGATGAAAACACATGTGGCCAGAAGAAATTAAGGATGAAAGTGGTGAATCAATAAATATGCAAAGCTCAATTATTATTTTTTTTTGGGGGGGGGGGGGGGGGGGGGGGGGTGGGGGGGGGGATTTTGTTAGATAAATTGCAAACAGAGTTTACAGAGGAAGATGACAAACAATGGAGCGATGCTGACGAAATTGTTTTCTATGTACAAAACAATAGAATAGAAATAAAACTACATAGTAAATAGCTTATTCTATTTACAAATGAATTAAAACATAATATATAGTATAGTACAGTTTAATGAAATTATCAAACAAGTATGTATAGTATTTTAATTTGTCTTAAATCATAAGCCTGACCCTCAACCTCACCCACTCTATAAATATTAAATCCTAAATCCCATTTACTAAACCCTAAACCGAAAATATAAATTATAAATCCAAATATCAAAACATGATAATACTTGCAAATTAATCTTTATTTATCATTGAGCCGGCCTGAAAGAGACGATAACATAACATTGGAAAACTAATAACATGAATCAATTATATTACAATATATGTAACAAGGATTACAGGGTATCGATCAGAGCATACCATGTGGGTTGATTTTTCGACTTACCTGTTCACAACATTTGAGTATTTAACCCACAAAAAAATTCCCACATTGGTCAGGAATCTCTTAGCTCTCGACTCTCAACCAGTAAATGTTTAACGGAAAATTCCTGAAGTATATTTTTTTAGTGCACCCTTCGGTTTTGGTAATTTAAGGACCCGACCACCTTACCATTTTTCCCTATAAACACTCTTGTTTAATCATTTGAACTTATTTATTTTCGCGACGTGTGTAATCAAACCAATTATAAAAGCTACACCTATCTACGGGTTCGTTTACGCTTTTCTGTTAATCATGCTAACAAAATAATTAAACGCATAATTTTATGGTTCGGTTTTCATATATAGTACCACCTTTGTTTAATTCTTTAAAAATAATAAAGTGTAGTGATCATTATGTAGATCCAAAATGGAATCTACGATCCATGATGACTATTGAGCTTTGTCTCACTAATAATCCATGACGAATATAGAGCATCGTCTCACTAAGAAGAACAAGAGAAAGAATTTTATCTTCAAAAGACTGAATTAAATTGTTATTTTTGCGTGTTGTGCCATATGTTGAACCTCAATATTAAATAGCTTGATGCAAATTTTAGCCTTTGTTTGGATATGAAAAAAGGAACGGCCGTTAATAACGCACATACTGGTAAAGTATGTCGACAACTCTCCATTATCTTAAGACTGTTTGGATTAATGTTCATTTCTCTCTCAAAAAAAATATATTGCTACTTCGAGTATACCTCGTGACCTTGTAAAATGGTTCTTGTTGTTTTTGAAAAGAAGTTTATTATTTATTAGTATCATATAAGTATAGACATGGTTAACAAAAATAAAATTATGCACATGACCTGTTTTATGTAATGGTAATGTTCAAACCAAAATTAAGTTACTGACAAAACATATTAAAATAAATTAATCGAAAATTTTGATATATTTGACCAGTCAAATGAAGATTAAGCCAAACAGTCTTAAAATAATGGAGAGTTGTAGACATACTTTACCAGTATGTGCATTATTAACGGCCATACTTTACAATTTTTTTTGTATCCAAACAAAGGATAAATGCAAAATTATATCTCAAATGTATATTTATTCGAATTTCTCAGCACAATACGAAAACCAATTTTGACTAACCAAATATTAGTCAAATGTTAAATACATATGTGCCAGCTTCCCAGTAGTTTAAGAAGATGTCAATCGATGACAAAAACGAGATCATGTTAATTAGATAAAAAATTATACTGCTTGTGGTAATCAAACACAGGGCAAGCACTTCCTTAGCCTCCTACGTTGACCACTAGGACAAAGCACATGTCGATATTAATTATAAGTGGTAAAGTATTAGACTGATTTTGTGTAGTACTATTATTAGATAATTGAAGTGTTACCATAAATATATATAGTGACTAGGTGATAATCCGCACCCTGCGCGGAGCAAGTAAATTTAAAAATATTATAACTTTTAATTTGTAGATATAATAAAGGTTAAAGTCATAATAAGAAAAATATATGTAAAAAAGTACGGGTTACAGTTAAGAATTTTAGTATGTCAATATAAATTTATATGCGATCGACTTTAAAATTAAATTGTATATTTGTTTGCATAAAGGTAAATTATAAATATAAGATTAAATGAAACATAAGCAATAGTTTAATAAAATATAAACGAAACAATGTATCAGAAAACAAAAGGGGTTTAGAGAAGGAGGCAATGGTGAGGAGATGTAAACGAATACATCTACTATTTATATATGAACGGAGCCTATGTCTTTCGTCACCACGCCAAAGTTAATGAGGAAGCCGATATTTCAGTCTTGAAATTAATAATGTATATACTACTTGCCTTGTTGTACAAAATTGCGAAATGTTTGGACGTCAAATAGGTAACAAAATGAAGTTCTGGTCATGCAAATTTAATTTCACAAATATTCTCCGGTCAATTAAGGTAAGTGTAAATTAAAACTGGACAATTTGAAATTCGTAATAACTTTGAAATGGTATAATTTGATTCAAATAACATCAATGGTACTTAAGTTAAATCCGTGATATATAAATTATTTCTTTTCAAGCCAATTTTGTTTCCTTGAATACGCTAACATTGTCAACTCTTTTTTGTATAATATATTTGATCCCGTGATCAAGTCAATTGTGTTTTCTTTAAAATTTGAAGCATTAATTTTTGGGAATAATCCATTAATTGTGTTGCCTTGAATTTAAAAAATCATAAAACGATTTGGCATATTATACATTGACTAAATTAAATCTAAGAAATGGTCATGGTACTTTCATATGGTCATGGCATATTACCTCTTCGTACCATGACTAATTAGCTCATATTAGTTTTTCAAAACATTATGATAAACATGGTTAATTTGTTGCAGGATGAGTTATGAACTGCAATCATGGTTATGATATTTTCTTACAAATCGGCGTATCAAGCTTAAAGAACCAATTCCAAGTGCAAAGAACATAATATAAAGAATTTTAATAGATTAAAGAACCAATCGTTTACTCAAGCTTAAAGAATTATCACCACATGTATACTTGGATGTATTGTCAAGTTTCTTCACCGAGGAACATAATTATAACAATAAAGACTCTCTTTGAATGGTAATAAAATGTTTCCTTATTTAAATATCCGATTTTTTTAAAGATCCGAATGTAACGTTGTGAAGATAATTTTGCTCGAAAATCTTATACTATAATGTAATGATCAGTGGCATTTGTTTGTAATTACTTTAGTTGAAAAAGGGCTTTTAAAAAAATGAGGTGAGAGAACTTGTGGTGATGACACCTAAGAAATGGCACACATGTAATAAACACATGAAGCCAATGTTAATTTTTATCAATGCTCCTCAAATAATAAAAAAGGAATTTTGGTAATTTTAAATTCAAAATGTTCAAAATTTTGTGAAAGTCAGCTTTACTAGCTAATTCAATTAATCTCTAATATACATCAATTTATTTTCAATCTCAACTTTAATTGATCTATATAAATTTATTCTAATTATTTTTATCTTTAATTAATTTAATTATTGTTATACCTAGAACAAAAACAAACTGTATAAATTTTAAACTGAAATAAATCTGATCTAATCATATTTTATATATTGTTAAATTAATTATGAAAATTTATTTTATTTATTTATAGATATATTCAACAAATCTAAAATGGCTAATTTCAAAAAGAAAATTAAATTCAATTATGAAAAATAAAAAAACGTTTTAAATTATTTTAAATTAATCTTATAACGTTTTCTCTGTTTTCACAATTCAATATATATTTTAGACTGTATGAGTCTGTAATGTTGTCGAAAAAAATATATATATATATATATATTTTAGACTGTATGATCTTCTTGGTCTACATTTATATCATTAAGTCTAATAAATCCATACTTATTTCTTCCGCTCATTCCATTTGATTCGCAACATTTAATCCACTTTTTCATTTGGAATCTTAAATTCATAGATCTATCAGAACTACAAGAAAAACGAGGTTATTATTACTTCATGTGATATAAGGCTATAAAGTCTAACGAGAGGATAAATCTTCCTAAAATACACTAGCCTCGAAATTGATAATTATTATGTTCCTCATTTATCTCTACAGATATTAAACAATGTAAAATATTTTTGAGTAAATTAAAATCAAACATTATATTTCAACAAACTGTTTGCTAAGATATTCTTATTAGCAATTGAAAATTGATGCATAATAAATTAATACACGAATAATAGTCTCTCAATAATATTAATGGCTTGTTATAATTAAGATTATTCTAATGTTTACTATCCAACTAAATTTCAGATGATTATATTTGTTGCTAATTTATTCATTGGATTTTATAATAGATCTAAAACATGTTATTGTTTTTGACTGGTACAACAAGAACAATTAGATAATTTTATATTTGAGGGAAATTGATAATACCTCTATTGTTTCTTTTGTTGTATGTAATGCAATTTTTGAATGAATCCACAAATTTAAAATACTTGAACAGAATATATTCACAGAAACTGTAAGTTCAAAAAAAATGAACAACTAGTTGAATGATATATAGATCACACAGCAGTTGCTTTTGAAGGGGTTTAGGGCTGTGGCAAAAACAGATTTGAAATATGTGGAGGATATAAATACAAAACGAAAAATGGGGACATTACATACTTGAACTAAATATATTCACAGAAACTGTAAGTTCAAAAAAAAAAAGAATTGAACAACTAGTTGAATGATATATAGATCAAACAGCAGTTGCTTCTGAAGGGGTTTAGGGCTGTGGCAAAAACAGATTTGAAATATGTGGAGGATAGAATACAAAACGAAAAATGGGGACAATGTAATGTGGGTTCCTTTTTTCGTAAATCCAGGCTGGTTTCAAGACATAAGTGAAAAACATGTAGAATATTATTAGACCAAACATGTCTACTCTTTCTCTCTTTTAAAAATCATGATCATACGAAAACACCTATCCCTCCATCCCTCTTTGCCCCTCCTCTCCAACCCCCCCCCCCCCCCCCCCCCCCCACACACACACACACACACACAATAGCATACCTTCTTTATTTCAATAAAAAAAATAATTTCCAACATTTTGAAACTAATAATCTTACATCGAATGAATAAATTAGTTTCAACACTTTGAAAATAATAATTTTACACTTGTAGACAATTATTTGAGGATAATCCTTACTATCGTTTATATTGGTTAGTAAATTAATTCCAGAAGCTATATATTTCAAATGTAATAGTTTACTAAAAGGGCAAGCATGATTAACATGGCAAGCCGAGTAGCCAAGCTCTATTCTGAGTTCTCTAGTCGCCTTCTGATCATCTCTAAATTTAATTCATTTGTATAACACTTATTCATTTCGAGGAAATTTAGCTCTGCTGTTAACCAGTTTTTTAGTTATTTTGTATCTCCCCCACGTTATTTCTTGAGATTCCTGTCCCACTATGGCAATTATATATAGCGATCCGTATAAATTAAAAATTTTATTTTAATCACTACATTATTTTAATATATAAAAATATGCGTACATTACACTGATATGAAAGCAATACCGATAAATTTTATCGTGCTCCATGTTGAGATCTCTCTCATGTGACGTGCTTAAATGGAGATTATAATTGTGCTATACGTATAGATAGATATATGTAACTATATATGTATTATGCATATAAACGTACGACATTGGTTCCGCCAACATTAATGGCAGATCTCAAGAAGACGATTTCGACACTTTCGACAATGTGTAGATCTTGTGATGGTAAGAATAAGACCTCGAGTTCTAGAAGCTCCACCCAATCGGAATTTGCCACGTTTGCTATGTAATAATTCGCTTTGCAAGCATACCTTATCTAATTAATACAACTTTCATTATTCAAAGCATAACTAAATCGTCAACGCTAAGTAAAAAACCCTCATCCCCAAACCTTGTGGATTCTGTATAACTGACACCAATTAAAATAGTTAAGGGTTAGAATAATAACATGCAAAATAACTGTAGTGTGATTTTAATAATATCAAAATGTATAAATACATTTGTATATATATATATATATTTTGTACTATTAACTTTAACTGATGTGGTGTAGTTTGGATCTTCAGAAATTTTTATATATAAAAAGAAAAAGAAAATACAAAGATAATCTCATAAAAATATTCATAATTTTTCCAAGCAAGGCTATGAACTCCCAAAAGCCCCATCAACTATTCCTCAGGTCACTTATATAAAAGTGTCTACATTTTCTGCTAGCAAGGAGAAAAAATAAAATTTCTACTGTTTTAGATTTGGTCTGTCCTTTTTTTTTGTTCAAACAGATATGGTGCTGTCCAGAAACCATCCAATACTTGATACATATATTCAATTGCCTGAGTTGCCCAAAAAAAAAAAAAAATTCAATTGCCTGAACGTTTAAGAAAAACCTACTTGACAAATATAAGCAAGGGTTGTATCGTTGTTTTCCACTTTTCTCGTTGTTTTAAAAAAAAAAAAACTGTTTCTTCTGTAAGATTTAAAGTTTATTAAAAAGTACAGTAAAAACTCTATAAATTAATAATGTTAGGACTATGATATTTTATTAATTTGCAAAAAGTTTTTTTGGATTTTTTATTTTGGAATATTTTGTTTTTATAAAATAAACAAAATAATTGATTTAATCGTATGTACATTAATTAAATTTTTGAAATTTGACTTTCAGGTTATTTTTACTGTATTGTTTGGTGTATATAAATTATGTTATATAAAATTTAAATGTGGTTTAGATATAACTTTACTAAATATTAGCAAAATATATTGAAGTGTTAAGAAAATATAAAGGTTATTCTATTATGAAATAAAAATAATAATACAATTTTTTTGTATTTATATAAAATTATATATTCAAAAATTATTAAATTGTGATTTTAACGGAACAATATATTTATATAGGATTTTCTATAATATTATTATTTTATTATTTTATCGATTTGAGTCATATTTGAACTGATTCAATTTGTGATTAAAATATTTATTAATTTATAGTATTTATTAATTTATCTAATATTCATTTATAAAATTTATAATGTATGTGTTCATAGTAAAACCAGAATATGGTAACAGTAGAATTGCTTTTCTACATAAATTCCTATGTAGTTTAGTTTTTCTTTAAATAATTATTATTTATGACCTTTTGTATGGTGATTTGATAGCATTGCAAGAAACAAGTGAAAATAGTTAAGTGAGTATCAGCTTAAAGCAAAATTTATGATTAGAAATATTAATGAGATCAAAGTTAATCTTGAGCGGCGGGGTAATAAAATCGTGAAGATCTTTCTTTTCTATATAGATTATGTAATTTTGAGTTTCTTAGTCCTTTGATAAAAAAAATGTAAAAAGTATGTGTAACATATGTTCTCGCAATTTGTTAAGCAGAAAGCTAACACCACCTTTTGAGATTTAATTTTGTAGGATGAATAACTTTTTGGAAACCACTAATTTTGTACGGCATCCTAATATGGACGTGGCATGTTGGTAATTGGTATACTTACAAGCTAGTCAAAGTAATTCTACTGATCTATCAGAAATTTTTTTTTTGACGAAAAAATAACCCAAAATACTATCTATCAGAAATTATAAGGGCACTGATTCAAAATATAACATTAAGTTTAGATAAATAAAAATAGCATAAGAACTAAGAAGTTTAGATAAATAAAAAACAAGTGGATGTTAAATAGTGTTCCTAACTCGTCGCCAAAAGAAAAATAGTTCCTAAGTCGATGGAAAAAATAATCATTGGTATAAAATAATTTTCATTTTTCCCATTAATTTGTATGCCATTTGTTATCTCCATTGATTTATTACAAGTATAAGAAGAAGCATCATATATAAGCAAAGTGACACTATCACTCTCTCTACTTCTCTCTCTCTCTCTCTGAATCACTCTCTTTTTGATTTGAATCACCACAAACTCATAATCAAATACACAAGAAACACACAAAAAAATTCGACCAGTTCATCTGAATCTGAGTCCAAAACTCCCTGCAGAAGCACACAATATTCATGGAGGAGAAGTGGAAGCTGTCGAAGAAAGAGACAACAACTTCTTCTTCCTCTAAGTCAAAGTTCTCAAGAAGCTTCTCAACAAGTGCTTCATCTGCTAAATCTCCACTATTCGCAAGGAGTTCCTCTACTAAATGCTCTGTTCCCTTATCCTCATCTTCTTCATCTTCAATCTCTAGAAGCTTCTCAAGAAAAGAGAGAAAATCGTCTTCCTCTCCATCTTCTTCTATCACTCGAAAATACAGCAGCTTGGCTAAGGAACAAAAGGCAAGGTTTTACATCATGAGAAGGTGTGTGGCTATGCTTGTTTGTTGGCATAAACATGGAGATTCTTAATTAGATCTTCCTTTCATTGTTACTTGTAATTAGATCAGTATGATTATTCCATACAAGTTCATTGTAAGAAGAAATTTTTGTTTTAAAAAAATAGGGTTTCAATGCCCATTGTTCCGTAACATAACATTTTCCTTAATTACCTATCTTTCGTATGCTACACATACACAATCATGGACCTGTGTATATACATGTTCATCAATGCAAGTATTTCTATTCAGATCGGGATTAGTTAATGTTTTTTGATAACTAAGAAAATATTAGTTTCAACTAAAAAAATATATTAAAACTACAATATCTGGAATATTAGTTAACTGGTCATTGATGTATCAAGAAGCACAGTGTTTTTGTTAAGATTTGCAATAAATAGTTAATTTCATTGTCTCTGGAAAAACAAAATAGAAATGATATAACACACAATCTTTCATTTTATATAATATATTTATACTTACAGAGTCAGTATGAGTCTGTAAAAGTCGATGATAAGAAAAAATATATATATATATATAATATATTTATTTGTTGGTTACTTTAATTGGTTCAAGATACATATTCATCTGATCAAAGATCTGAAGCTTTTTTCTTTGAATCTATTATTATGAAACGATAATGGAGTCCACTTAATGTCAATGTGATGATGATAAGAATATATCAATAAAATGCTATGATGCTGTAGATCTTGCAAACACCAATAATGTCTGGAACTCTACTCATATTTTGTTTTTTTCTTAGCTTTATTAAATATTAATTTATTCCTTTTTGCATTTTATGGCAGTATTTTGGTGGCAGTATTTTCTGTTTGCTTTCTGGGTTTTTGTCTCTTTGATTGAAGAAAGATTCCCTGTTGGCAAATGAAAAATATTTAGTACCAACATATTTTCACCTTTATTTTATAAAAACTTAGGATGAAATTGCTATATTGTGTATAAACAGTTAGTTACTTGGAAAATTACTAGCCGGCATTATTGAAATGAGATAAAATCTATCTTTTCACTTTATTAGAGGAAAAAGTTGTGATTATTATATAGAGAATCCAATGAAAAGTTGTCAATGACTCTATGTTTTGTCATTTATCATAAATATGTTTTGTTTAAACAGATAATGAAAAACGATCACGAGCGTTGCAGATTTTTCTTATTGCTTTTTTCGTTGATTACCAAAATTACGTATTTTGCGCCAAAACTATTTTTTACAAGAAAGGAGAAAGAATATTAAAAAACTCAGAATTCAAAAACATCAGTAAACAAGAAGTGTAAAAAGGAAAACAAGAAAACACATATTGTACAATTTAAGGAAAAGGCATTCCAAGAAAGTAAAAGTGCTGATGTGGAATTGGCAGGGGCGTTGGATTGGTCAGAGTCAACATTTAGGAAAATCTGAGGGTGGAGGGAGCTTCTGATTTGGAACATGGTCAGACCCCAACTCAAATGAATCTCAATGTGGCAACACATGAACCACACACCTGACCCCATCAAACAACGATTAAAAACACATATAATTTGAACTTTACGTTAACCACTAAAATTAGGAAAAATTGTTTAAATAAAACAGATTCATGTTGAGTTTCTCCCAATAAGACTTAGTCATTAGAGCTTAGATTAATAATACAATTTTAATCCTAGGAAAATTCGAATTACGTCAACTAAAAAGACAATATTATTTTCTTTTACATTTTGTACAATTTAAATACCAAATATTACATATGCGAGAAAGCGTTGATGGAACGAAGACAAAGCTACCAAGCTTCTATGTCTGGTTTAAGGAGCAGTTAGAAGCCAACGAGTCAGACTACAAGAACCTCTAATATAGCACATCGCTTGCGAAGTGTGAATAATACTGTAGCCAGAACCTTGAATCTTGATTCTTGAGTCACAGACTCACAAGGAATCAGTTCTCCTGATGATCAGATTGCTTTGGTCAGGTCACGTCCACCATTACCGTCTCGTCCTGTGAGATCAGTTGGTTTCGAGAAGCCAAAACAGTGAAAGAGAGCGCCACCGAAGATGGAGAGTATGAACCAACTTTGTTGGATCAAGGAACCGAGACATGGGATGAAGAGAGTGGAAACACACGGTCTGGAAGACTGGAACAAAGCTAGGAAGATGAAGAGCAAGTTTGATGACTACACCTAAGAACAAAGGTGGGCAGTGTCATAGAAGAAAAAGCAGTAGACGTCAAGGTGGTGTCAAGTTTCCAAAAGGAAGGCGGGTTAAGTTAGGGAAAATATTTTTTTTTGTGTAATTAAGGATCAAGAACATGATGAAAACTAGTCTCATAAGTAGATAATAGCAAGGACAGAAACAGAACTATAAACCCTTAACAACCAGACCATAAATGCATCTCCAAATAAAGTACTTCTTCAATGTTGTATAATAATAAGCGGGGACTAAAACAAGTCCACGTTCATATGTTTTCAAAACAGATTCAGCTTCTTTCTGACGTGAAGCAATGGTAGAGTTTGCCATGAAACCATTGTTTAAGCTTATTTCTAGCTTCTTAAACATTAATCAATAATACTTTGACCCCCAAAAAAAGAACTTCAAGCAAAGAACCATGACTATGATAATCATATATCTATTCCAACTTTCTAAGAATTTGAAAACAAACTTTAAGAAAACAAAAAAGAACTTTGACTATGATGATCATATATCTATTCCAACTTTCTAAGTATTTGAAAACAAACTTTAAGCAAAACAAAAATCGATCAAAAGTCATTAGCTCAACTAGAAAAAACGCTGGCTATTGTGCCACAGATCCTAGTTGGAGTGATCAGTAAGACGAAACTATATTATATGTTATAGTTTCGGGTAAACCTCCTGGTGTTAGAAAAAAACGTTGACCTTACAAGAAAACATTCGTTATGGCGGAGAGAAATCAGTACATAGCACAAAAGTTACGAGTAAAATTCCATAGGCTAAAACGCTCTGAGACAGCTCTCGACAATGATAATTCGGACCAGGAAGCTGCGTTGATAAGAATGGTGACGATCCGGTTTCTTCACCAGCATGATCAGTTCCAGTTTCGAGTGTTGTCCCAAGTTAAGTATCGGCACTGCTTTTTAAAATATTTTTTTTGTTTGCAAGGCTAAAATTTCTTGGCTGCTTCTAGTCTTGCAAATAATCAAGACCGGCTCTAACAGGAGATTGTCTCTTCTGATTCTTGATCTTCTTCAGAAGCTATTGTGTCCGGTGGTGGTCAAGATGGTTTTGCTTTGATTATACAAGTGTTATTACTCATTGTCGCTTTTTTTTGCTCTCCCTGTTTTCACCATAGGTGTTTCAACTACAAACCAAAATCTTTTTCCTAACCTGAATACAAGTCTAGACATATTATGACAGGATGTTTCCATAGGAGTGACCGAGTCTCTGGGGAAGAGGGAGAGAGCAGTTTAAGAAGGAAGAGGCAGCAAAGAGGTCTAAGAAAAGTGGGAAGAAGAAAGCAACTGAGAGCCAAAGCTAAGACAAGGAGGTTGTTCGAGAGACGAGATCAATTATACATTTGTAACGCTGAGCAGCTCTCTATCAATACTTGCGTAACAAGCGAGCAAGGACCAACAATGTATTAAACAAGAACAAGACATGCAAATTTCCAAATAAAACGAAAAGAGTTTTGCCTTGAGAAAAATACGAAATAAAAAGAGTTGTGATGAAAACAAATTACATAGATGGAGCAAGAAAATCTCTAAAAAAAAAACACTGGGGGATTGGTCCTAAAAAGCATCAACATTCTCACTTCTACACATCTTTTTGGCAAATATAACAAAAGCCATTCTCCCTTTGTGTGAAGGAGAAACCCTAAAGTCCTCGCACCATTTCACAAACCCATCTTTACACCATTCTCTCTCTCTCTCTCTCTCTCACTCATCAGCCTAAGGAGGGATGCCTTGGTTCTATTGTATTAAAAGCCGTAAGAAACTACACGATTTTACAAAGATTTTTTTGCAGAGAAAACAAGTCCTCTCTCTCTTCTCTCTCTCTTATTTCCAAGTTTAGATCTTACCTAAATTCTCAAGACCCTTGCACCCTAGTTAAGCTGTACAACACTCCTTACACCATCTGAGGCTGGTTCACAGACTGCAAACCCATTCTCCTCTCTGCACAACACACCACTTTTAGAAACACACTTATATATATTGTCTCAAAAGGCCAAACATGTAGATAAATACAATACCTCCAGCAGCAACGAGCTTTTCAACACGGGCAACAATATGCTTTCCATAAGTGTACTTCTTCAACGCGTTAAGGTGCACTTTAATCCTAGTCAGAATCAGCTCACGGCGCTGGTCATCGCACGTCTCCAGAACCTTCTGCACTACATAGTTCGCAAACTGATCCTTCATCATCGCCTATTTACATAATACACACAAAGAGTGAGTTAAAGTTTCTTTTGCACTTTCCTTCAGAAACACACACGTAACAACAGAGACCTGAAGAGGCTCGTTCTCGTCAGTAGTCCCCAGCATCTCGTTCACGAGCAGCTCCCGCTCCTCAGGACCTCCAAAAGTCAAGCACTTCTCAACAACGTTAGAAGCAAACTTCTGCTGGCTCATCTGCACAATCTTCCCCGCTAGCTCCTTGATTATCACCGTGCGCTCATCAGGCTTCCCATGCTCCAGCACGTGCTGTGTGTCCCCACAAAATCAGTTTTTGAACAAAACAGTATGAAAGTCTTTTTTCTTTTTTTTTGACAAACCTGAATGACATAGTTTCCATACTGATCTTGCGCCAACATGCTAACTGTGGAGAGGATCTCTTCCATCACCTTGCTCTGTGTATCCGGATCATGGCAGTGTTCCAATACCCTCTGCAGATGATGAAGACACAGAGAAAGCAAATGAGATGAAGAAAAACAGTCAAATCAATGTTTTTTTTTATCACGTTAAGAACCTGAATGACGCGGCAACCGTAGGGGTGAGTGGAGAGTGTCACAACTTGACCAAAGAAAGTTGAGATGATGAATCCAATGTTTTCTTCAGGCACGCATTCGATGCACTTCTGAACCACGTGGTTCCCGTTCTGATCACGCACGCACCGCATCACGTGTCCATCGAGCTCTTTCACCATCTTGATCTTCTGGTCTAGATCAACCACCTCTATTGCCTACACAGCAGAACATATTAAGAACTGGAGAGAGACAGACTAATAGAGACAAAGGGTGAGAGAACAAAAGGCTTTACCTTCTGGATAACACGACAGCCATACATCTGTAAGCTAAGTGCCAAAACGTTGTCAAAGAGCTTCTCCGCCAATTCTCTCCTCTGTGCCGGGAGTCCATGCTCAAAGAACTGTAGGAACATCAAAACATACTCAGTAATCTTTCTTGTACAAAACTAAAAATAAAAGAGATTAAATAAACAAATACCTTTTGGATTACATAGTTTCCGAAAACATCAGTCATCAGGGCAAGAGCATGTGGCATGATCTCCTCATAGACCATGTTCTTCTCATCAGTTGTTGCTGTCTCCAGCTTCTGCTGAATAAACCGGCTCCCATATTGATCCGCACTGGTTCAAAACAACACACGTCAGCTTGGGACCAAAGGGTAAAAGACTTTAATACAAAAGAATAATAAATATACCTGAACTCAACAACATGGGTAGCTATTTCAGACAGCTCAAACCCTCTAGTTTTGTTACTCTTGAACTCTTCAAGCAGTGAAGAGCCAAAGCCTCCATCCATGTGCCAAGAGTCCATCACCCCTCCTGGATGATAGTTTCTCCCTGCTGCAGATGGATACCTCATGTCAACTTCGCCTCCTCGCCTCATGGGGCTACAAGGCGCCATGAGAGAGCTTTGCATAGCGTGGTGAGCCAATGGGCTTCCAGGGAACGACATGTTAGCAGATCCAAACGTTGGGCTGCCGTAGTAGCTGCTACGGCTGTTAGGGCTGCCGGATTTGTACGGGACGCCGTACTGTGATTTCTGAGCTCCGAGGTAAGCTCTCTGGAGCTCCAGCATGTTCATGTACGAGTTACCGTACTGATGATCGGTGAGAAGGTCTAGCGAGTCAGCGTACTGATGGTACATTGGGTCGGCGATGTGTGACTGGAGAAGACCAGCACCTCCTCCTGCCATCATCCGGTTACTGATCCTGCCGCCGAGGTTATGTGATTCAGAGAGGTTTTGACCCAAACCTCTCCCATGGAGCCTGGAGTCCACTCCGGAGTATCCCACATCTTCATACATTGGAGAGAAGTTGTTACTCCCAAGCTGGCTCGCCATCAGAGAAGACACTCCAGGGTTTAACGCGTAGTTGTTGGGATAATAGTTTGGCCTCTCAAGATGCTGAGGATGGTAGGGACCAGGTAGTCCTCCACCAGCAGCAGATCCTCTCCTCCAGGAATCAGTTGCCTTATGGCCTTGTTGATTAAGGTCGCCATGTCCACCACCAAACATGTAGTTCCTGACCTTTTCCACATCCTGCTCAGCCTGACCACTGCCTGTCAGGTTCATCCCAGATAAAGCAGCTGCGAGATCAGAAGCCTCGGTGAGACCAGACGTGACACCGTTGAAGGGGCTTTGGTTACTTGTGTTCCTCTTATCGTTTACGCTCACTCTCCCGCTCCCAATGGGAGTGAGGCAGGGACTAGGCACCCTACCAATAGCCTGAGGATCAGGAGTTCCGTTTCTAGACAACGAAGAGCCTAGAACAGCTGCGTAGCTGAAAGGAGACGCGGCCCCAACGCCGCCTTGTGATGCAGATGGAGACTGGTTGTTTGTAGGACTGACCTTCTCATCAAAGGCGGCGTTGCGGCTCGCAGGACGTGAGGGAACAGGATGGTCAGCCTGCACAGAGAGAAAGCAATCCAATTAGCTTTTAATCAACAGAGAATATATATTATTATTATTACAAACCTGAAAGATATCAGCAAAGCTCTTCTGCTTGCCACCAAGATCCAAACCAATAAGACCATTAGCATCCCACTCAGAAGAAGAAGACTCATGCTGCTGCTGCTTCATCTGCTCGAAGCCAGGAGGCATAGAGAACAAAGATCTACTACTACCATCATCCCCCTTCCTCCTATCCCCAATCACAGCGCTGCTCCCTTTAACCCTCTGAGCAATCCTCAGATCCTCCCTAGACATCAACGGAGGAGGCAGCCTCGGGTTCAGCTTCATGTTAGCATAGTAGTAAGACAAGTACTCCGGATCCTTCCTAATCTCATCATCGTCCCCACCCACAAACCCATTCCCCTTATTCCCAAAGTCAATAAAAGGACCCCCGCCGCTGAAAAGCCCCCCGGCGGCGGTGAAAGAACCGTCCACGGTCGGCGGCGCGGAGCCGCTTCTGTACAGGTTAAGCTCTCTCTCGAGCTCATCAGCTTCCTCCTGCCGCCGCTGCTGCTCGCCGAGTAAAGCGCCAATCTCCTTCTCGTACTCGTCCCCAAAAGATGGATCTTGTTGCATCGTCCTTCTTCCCAGCTCTGGAATCATTACAACCCTAACAAACAAAACCCACAAAATCAATTAACGAAGCGTAAAGATCAAACCTTTATTACAGTTCTCTAAACACCAAAGATCAAAACTTTAAATCAATTCTCTACGAAAGATCAAAACTTTACCAATTTTCTCAGAAACCTTAACAACGACAAAGATGAAAGAGATAGCAAAAACTGAGCTTTTATAGTGTTGACGGAATTATGGAGACGGCGATGGAAGAACCTTTAGGGTTTTTATGCCATTTATTTATAACTAAAAAGAAAATTTTAATGGAAATATTTATATTTATTGCCTAACGAAATTAAAAAAATTATTAAAAGAAAATAAAAAAGAAAGAAAAAGAAGATAACTACGAACTTTGTGTTATGTTCCTCGTTTTAAGACTCTTTGCTTTGTGTCTTATGTTCTGTTTGGGTTTTAGAGCTCACGTATAAGTACACTTAAGGTTGTGCAGTGAGTTCCCTTTCTTCCTTTCAATAAGTTCCATAAGCTTGGAAACTTTCTAAAAATACCACCAAGTTTAGATTCAGGAAAGGTTTCAAGAAGTTTGGAAATGTTCTTATATTTGAATAGGAGTCATTTTATGACTTTTTTATTAAACTTCTTTAAAATCAGCATTTAAAATGGAAAATTTGATTTCGTGTTTTGGAGGAAAAAGAAGATGATATCTCAACATTTCAAATGGATTATTTTCCTTTTTTTTGTCACCAAACGTTTCTATTAAAACTAATGATTTAAGCGGGTACATCCGGAATTATGTTCAACGGTAACAAAATGTACTATTTTCTTTAGATTGTTCAGTACGTTATGAAAACCATAAACAATCAACTTTTTGATGGGAAAAAGTAAACACTATTAATAATACTCTCTAATACCCCTTTCGTTTCGAGATGCATGTAATATAACTACAAAAATTGTTTCAACATTATTATTTTTTTGTTTCCGTTACATTTTTATCAACTAGTAATGATTAATTTTGTAAACTTCAAAAAACTAATTGTATTTTCTGAAATATTATTAGTTTAAAACTGTTGAAAAAAAATCATCGAAAAAAAATTACTGAAAAGTTATTAGTTTAAAATTACAAAAAAATATCACAAAATATATGCATTTAATACTGTAATATATATTACAACTTTACAAGAGAGGCAAACAAGGAATCATATTATGTTTAGAGACTTGTAGCAAGGTTGGGAGTTGATAAATGTTGTGTTCATTTACATTGTGATAGCCCAATTGCATTGCGTATTGGCCAAAATCAAATGTATCATACTTTGACGAAGCACATAGCTGTGAGATTTTATAAGATCATGGAGCTTCATGATAAAATGTCATTGTGATGCAGTTAACATGTTAACTAATTCCATTACAGTGGAGAAGTTCAAACATTGTTTGGATTTGCTTCATGTTGGATATTTCTAGAAGCAAATGTACTTCCAAATAGATGAGATAAATGTTTTGGAATTTTTTTTTGTTAAATTGAATTTTTTTTCTAGTAGTGGTGACTTAAATTTTGGTCAGAGCCGGTCTTAAACTTTTCAAGACCACAAGTCCAAAATAAAAAAAAAATAGCTGAAAAAAATTATGCAGATAGTGAAATTCAAACTACTAGACTATTTGGAAATATTCGAAAATATGCGGCTAATTATGTAGTTAATAAATTGGCGGCTGTAAGCCAATGCTTCATTCGTTTTTGGCAAGAGCCGGCTCTGATCTCGGTATATATATTTTTTCTTATTTAAGAAAATTGATTATGTTTCCAACCATCTAGGGGAGGCACTGTGACAAGTGAGCATCATCCTTGTAGCGTTGTATTCGATCCAGAAGAATCCTATAGGCTTTCCACTTGTCTCCTACTACCCAGCTCAGAGTAACATTTCTAGCCTCTCGGTTATCAAAATATGACTCAACCAACGTGCTTATCATTAATATCGATCATCACAACGGACACAACTGCGAGAATGCTGCTTTGAAGGACTTGAGGAAATTAAACCAAACCGAACCGAACCGGACCTTCCAAACTTGTTCGGTTTAGGTTATTGAAACATAAACTGAGCTTCTCTCTCTCTCTCTCTGTCTGCACCAATGGCTTCTCGCTTGTACACAAACTCACCTCAAAACCTTCACTTTGTTGCTTCTTCCACTAAACCTCACTCTTACAAAACCTCCGTCACCGTCCGTTGCGCATCCATTGCCACATCACCCAACAACAGGTGGTCTCTCCATGGAATGTCTGCTCTTGTCACTGGCGGCACTCGAGGCATCGGGTTTCTCTCTCTCTCCCTCTCCATACCTCTGCGAGCATATTAAACAACGAATCCTCAGACGAGTGTTAACTGTTAATACAGGCGTGCGATTGTTGAAGAGCTGGTCGGTCTTGGAGCAAAGGTTCACACTTGCGCTCGCAATGAGACAGAACTCAAAGATTGTTTGAGAGACTGGAACCGTTCGGGTTTCCAAGTTGATGGGTCGGTCTGCGATGTCTCTGATCGAGCTCAGCGAGAGAGCTTGATGGAAACTGTCTCCTCTCTCTTCCACGGGAAGCTTCATATCCTTGTAAAGTAGTGCACATAAAGTGTTCGTTGTTATGCCTCTGAGAACAATTCTAAAAACATAATAATTTATTCCTGCTTTAAAGGTAAACAATGTTGGGACGAACATCAGGAAACCAATGGTAGATTTCACTCCTGAAGAGTTTTCAACTCTCCTTTCCACGAATTTCGAATCGGTTTTTCATCTATGCCAACTTGCTTATCCGATTCTTAGAGCAACTGAGGCTGGATGTGTTGTGTCCATATCCTCTGTTTCTGGTTTTGTCTCACTCAAGAATATGTCTGTCCAATCTGCAACCAAAGGTGTTTGTTCACACACTTTCTTTAAAGGAGCAATCAATTAAACCGATAAGGATTTGATTTCCCTTATGTGTGTGTTTAGGAGCAATCAATCAACTTACGAGAAACTTAGCTTGCGAGTGGGCTAAGGACAATATAAGGGTCAATGCTGTTGCTCCCTGGTATATCAAAACATCTATGGTGGAGCAAGTAATGTTCTCTCATTAGCTTAACTTGTTTTTAAACATTGGCTCGTTTAATGTTTTCATGTCTTTTTGGTCCTCAGGTTCTTAGCAACAAAGACTACTTGGATGAAGTTTACTCTGTAACTCCTCTTGGTCGGCTTGGAGAACCGAGAGAAGTGTCTTCTGCAGTGGCATTTTTATGCCTACCTGCATCATCTTATATCACAGGGCAGATTGTGCGTGTTGATGGAGGAATGTCTATAAACGGTTTCTCCCCACGACATGATTAGTCCACTCTTATTACATTTATTAGTTTCCTTATGCTTTTTTTTTAGTATATCTTTTTCGACCTGTGAAAGACAATTCGTCATATGAGACTTTAACAGCTTTCTGCGTTCGGTGTTTCATAAGAATTGAAGTTTATTTTCATGTTATTGACTTTTATGATAGCAAAAGTCTTCACTGTTTTGTTCAGTCTATTATCTATAGATGGATCCAGAGGTTGCTGTTACTATCCAAGTTATGCGCTTGTAGATTGCTTCTTCTTTGTAACCTTTGCTAGGTGACTCATACATTTCACAAATGTTTCCCCGCAAAATCTGGAGGATATAAATGGATGGTATTGCCAGAGTTGGTATTGGTGTCAAAAGGTAGGTCCCTCCTTAGCTTTCGTGTCAATCAATCTCTGCAGATGTCACTATGAGGAGCTGCATAATCTTTATCACCTTTTGTTTTGTTTCTTAATGATGTAATCTCATCTACATAAAGAGAGGCTGTAGCTAGTAGTAAGTGATCTACCTTCATCCAGCATAGTCTCTTTTTGATTGAAAAGTCAATAGACATTTGATGGATAACAGCAGATGGAGTCTTCAAGGTATGACTGCTCTTGTGACCGGTGGAGCCAGAGGAATCGGGTTCGTCTTTCTTCTCCGTTCGCTTTACATCACTATCTTACCCACTGTTCTGCTTCTTTTCAACATCTTGACTGTTCAAAGTTTAGGTTTGCCATTGTAGAAGAGTTGGCTGCTTTTGGAGCTAAAGTCCATGTATGCGACATATCTGAAACACTTCTCAATCAAAGTTTAAACGAATGGCAAAAGAAAGGGTTTCAAGTGAGTGGTTCAGTATGTGATGTATCCTCTCGTCCCGAGAGAGAAACACTTATGCAAACTGTCTCCTCGTTGTTTGGTGGCAAGCTCAACGTTCTAGTAAGTAACTTGATCTTCAAGAAACCAATCAAGTTAAAGCTTATTCTCGAGAGCAAAACTTTTAAAGACTCGAACTTGTTGAACCTAGGTAAACAATGTAGGGGGAGTACGCGCAAAGCCAACACTAGAATACACAGCTGAGGATTTCTCGTTTCATATAACAACAAACTTGGAGTCGGCTTATCATCTTAGCCAGCTTTCACATCCTCTCCTAAAAGCTTCAGGATCCGGAAGCATTGTCTTCATTTCTTCTATTGCAGGGGTTGTATCAGCAGCAAACTATGTATCCATCTATAGTGCAACCAAAGGTACATATAGAGTATGTTAAAATGGGCCTGAAGCCCACGGGCCTAAACGGGTCTAGTATTCTGATTTACATCTCTAACCATGGTACCACCTATATATACTGGATCCGCACATCCGTGCGGATATTTTTTTCTTCTTATAAATATATAACTTTGATATTATCCTAGATTTTATAAAATATATATGATTTAGATTTTAGTGTTATATAGTTTGTAACTCCAGAATCTTATTGTAACTCTAGATGTTTGTGTACCAGGAGCTCTGAATCAACTGGCTAGAAACTTGGCATGCGAATGGGCAAGAGATGGGATAAGGGCCAACGCGGTTGCGCCTAATGTTATCAATACTCCTCTGTCTCAACCTGTAATCAAAATAATTTTATTTTTTTACATTTGGACTAACAGCTTCAAAAGCCACTTCTAGTCATCTCTTGGGTTTTGTTTGTTAATCGTTTCAGTTTCTTGATGACCTCGGTTTGAAGGAGAGCTTGTTCAGTAGAACTCCACTTGGTCGAGCTGGAGAACCTAGAGAAGTTGCATCACTAGTGGTTTTCTTGTGTCTACCAGCAGCTTCATATATAACAGGTCAAACCATTTGTGTTGATGGAGGCCTCACTGTTAACGGTTTCTTTTATCAACCACAGGCTTGATAATGGTGTTGTCGCGATGTTTTTCTTCTTCTGCAGCTGTCTTTAAACTCTCAAAGTCTGCTGTGTAATAAATGATTTAGCTTTTATAAATGTTAAGGTGTTGTTGGTTTAACTGATTTAGAAAACTTGGAAGCCTTTGCATGTTCAAGTTTTGTTGACCATTTCGACACCTGGTTTCGGTTGTCTCTTGCGAGTGAAGTTACTACTCAAAGAAACAAATTAAAGTCCTTTTCGTCGATTTATTGATTATAAAGTCAAATTTTCTGTGTCTTGGACCACAATTTTAGATATTTTATTAGTCTCTTACGAGTGCTTGCTATTTCCACCACACAAACATGCAGAATCATTCATTTTCTGTATATAATCTGTGGTGGTTCTGGTCATTACTAATCACAAGAAGAAAAAAAGAAGATGGATAAGAGATGGAGTCTTCAAGGTATGACTGCTCTTGTAACGGGTGGAGCCAGCGGAATCGGGTTTGTCTTTCTTCTTTGTCAGATCTATATCAGCTCTTCTACTGAACACCCTGAATGGTCAAAGATTTCAATGAATTTGTAAGTTTGTGGAATGTGTAGGTATGCCATAGTAGAAGAGTTAGCTAGTTTTGGAGCTAGAATACATGTATGCGACATATCTAAAAATTTGCTCAATCAAAGTTTAAGCGAATGGGAAAAGAAAGGGTTTCAAGCGAGTGGCTCAGTCTGTGATGTAACCTCTCGTCCTGAGAGAGAAACTTTGATACAAAAAGTCTCCTCGCTGTTTGATGGGAAGCTCAACATTTTTGTGAGTAAAATGGCCTTAAAATAGAAACAACTAAGCATACTTTTTAAAGAAAACTGAGAGAATATATTTTTTTTTTTGGGTCTAAACTGAGAGAATATCTTCTTTGTTTTGTAACATAGGTGAACAATGTGGGAGTGCTTCGCGGAAAGCCAACAACAGAATATGGAGCAGACGATTTCGCTTTCCATATCTCAACAAACTTGGAATCTGCTTACCATATTTGCCAGCTTTCACATCCTCTCCTAAAGGCTTCAGGCTATGGGAGCATTGTCTTCTTGTCCTCTGTTGCAGGGGTTGTATTCACTAGCGGCGGATCCATTTACAGTCTAACCAAAGGTAACCACACTTCTATTACTAGCTAAAAGCAGTTTTTTTTTTCTTTTACTTAATTATGTTATGTTGATTTATTTTGAAGGAGCTCTAAATCAGCTAGCTAGAAATTTGGCATGCGAATGGGCAAAAGACAGCATACGAGCCAACGCTGTTGCACCTAATATCATCAAGACTCCGCTGGCCCTACCTGTAATAATAATAAGAATGAGTTTCATTTATTTATTTATTTTTGTGTGAATTTAGCTACCTGAATTCCTCTAATCATCTGTCCATTTTTGTTTTTGTGGAAGTATCTTGAGGACGTCGGGTTCAGGGAAGGACTGTTCGGTAGAACTCCACTTGGTCGAGCTGGAGAGCCGCATGAAGTTGCATCACTTGTGGTCTTCTTGTGTCTTCCTGCAGCTTCTTATATTACTGGTCAGACCATTTGTGTTGATGGAGGCCTAACGATTAACGGTTTCTCATACCAACCACAAGCTTGAGAATGGTACTACTGTCACGTTTTGTAACTGTAATGTTCTCTTTCCAATAAAAATTGCACGCTATGTCATGTGTATAAGTGTATGCACAAAACATAAACGACTTTACAAATCCATTGTGGAGATTCTACTCTTGCTTCGATAATAAAACTCTTAGCCTTGATATTTCTAGACATTTCTTCTTTTCTCTTGAACATCTTTCTTCAGCTTTTAATTCGCCCATGATTTATTTGGGCTAGTGGCAGGATAGTGTCCAACGTAACGAGTGTGATTGGTGGTTATTCATAGAGTAAATTGGTGAGAAAAAAAGAAGTGGAAAAGAGCAGAAATAAATTAGAGTAAAGTGGAGTAAAACTTTTCACTTGTATAACATGAAGTAAAAAGTTACTCTATTTTTATTAGTTTTTCTCCACTGTTGGAGTAAATGGGCTGAAAACATTATTTCACCTGATTGGATAGAAAAAGTTGAATTCAGAGTAAAAATTAAAATTAGAGTAAATATTTACTCTAACAAGTACATCCAGTCACACTCAACAACAGCTGATCTCCACCCTTTTTAAAATCTTTGACTCCAACTAGTAACCATATTTTATGAAAAGAATTATGGTGAATTTTTTGTTCCAAAAATTTATACCAATTCGAAGTGCTTTTCTTGTCTTGATAAACCAGCTTTATATTGAATTTTTATTCAAAAAGATTATTATCAGATGGATCCCATTATTGATGGAGGAACGGATTTATAAAAAGGAAAAAATTAATCTCCTATTTTGATGATTCATTATAATGATCACCAATCGAAACCTTTATATATATATATATCTATATATATAAAGGAGGAAATATCTCTTTTTATATTTAAAAGTAGGTATGTGTAAATATAATTTTTACAAAATTAAAGGACAAAGTAAAAATATAATATAATTCCTTATATAATATATTAATTGATAAACATTACAATTGTGAAATGTACACATGTCATCATTATAATAAGTCCTAAAATACTTAGAAAATAGATTGGACTATCTAAAAATATAATATATTTCATATTAAACTAACTATAAAATTAGTTAGTATTCTACAAAAATACTTTTATTTTTTCCTTAAATAAAATGATACGAAATTAGCTAATGTGATTAAAATTTATATGAAAATTAATAATTTTTAAAAATAAGATTTGATAAGAATTTGTGTATGCTCTTTCATTTTTGTTTAATTTTATATTATTAAAATAAATTAAACAATCACATAACAATATAGTAAAATTTATTTTTTCGTATAACTTATATGTTAAATTTTTTAAATGAATAAAAGTTACTAAAACTGTTAAAAATCTCACATCAAAATTTTTTGTGATCAGTGGTTTAAACTTTTTTTTTGTTATAGCAAGATACAAGTGACCATAAAAATTTACAAGTAAAAAGTTTCATTTAATATATATATATATATAAGTAATGTTTAAATTAAATTTTATACCATATATTTAATTTCTGATTTTATAAATATTTATATATTTTAATTGATAAAATTAATTATTTTTAATTATTTTTTAATTTAGTCAAATCACTAAAATATATTTTACATATCATATTTATTATTATTATTTTTAAAAATTTATTTTGCGTAAGGCGTAGATTATTACCGAATATGAAGTAAATATTAGATTTTATATGGAGAATGTTAATCACATTTTACAAGCCCATGGGTAGCGTAAAATGTTGGAAGTTTCGTTGGATAGTATAAAAGCGTTAGACTAATGGGGCGACTGGTTTTTCCGCTACTACCCGCAAACACAGCTTTTGCGGTTGGTAGCGTTTGTCGGCGGTTTGCAGCAATCACTCAAATCGCTCTAAACCGCTTCAAATCGCTCTAAACCGCTTCAAACGGCTCTGAATCTCATAAATTCAAAAGCTGGCTCCAGCTAGCGTTTGCAGTTGCGGACGGTTGCGGGAGGGTAAATTTTTTTTCTTTTTTTTTAAAACAATATATATACAAAAGTAAAAATATTTAATAAAAAAATTAAAATTGAAATTATGAAAATATTAAAATATATCTATTATATTTTAATTAATATTATAAAATTTTATAAGAAAAAAAATTTCAATAAATTTTCAAAAATTAAAATTAAAAATTTCTAAATATAAATTTTATATTTATTATAATTTTATGATTTTTGATAATTTTTATAATTATATTAAATGTAAATATTATTAATTTATTATTTGACTGTTACCGCATTTGGTAGTTAACGAGTCATAAGTCACCCGCAAACGCACCAATTTTTAACCGCAGTACCAGTCGTACAAATCTCTTAAAGCCGCTAGAAACCGCCCGCATCCACAACCTGATATGTATTTTTTTTGTCAGCATTTTTTGATATGTATTATAAAATATATTTTTATATAAATGAGTGCAAATTAAAATATTAACTAGTTAATTATTTTATAAACATTTAAATACGGGCATGATCACAAAATAATTATCTAGTGTCAATTAAAACGGATTACATCAAAATCAATATGGCCGTAGCATCAAGATATTTTTTTGTCACAAATTTTATTAATTTAAATCTAAAGCGATACAACGATTACAACCGGAGATATGTTTCTATGACCGAGCATCAAGATACAATCATGTGTAATTCGTGGTAATAACACACCAAGGGATCTTATCTTATTGAAAAGGACCGGTGTACGTCCCAGCCCCTAATGTCGCGAGAGAAACAAATTAGAAAACAAATCCCACTACTTTCAACAGAGGGTGACTATTTGGTGAATGGTTAGACCAAAATTCCACTACTTTCAACATATCCTTATCTTTTTCCCATTTGATTTCGAGATATTTTCTCTTCTCTAGCAATATATATATATTTTCCTTTAAAAATAATTTAATGTGATCATTCTAAGAGAAAAAAAGGGAAATTACATGTTTACCACTTTCATGATATCACTTTTCATTTTTACCACAACTGAGACATTTTCAAAAATATTTTCTTCATTAAGTGACAAAAGGCTCTTATGCCCTTGTTATTTATATATATAATAAATTATTATTTAAATAAAAAAATTAAAATAAAAAAAAATTAAAAAATAAAAATAAAAAAAATCAAAATAAAATAAAAAAATAAAGTTCAAACTTTTTTATAAAATGTTTTTTCTGAATTTTTTTTTCAAATTTTTGTTTAATTTTTTTTTTCAAATTTCTTTTTGAAAAACGAAAATTATGTTTGAAACTATTTTTAAAATTTTTTATATATATTTTTAAGTATTTATTTATATAATTTTCGTTTTCCAAAAAGAAATCTGAAAAGAATAAAAAAAACTCGAAAAAAATTTATAAAAAGGTTCGAATTTGAAAAAATATAATTCGAAATTTTTTTATTTTTTTTATTTAAATAATAAATTATTATATATATAAATAACAAGGGCACATGAGTTTTTTGCCACTTAATGAAGAATGTATTTTTGAAAATGTCTCCTTATTGGTAGTAAAAATGAAAAGTAGTACCATGAAAGTGGTAAACATGTAATTTCCCCTTTTAAGTTTGAGGTATGAAAATCTATTGTTTTCTTTTCAAATACAATGGTCTATACTATTTTTGTGAACCTATGTTTTGTGTGTAAAAATCTATATATTTTAAAACTTATAGATATTTACTTTTTTACTTATGTTGTTTTTGAAAATATGAAAATAAATAAATTAAAATTCGTTGTTATATATAAAAATGTTATAATTATTATAGATATTTCTTTTTTATTATTTATATGAGTTTTTTGAAGAAAGTTAAAAGAAAAGGAAATAAAGTGAAAAGCTCAATTAGAAATTTATCAATAAAAAAATAGAGTAATCTTAATAATGTCAATTATGTATAATTTATAATTCATTAATGTTATGTTTGTAATTAACCACTATAAGAATTAACGTAAGAGCAACACATATGAAACTGACTTCTCAAATAATATTATAGAGATTCAGGTATATAAGTAATGATAATAGGGATATGGTGTCCAAATAATTTCGTTTTAGTTTAATGATAAGTATAACATATGTTCAAACATGAACCAAATAATGAATGGTATGTATTGTATATATTCAAGTAATTTAGACCTACTTTTTAGGATTCTAATAATCATTTTATTAATGACACATGACATAACTATATATTATAATATTTATTAATTAATATATAATGGATGATTTAATTATCAAAACCTTTATATAAAAACATTAAATAAAGGGGAAATTACATGTTTACCACTTTCATGGTACCACTTTTTATTTTTACCACCACTAATGAGACATTTTCAAAAATACCTTCTTCATTAAGTGGCAAAAGACTTTTCTGCTCTTGTTATTTATATATATAATAAATCATTATTTAAATTAAAAAAATAAAAAAAAAATAAAAAAATAAAAAAAAATAAAAAATAAAAGAAAAATGTAAATATTTTTTTTATGTTTTCGAATTATACTTTTTCAAATTCGAACTTTTTTATAAATTTTTTTTTTGAATTTTTTTTTTGGAATTTTTTTAATTTTTTTTAATTTTTTTTTGAAAAACGAAAATTATGTTTGAAACTATTTTGTAAAATTTTTTATATATTTTTTAAGTATTTATTTATATATTTATTAGAATCATAAATTTCACATTCCAAAAACCCTATCTCACCCCTTAAAGGTATAATTGTATTTTACCCTTCATTAAAAATGAGGGTAAAAGTGGTTAGTGTAAACATGAAAAGTGGTACTATAAATATGGTATTTGTGACAATTTCCTTTAAATAAATAACATTTGGGGAACATTTGCATCTTCTAAGTGTTTCTATAAATGTATATTTTTAAAATAATTGACTGGATGTTAAAGAGCATAACACTTGTATAAAAGCTCTACACGGCAGAAACAATCTGAAGAAGTAGAATCAAACTAAGCAGAATAAAAGCTTTTCAGTCTGAACCGAGTTCGACCCGTAAGAAAGAAGAAGATAATGGGCTCTGAACCTCACTCTCAGGTCTTTTTTCACTTTTTTTATTGCAAAGCTGACGAGGATCAGTTCTTCTTTCTCTCTGAATCAGTTTGACTACAGGTTTTAGTGGAAGAGACATCAAGTGTAAGAATCTTGACACTAAACAGACCAAAGCATCTGAATGCTTTGTCATTGAACATGGTATTGAATCTTTCCCCTTGTTGTTTCTTGCTCCATATCGTACATTTTGACTTGAATTAGTCTTTTCTAGATCACTCGGTTGCTGCAACTGTTCCTTGCGTATGAGGAGGACCCTAGTGTCAAACTTGTCATCCTAAAGGTAAATTCGCTATCCTCATCTCTTTCAGGTAATGCATATATATGAGGACCCTTTGTATCAAACAAGTATAAAACTTCGGCACAGGGTCAGGGAAGAGCGTTTTGTGCCGGTGGTGATGTTCCTGCTATTGTTCGTGACATCAGACTAGGCAAATGGAGACGCAGTGCTGATTTCATGTCACTTGGATATAATCTCCACTACGTTATGGCCACTTATTGTAAAGCTCAGGTCTCACTTCTTCTCAGTATACTCTCTACTTTTAGAGAAGTTTTACTTCTCGAAAATGTCATATAAATAGATGAATTCTACTAATAGAAATTCAATATAACTAAATATTTTTTAAAAAGCATAGAAAAAAAAATGCTTGAAATCATAATGCATTCAGGTGGATTCAGATCGTTTCTTATCGGACTTTATACGGATCTGTAGTCTTTTGGATAAAAGAAAATTTGGACCCATGAATATCCCTATAAAGTTTCAGATCAGTTTCTGTTCGGTTTGGATAGAATGCCCAAGACTTAAGAAGTGTGTTAGCTCTCACTAATTAGTTTTGAAAAATTGTAGGTTTCAATTTTGAATGGTATTGTCATGGGAGTTGGTGTCTGCGTCCATGGTCGATTTCGAATTGCAACAGAGAACACGGTATTCTTCTTCTTAAAAAAAACATGTCCATGTGGATGACAAATAGTTTGGTCTAAAACAGAACATAGTACGGTATTCCGATATATTTTGAGTGTTATGCAAGGTTTTTGCCATGCCTGAGACATCTCTAGGGATATTTCCAGATGTAGGCGCCTCCTACTTCTTGTCAAGGCTCCCTGGATTTTTTGGTAACAATATAAAATATTCGTTTGTTTATTTGCATCTCCTTCAAAAGTTTTAAGGGGTATTCTATCTAGCTATCTCATCTTTCATGTTTTTCTTGCTCAGGAGAGTATGTTGGCCTCACTGGAGCTAGGTTAGATGGCGCTGAAATGCTTGCTTGTGGTCTTGCAACTCATTTTGTGCCTTCAACGGTATCAACTTCCTCTATACTATAGTTGTTAAATGTATTGAGAACATTCTCTGGATTAATGGTTTATGATGACTTTATTTGACTAAGGAACGTTACTTAGTAAGGTTATTCTTTGTTACAGAGGTTAACGGCCTTAGAAGCAGATCTTTGCAGAGTTGGTTCAAGTGATCCAGTTACCTATGCCTCAACAATTCTCGATGCATACACTCAACATCCACATCCGAAACAAAAGAGTGCTTGCCACAGGCAAGTGCTATATAATTTTATCTCGGTTTACTCTTTCTATATGTCTAAAACAATTTATTTATTATTCATCATTGTTACATTACAATTTTTTAAACTTCAACCTTGTATTGGTGTCAGCTTTCAAACTTACATGATCTATATCTCAGTAGATCTTCAATGGAAATTTGTGTCACCAGTTTCTTATCTCCATTAACTTCTCTTTATGCAGGTTAGATGTTATTGATAAGTGCTTCTCGAGAAGAACAGTCGAAGAAATTATATCTGCACTTGTAAGATTTTTTGCCCATCTTTGTTTCAGTATATTTTTTAAGTGGCATGTTACAGTCTTTCCCCCCCCCCCCCCCCCCCCCCCCCATTAATTTAGAAAAAGTGAACCACTGTTCCCATTAATATATAGGATATGTTAATCTCGTGATTATGAATTACAATTTGACATGCATCCTAGTAACATAATATGTGTTGATTAGGAGAGAGAGGCAACTCATAAACCAGATGATTGGATCTCAGCTACCATTGGCGCATTGAAGAAAGCTTCACCAGCAAGCCTTAAAATCTCTCTTAGATCGGTTCGTTTCGAAGATGCATCACAAGCATGCAATGATGGGAAAGATAAGTTGACTGTGAGTGTGTTGTTTAAATTTCAGATAAGAGAAGGACGATTGCAAGGGTTGGGGCAGTGTCTTATCCGTGAGAATAGAATGGTGGCACATATGATGAAGGGAGATATAAGCAAAGATTTTGTGGAGGTTTGTTTTTCAGATTCCCTTGATTCTAATGTATCTTCCTCCATAAATTGTTCTTGTTGTAGGACATTATTATGATTTTACTTATACAGGGGTGTAGAGCCATATTGATAGACAAAGATAGGAACCCAAAGGTTTAACAAATCTCCCCTTTTAAGAATTGTGGTTATGTCACATTCTGTTTTATGTAATGCCTTACGTATATTTCAGTGGGATCCAAGGAGACTGGAGGATATGAAAGATAACATGGTAGATAAGTACTTCAAGAGAGTGGAAGAAGAGGATGGATGGGAGGATCTTAAGCTTCCACCAAGGAAACACTTGCCTGCTTCAGCGATCGCAAAGCTGTAAAGTTGACAAGGTGATGGAGCTCATCCACCTTCACGTATTTAAACCAATAATAAAAGAAGGGCTGGAAGTGACAAGAGCAGTCATCCCTTTAAATTCAATCTTCTCTGTTGTGTTATAGCGCCATTGGTGAGAAATGTTTTAGATCTTCCATATATATATTTTCATTGATTCAAATCAGAAATATATTTTTGTCTCGCATTCAGCTCCTTAATCGTTTTTATAAAGGTTTCTTCAAATATAATTTTGACTAAGGGCCATATTGTTTGAGAGAGTTTGAGAAAATAATCCCCTATATATTAATTGAGAATTTTTTAAATAGTTATAACCTCAAGTTTGTACTAATTGAAAATAATTCCTTTCTACGTGGCAGTTTTTGTACTCTTAAAAATCCTATGTGGCAGTTTAATAGAGCACAATATGTTGAGCTTAGTCTAAAATTAAATATCCTAGGAAAATTTAATATTTTTGTTACGGATACAATGGTTAAATCATATGATCATTACTCATATTAAACATGTCGTATATAAAACTTGGAGTTAACCAAATCGCGCCACATACGGCAGAGCAGACGCTTCCAACGGCGACTCCTTTATTTCCTTTATCACCACCACCTCCAACAACATGAACCCTAGATAATTGCATCATGTTCCCTCTCTGCACCAGGTATATTTCTCACCTCCTTCCTGTTTGATGCAACCGTCTCCGAACTCCGAAGGGTAGAAGAGGTGGAGCCCTAAGAGCCGATGCGGCAACGGATGAAGGAAGAGACGACAGAGAAGAAGTGCAGTGAGTCAGGGAGGCGAGGTCATGGGGAAGAAGAGGTGCGAGGAGTGGGAGCTTCGAAGATTTCTACGGTGGTTTTGTTCGGTGTTGTCGTTTTTGGGTGGTATCTTTGATCGATTGCATGATGGACATCAGCTTATGTGAGATTGAAGTCTTTCTTATGGCTAAAGTTGATTGTATTTGGAGTTCTTATCTTTGTACTGAATGTTTGTATGATTTAAAGCTTGAAACTGTTACACTTTGTTGATGAGCTCAAAAGTTTCAAGGTCTCGAAGACTTTAAGAGTTCAATCCACTACTTATGTGAGATTGGAGTCTAAATCCAGTGGTCTTAGAGTTCATATCATGAGTTGCAAAGATGTGTTCTTGTGATCTCAAGGCCAAAGGAAAACTCTTTGACTGTCTTATATATTGTGTACTGTGTTTATAAAGCTGAAACTTTTAGGCTTTGTACATATCTTATTTCTTCTCATTTAACTTTTTTTGTTTGTATAGTTTGCTGAGATGATACAACTCATTGAAGAAAGGATGTGCAATGTGCAGAACTATGTTAAGGTAATTGCAGCATTCTTTGAATATTTCACATAATAGTCTTCTTATTGCCATGACATATATGAACTAATTAATGTAATATGAGTGACAAAAATGACAGAGTTGAGTTTCCCTTACTTACTTTCTCTCTTCATGTGGGAGAGGTTTGTGTAACCCGAGAGATGGTTGGAGAAGGAGTAGGGAAGGAGCGAGGATAGTGGGCTGAGAAGAGGAGGAGAAGGAAGAGTAAGGAAGTTTCATGGTGAAGAGAGAAAGAAGGAAGGAAATGTCAGAAAGTAAAAAGAAAGAAAGAAGAAGAATTGATTGTTCAAAGATGGGTCATGTGACTCTTATAGCTCAGTCACCGACCAAGCAAATACAGAACTCTATAGAGAATATGGAACCTTCAATACTTTCGATTTAATATAATTCGGAAAAAATATTCATCGGTGAAGAACAAAGTTCTTTCAATAAGAGAAAAAAAAATATCTAAACCAACAAAAATGAGAGAGGATGAGTCAAATCCATGTAGAAAAAAAAAGATACAGATTTTATTTATTTTTGTATAAATATATTTTATAAGTATTTATTTTATTTGGCCTATAAGTATACTAACAATCACGCTTTAGTTTATCTTCTCCATAAGTATACTAATAACCAGGCTTTAGTTTCTTCTGGTCCATAAGTATGGTAATAGTCAGCATGCCCAATTTTGTATGTCTTATTATAGCCATAATTAACCATACTTACAAATTAAAAGTCTAACCAATTTGTAGTTGTCATTTTTTATATTTTTATTTTTCATTTTATGTAAAAGTATGTAATTCTGAAAATTAGTGTAAATTTGAAAGCACAAATATATCGAACCCATCATAACTTCTAAGCTTTAGTCCAAAATTCCAATTACAATCGACCCCAGTCCAATATATAGATGATTATATAAATAATCCAAAATAGTATATATATAAAATATTCAACAGATTTAAATCTTAAATTTCTCAATTCTATTTATTTTATACTTTAATTATATAAATTTTTTGCGCAGGTCTTATCATAGTTAACAAGTAAAACAAAACCATATAATTAAGATTTAAGAGCTAGAGATCAAATATATATGACCCTTCCAAAAGAGTGAAAAGTCAGGTCTTAGGTTCAACTGTATTGAACCCTTAATGTTTGGGCCGGCCCATAACTTTTTATTTTATAAAGTATCTGTTTTACAAAAAAAAAAAAAGTTCAGTACTTGAGAGTAATCTTGAAATGCTCATTCCGACCCAAGAAGGAAGAAGTATACGCTTAAGGGTCCAGAACTCTTGATTAATAAAAAAAAACTTCTAAACCACATGGTAAATAAAAAAAACAACTAACTTGAACACAAAATAATACATGCAAGATATGGATAAACATTGGTTTCAGAGACAACTGTTAACCAAACCATCACAAATCTATTGAATTCTCAAAGTGCAATAGTAACAGAAAACTAGAGTTTCTTATTTTTGTTTTTATTAGTGATAGAAGCAAAGGTTAAAACAAAACCCAACAAACAATTTAAAATATACTTGTACGCTGCATCACCAACACACACAAGTCACAGCTCAAGCCTTTGGCTGATAGGAGAAACCATTGACAGTGAGACCTCCATCAACACAAATGGTCTGACCAGTAATATATGAAGCTGCAGGTAAACACAGGAAAGCCACAAGTGATGCTACCTCGTTTGGCTCTCCAGCCCGACCAAGTGGAGTTCTGTTTAACAAACTCTTCTCGTAATCAGCGTCTTTGAAAAACTGGTTATTCACAAGATAGACATAAGAATGAGAAGTGCATAGCGTTAATTGAAAACTTAGAAAAAAAAACAAAGAATCTGGAGGGTGTCTTTAGTTACAGGTTTAGCCATAGTAGTTTTGTTGACAAAATTAGGAGCAACAGAGTTGATCCTTATGCCATCTCTTGCCCATTCACACGCCAAATTTTTGGCTAGTTGATTCAAAGCTCCTGCGCATACACACACAAAGAAAATGAAAAATTAGACTGAACGTTACACAACAAGGTTTTACAGATATGAATGATCACATCAACTAGCCGTTGGAAGTAATTTTTGGTGAAATTAAGGATTATCCATCGAGCTAATTAATTAGAGTTAAACTAATTCTGACACTGGGATCATATATATTTGATAAAAAGTGCTGCACTTACTATAATGGGAATCTCATATATAAATTATAGGATCTAAAATAATATATAATATACAAGTGAAAATATTAACCGTTCCAACTATAAATTTTGACGTACCACCTTTTTTTTTTTTCTTTTTTTGAAACATGACGTACCACTTTAAAACAACTTATTAACGTTAACTCAAAATATAATTCATTTTTACCAAACATCATTTGGGAATTATATACGTAAGTGAAGTCTGCGTACCTTTCGCCAGACTATAGATGGATCCACAGCACATTGATACAACCCCTCCAACAGAGGAAATCATGACAATGCTTCCAAATCCAGAAGCCTTGAGGAGAGGATGTGAAAGCTGGCTAAGATGATAAGCAGATTCCAAGTTTGTTGAAATTTGGAACGAGAAATCGTTTGCGTCATATTCGGTTGTTGGCTTAGTGTGAACCACGGCAACGTTGTTCACCTATGTTGAACAAAAAGAGTAACATAAACCTTACGTACTATATATTTTGCAACTTAATAGAATTTTTCCTGTGGGAATATGCTTAGTTTCTTACAAGTATACTCAGCTTGCCATCAAATATCGCTGAGACGGTTTGCATAAGTGTTTCTCTCTCGGGACGAGAGGATACATCACATATGGAACCACTCACTTGAAACCCTTTCTTTTCCCATTCGCTTAAACTCTGATTGAGCAGTGTTTCAGATATGTCGAACACATGGATTCTAGCTCCAAAACTGGCTAGCTCCTCTACTATGGCATGCCTATAAAATTTCACAAAATCAAATAAAATTAATTTAGAGAATCTTGAATAAAATCAAAACAATTGGTAAGAAATATGATGTAGCAATAGAGTAGTAAGGCAAACCCGATCCCGCTGGCTCCACCAGTTACAAGAGCAGTCATACCTTCAAGACTCCATCTATTATCCATGTTTTGTTTGGTTGTGAGTAGGAATGACCAGAGATCACATAGCATATATAGGCGAAGACTATCAAATATACGTACGTAGCTAGTGACGTTTCGGAGAATGGAAACATTAAGCATTGTTTAAAACAAAAATGTGTTAAATACATGTAAGAAGTTGGAGAAAATTTTGCGAAAGTGTTAATATTCTGGTTTTGATATTTCATTAAATGTTATAGGACATGTGATTTTTTCCATAACATATATATATATATATATATATATATATATATATATTTATTTATTTATTTATGATGTTGATTATTGGAATAGTCTTCTTAACAAACCATTAATCTTAAAGTATAACATCCATTGTTGATCAAAAAAAAAGAAGGTATAACATCCATTAATTAGTAAACTAGGTGCTTAAACAACAAAGTAAACTTAGTATGAAGAAATATAACCAAAATATATAGAAGGTAAAATCATCCCAAAATAACCAAAAAATTGTTTTTGTAACGTTGTCAAAAAAAAAAATGTTTTTGTAACATAAAATAACCAAAAATGGTTTGCTTGCTTCCATGGCAAATGCAAAGCAAATATTTCAAACTTTTTGGTTTTACCATTCAATCAAATCATAATAGGACGTATGAACTTTCTTTCTCTAATAAGTTACTTATGTGAATATTGAATTTTCAAAATTATTCATATCATCATCTATTTTAACCAAGGATAGATTTTAACTTACCTACTATTGCCTCACATTTTCATTCAAATATATATATATATATATATATATATACTAGGTGTCTTTCTGCACCATGTGCAGTAAAAAAAACTAAAATATTTTTAACAGATAAATATATATTATATTTTAAAATAAAATTTTATTAATATTGTAAATTTTCTTTTTCGTATCAATATTTAATATAAATTTGATTTAATTAAACATAAAAATTATATTAAAGAATATGCATGTATATATTTAAAATTATAATCTTAGATAGATTTTTCTATCTATTTATTTTAATTAAATATATTAAATAAATTTGTAAAAATTGCATAATTACCAAAAATTAAAATTAAACAATAATTATAAAATTTATAGATATATAAGAATATAGTGATTTTACGATGAAATTTTTATAAATTTCTAAGCAAATTGTATACATTTTTAAAAAATTTAGTAATAAAATTGTATAATTTAAAAATATATAATTATATTATATTTCGAAATTTATAATGCCATAATTTATTTTAATGATGATTTATGAGTTATTTTCATATTCTAAAAAAATCTAAAAATATAAATTGACATTAAATTTAATATATGAGTTATTACCATATTTTAAAAAGTTTACCAAAAATATAAATTAACATTAAATAAAATTGTCTATGTCATATTAAGCTACAAGACATGTCATCAATTTCAATAGCCATGTCATATTTGTTTTGTGAAATTGATTGTAGAAAGGACATGTGACAAAATCACTTCGCAAATATAGTCTAGGGGATATTTATGAATGTTGAATTTTGGAATAGTTTTCATAACAAATCATGACGAAATATAACCAGCATGTCATGTGATTGGTAAATGCATAGATGTCATGTGATTGTTAAATGCACAGATGTCATGTGATTGTTAAATGCATAGATGTCATGTGATTGTTAAATGCATAGATGTCATGTGATTGTTAAGTGCATAGATGTCATGGGATGATTTTACCTTCTATGCATTTTACACAACAAAATAACATAGTATGACGAAATATAACCAGCATGTCATGTGATTGTTAAATGCATAGAAGGTAAAATCATCCCAAAATAACCAAAAAATGTTTTGCTTGCTTCCATGGCAAATGCAAAGCAAATATTTAAATCTTTTGGTTTTACCATTCAATCAAATCATTATAGGACGTACAATTTTTTTTCTGTAAAAAGTTACTTCTTATGTGATTATTGAATTTTCAAAATTATTGATTTCACCATCTCTTTTAAGTTTTAACCAACGATAGATTTTGACTTACATATCATTGTCTCACATTTTCATCTTGTTTTACGCAAAGTTTCCTGGTAAACTCGATTCATTTATAAATTTCGTCATTTTTTTTCCATATTTGATGATAAATGTTGAATGTTTTTTCTTTCTCTGATTTGGGTGTGAACAAGTGTTGCGTCTCTTCTATTACTTTGGTTGATTTGGGTGTGAACAAGTGTAGGGTATTTTCTGTTAATTTGATTGTAGATATTAATGACCAGATCGAGTCTTTTCCTAATACTCCGACTGATGTCTACTATTTGAAAGTTCTTGCCTTTATACCTTTAGATACAGTCATACAAAACCGAACATGTTGCAAATGACGTCTCGGAGAGTGGAAACATTGAGCATCAATGTAAAGAAAAATGTTTCAACTTTTAAATAAATGATAGAAGAATCGAGATAAATTAGTAACTGGCAATTGGGTATAAAATTAAAGTAAACGGAAAAATGCATCACATATATTTTTTGTCTGAACGCAGCACAACTGTTTTAATATTTGACTTTGATCTTTGAATGCGGAACAGGTGACTTTTCCACCGAAAAAACATTTTATGCATGTTGAATTATCTGATAGATTCCTAACAACCATAAATTCAAAATAAAAAAAAGACTAAGATCCTAACCAGCGTCGTCGAGTTATATATACGGTGGATTTGAAAAGGTGTTAAATACTTTGGATGAAAAAAGTAATTCGGATGAAATTTATCATCTTAGATATGTTCTTTTATGTGATTAAGCGAAATGAATATTAAACTTCTATTGGAATAACCAGAAATGTTTAGCGCTGATGAAAAAGCCTCTAAAAATTAGTCGGTTGAGTCTCAAATCTGCCAAATAACTAGGTTATCCAAAAAAATAGTAAGATTCATTCAGTAAAGTAAATAAACAATTCATTATAGTTACATGTCTAACAAAATAGTTTTACCCATTTATGATATATTACGTCATATATATTGATTCTTGAGGATAATTTCGTCAATGATCGTAAAATGTTTATTTTAAATGACTTCTTTTCTTTTTGTCAAAGTTTATTTTTAAATGACTAACCAGCTATAAATCATAAAATGTTCCAGCAAAAAAAACTACAAATAATTAAAATATGCATGTTTAAAACGTGTTGGATTTTTTTTGTAAAAATACTTTCATTAAATTTAAAACAGTACAAGATGTGACTTGTTAGATCATATAGTCTAAGAAAATTTGATATATGAAGTAGACAGAGAAAAAGCTATATAAGTAAGAAAACTTAGTACAGTATAACCTTTTTAAATTAATAATCTATAAATTAATATATACTAAAAATCTCTATAAAATAAAATAATTTTATAGTCCCAAATTAAATTTTTGGTTCAATTACTATATCGATAAATTAATAACTCTATAAATTAATAAAAAAATTATATTTTGGGTGTAATCTCAACATTATTAATTTATAGAGATTTCACGTTAAACCAAACTAGGTAAGATATTATTGCGCTTGATAGGAACTTCAACCTCTACGGCCTCGTTTTCCTTTGCTACAAATTGTCATTCATCTCATATCTTAGTATTTTTGTGTCGGTTTTATCAACCCAACCCCTTCTTGTCATGCTTCCAAATCCATCTATTTGTTCAGTAACATGAAAATCACTCTCCATGTTACTTACTTCTTGGATTGACTAGGTTGAAAGAAAGGTCATTTCTAAAGAATCATTTTCTGAGAATGTTGTAACTCCAACCATAAGAGCATTTTTAATTCATTCTATTTTTTTCTTCAAAATTGAGTAAAAAGAAGTATGTAGTAAGAAATACTTCAATCCTAATCCTATTCGAACTTTCATTTTATAATGGGATTTACTCCATAGAGTAATCAATTTTTTATTTATTTATTATTCTATTATATAGTAAAAAATAAAATAGTGTTAGAGCATGTTTACTCTATATTCCATTTTACTCTATTTTGAAGAAAAAAAAGTAGAGTTTACATTGAAGATGCTCTAATACTTAATATAGAAATGCATTCGATTATTAACATATTTATATTTTTATATATTTAAGAAAATAATTACAAGTATTATTGATATAATACTTCATACTGAGGGTCATCTCATCAATTTTAGTTACAGTACTATTGTTTGTTTCTATCAAAAAACATTTTTTTAGCAGCTCCTATCAAATATAATTATATATCACTTATTATTTGAGAGAATCGAAACGGTTACAAGTTGGTAAAGGGGAAAGTGGCCTTTTTAGATTCCAACTATTTGTCTTGTGCCTTTTTAGATCCAAACAAAATATAAGTGCAAAATTATTTTTAAACTAAGATTTTTTTAAAAAATTTGACGTAAACTTGATTCCGTAACATGAAATTCTACCTTGACTAACTTATCGTTAGTCAACCGTTAAACCATGTTTAGTCGGATAATAGAAAAGTGTCGATTTCATTCCGTACAATTTCTATCAGTACAAGGAAAGGGCTAGAAATACCTTGACGAGGCTCTAATTACTTGGTTTGAGACACGTGCATGCCCAGACATGAAGACTAAACAGATTATTCCATTGATTTCTTAGATTCATTTATTTGATTCTTTAGAGGAATCAAGAACAGATGCACTTGATGTGTCACAAGTTGAATAAATTTTAAATTTATTAAAAATAAAAGCGATTAAAATATGGTCTTTTGGAGAGTGGAGACATAAGACAACTGAATTTAAAAGCTCAAGTAAATACTTTTCTCTCTTTTTAGGTCAAATTCGATTTAGCTTCTCTTCGGTAGTCACATTTTGGTTTGCATAGCTGCAGGACGTCTATCCTTGTATATGCCGTCTTTGTCTCTCTTTGTTTCTTTGTAGTTTTTCTTTTTCATTACGGGAAAAAAGTCTGATCGTCTATTAATTCAACCGTAAATAGTTGTAAAGAAAACATTATTTTGGTTTATTGGAGAAAAAGAAGAGATGAAGCTTTTTAGATAGAACAAAACAATGGAAAAATAATTGAATTTTTAAAATTATCAAAATAAAATTTCTGTAAATTTTTTTTTTATAATTTCTTTATTATTAGTTAAAATTAGACCAAGAAATAATTAAAACTTTCTCAAAAGAAAAAAAGAAAATAATTAAAAATAATCTGATTTATTGGATTTGACATGTTACAGAACATTTAATCAAAAATGAAGATGGCAATGCTTTTTCGAAAATCAAGCCATAATAAACCATGAAGATAGACGTTACATTGGATTGGTGTCGGTGGAAGCTGTCATCGATGTTGACCATATCAATCTATAAAATACGTAAAGAGATAAGAATAACATGGGACAACAACATGTAAACACATGTCCCCGGATCCACAGTACCCAAACGTTTTGCATTATATCCAGACTTATAATCTTATCACTCTTCGGACAAGTCTTTTTTTTTTTCTTTTTAGATTACTGTGAAAATGTCGTGGTCTAGTGATCAGGATTCAAAGGTTAATACATCAAAGTTTGAAGTTCAATTTTAAGAAAAAGAAAAAACGTAATTTCTTGCAGATTATACAATCTATTTTTTTTTTAAAATTTCAAAATGTTGTATCACCGTTTATTATGCTCATGCGCTGCAAAAAAAACTTGTCTATCGAAAATGTCGTACATGCAGAACCGTCTGACGATCAACGTGTTATAAAATTACATCATGGAATCGATGTTCGTAAAACTGTTCATCATGTTCACATTTGTTACAGGTAGTTGATTATTATATGTAATATAATATATATTATATGATCATGTAATCTATGATTTGACTAGAATTAAAAAAAAAAAAAACTCATCTCAAACTATGGTTCAGAATGGTAACATGATGCGAGACAACTGCCTGCAGTTTTAATTGTAAATAGAATATATAAATACATAAATATATGTAAAAGAATTGTTTAAAAAAATGTAAATTTTTTTGTTATTATTAAATATGGTGCATGTGAAAATATCCAGAGCCTAAACAAAGCAACCACAAGGAATAAACTAATATCATTTAACATTAAGTGAGAATCCATAAACACCATAAACATTTAACAACCCAAGTCTACTGTCCAACCGACACCCGATCAGCACTTGCCCAACTTTCGCCTCCCGATTTAGTCTACTGTGAAATCTCTCTCCATGTCACATATAACCTCTAATGTATCATAAGAAATATAATCTCTAATGTAATTGACAGAAATGTTGAACATTTAATAAAAAATTAGTTAGCAGACTTTAACTTGAAGTGATGTCCGGTAGAATTTACCGAATATCCCTTATATATATTATTTGAGAACATTACAATTTTTGAACTATGACATGTATTATCGATAGAATGATTTTTAGAAGTTTTAGAGAAATAAGTTGGTCTATATAGACATATTATTAAACTAACCACAAACTATTA
Source organism: Brassica rapa (assembly GCF_000309985.2). Taxonomy (NCBI): domain Eukaryota; kingdom Viridiplantae; phylum Streptophyta; class Magnoliopsida; order Brassicales; family Brassicaceae; genus Brassica; species Brassica rapa. Next base: position 15,772,561 of record NC_024798.2, read on the forward strand.
TATATTAATGTTCTTTTTTTTCTTTATTAAATAAAAGTTACAGAATTAACAACTAAGAGAAATTCGCTAGGATATGTCTTTTAGTTTATTTTCACAAAAATAACTCACGAGGAAGAAAATGACCAAAATAAGTTTTATTAAAGGATAAATATACATTTATATCCTAGGGTTAACTAATCTAGATTTAGAGTTTAGAGTTAAGGGGTAAAGTTTTGAGGATAGGGTTCCAAATTTTTTAAAAATATATATAATAAAAATTTTAAAATAAAAAAGCTATTTTGGTCAGTTTTTCATTGAAGACTATTTTTGTGATAAAAACTTAAAAATGATTACTTGAGAAAACTGCCAATTAACTAATGTGATTAAAACATATATGAAAACTAATGATTTTGAATAAGAAAGATTTGATAAAAATTTGTTTAACCTCTCTTTTTTTGTTTAGTTTTATATTGTAAAATAAATTAATCAATCATGTTAACTATATAATAAAAAATAGATTTTTTCGTAAAATTTGTTTAACCTCTCTTTCATGTATGCTATATTTTGAATTTTTAAAGACTACTATAAATTAATGAAACGTTAAAAATTCTACATAGAATATTTTGTGATTAATAGTTTAAATTTTTTTGTTATAACAAGATATAAAAAATTATAAAATCATATAAGTTCGAAGTTTAGTTTAATAGATATTCAGATTATATATATATATATTCTTAATAAGTTTAACTTAAACTATATACCATCTAAAAATGCATAAATATTTTAATTTCAAAATCTGAGAAAAAATATTGGAAACTTAATATTTTAATTTTCAATTTTGCATTAAAATTTTAAAAATGATTATGAATTACTATAAGTATTAAACATACCACACTGAAAATTATGTAATCACTGATTTAAAAATTTTATTATAAAAATACACAAACAATTATGAAACCATATGAGTATGAAACCTCATTTAATAGATAGCCAAAAAATAGAATATATATCTATGTTTATATCATTTAAACTTTAATTATATATCACATAAAATATACAAAAAGATGGTTTGGATTTGCTTATATAGAGTGATTGTAAATAAATAATAGTAATTGTGTCTTTTTTTTGATAATTCAGGTAATCCGGAAACCCCATAGGGAATCCGACTAGCGCCTAAGTACACCTCCGCAGAAGGTATTCTGGAGGGCCGTCTTTTTCACCTCATTTTAATCGACGGTGGCTAGCATAACTCGAACCCGGATCTGTATTGAGGCCAAAGCTCCATTAAGACTACTGAGCCGTCCCCGCTTGGTTAACAATAGTGATTGTTTTGATTCATGTGATTGCTAATTTAATTATATACGTGATAATTATTAATTCCTCAAAGATTTAATATATATTTATTATATTATAATATGTAAATACCTCAAAATAAATAATAATACAAAAAATCATCTATTATATTAAAACAGAAGTCATGACTTCTTTTCATGTGTGATTTTTTTTTTTTAAATAGATCCTCCATTTTTATTAATGCTTTGTGACTTACTATATCAGCTCATATATACGCCTATAATATCGGTTTGTGTAACCAACATATTTGGGCATCATTAATTAATTACATACGACCTTGGTATATCTACTTTCAAAAATATTCCTATATCTAAATTTTTCTTAATAAAATTCAATTTTTTACCGGTTCGCGTTATACAATAAATAAACAAAAAAAATCGGATTCAACCGGTTTTGTCAAACAATACTAATATATGATTTGATTGACTATTCAACCTGTTCGTTTTACACAGTTGATAAACAACATCACACATCGTACTTAACCCGACATCAAGTGATCAACAATACTTACCATAGATATTCAAAACCACCATTCAGTTACAATATAAATCTCAACAATATTCAGGCCTGAAACTATTACCTATATTCCATAATGTTCATATAATTTATTATGTATTTCCATAAAGGTCTCATCGACCATAACTAATCCAAGCAATATTTATTTTAAAAATATTCCGTAATCGTATATATTTTCAAAGGTATATTCACAAATAATTAATATTGCGTGAGGGTTTTCTAATTGGATATTCTAAGGGTATATATCAATCAAAGCTATTAGTATAAGATCACATTACAGTCAATATTGGGTTTAGGATCATTGAATTTAAATGTTAACGGCCCATTGAATTTATAGATAGATAGTACATTACTATATTGTAGTACATTTTCCCAATTTATAAATGTATAAATATTATTTAAAAAAAAAATTATATTTACTAGATATGATTTGTAAAAGTCGACAAAAACATAGGATTTGTAAATTTATGTAAAGTAACTTTAATTTGTAATGTTTAAATTAAACTACATATAAATTTATTTTTTTAATAATATACCTTCATATGTAATATATTTAAATGTATGTCAATGTTATATGTTTAAAAATTTGATAGCTCATTTTTCAAAATAGCAAAAACTAATACTAAATATTTAGCTATTTACTTGATAATGTTAATCTAAAAATATAAGTTTAGTCTTATCTATTAAAATAGAAGTATGATTTCTTTAATGTGAGATTTTTTTTAATTTGGACCATCATATATAAATTTTATTGCATGTATTTTATTAAGACTAGTGATATATAAAATCTTTGAATTATTATAATCCTAATATCTTTTGATATATTTTAAATTTAAATGTAAATATATTAATTTAAAAAATTCTAACAAATCTTTTTAAAATATTTTGACAAGATCTTAATTTTCAAAAATTATATTTAAACACTTTCACTAATTTAATTAGATTTGAAAGATTTTTATCTACTTTATAATCATAATCATCATTAAATTACAATTCAGAAACTAAGTATGATAAGTATATTAGATTTATAAATTTATAAATTTTATTTTCATAAATATAAATATTTATAGTAAAATATACTACGATGAAAGAACGGCTTAACATTAGCAAACTATATCATATATGCATTTATGTCTAAATATTAACATATCTTAGACATTTGTATATACAATAATATATTATCTTAAATAAATAAGTGTAAAAAATATTGGTAAAAGGAAATCTACCTTTGAATGGTTGGTCAGAATTTAACATAAATTAAATACAAAATAATTTTCAAATATATTTTTTTCATGCATATATTAATTTGTTTAATAACTAAATGAAAAAAAAAGATAACTATATAGTGAAAATTTTCAAATACATGTAACGGTTTTAAATAATTGATTAATTATAACATGTAGATTATAAAATTATTGTGTTTAGAATAGTTATATAAACATGATTAACGATAAAATTTATATACTATTAATGATTTAACAAATATGTATATAAAACTGAAAACAAACACCCGCGCGGTTGTGCGGATCAAGATCTAGTTTGTATTTACAATGCTCATCTTATTACTTCCAGCTAAAAAGTTAAACAAAAGTATTTTATTATATCCAACCGATAAAGATAACAATAATACGGAGATATTATTAAAACGGAATGGTGCAATTTCCATCAACTGTTTTTCTTTTGATTCAAAAACTTTTTGAACCAATCAGCTGATTTTTTGGGGTATCTCTTACATCCATCTTTGAAATCGACGTAAACCAGCCCGAAACGAACGGTATATCCATTTACCCATTCGAAGTTGTCCAACAACGACCACGCAAAAAATCCCTTCACATTAGCTCCAATCCTATTTCAAAATTTAACAAAAGCATTTGCTGCACCATTGCACAAGTCTATACGTTTGTTTAAGTCCACTTATACATAAACTTAGTTATCTTTTTTCTTTATAACATGGGTAAGTGGAATTCTTAATATTAGAGGTAAGAATGCTTACGAGATCGCGTCTCGAACCATCTCAAGATGTCGAGCATAGTAATCGATTCTGTCGCCGTCGTTAAGAAATATTTTACCGGTATTAAATTCATCTCTACCTACAAGTTATATATTATCCAGAAACTAAAACTCATTTTTTTTTTTTTTGGTGTAAAAAAAGGTGTTTTCACCTCTTTGCCGGGAACCCAAGCAATGTAAATAGTCCCTCCCAGCGCGAATCGAACCCGGGTGGCGGAAGTTACAGCCGCAACCCCTTTACCACAAGAGCTGACTCGTTCTGGTAACTAAAACTCATTGTCAAATATATAAATATATTTAGCTCATGGCTTTGTGAATTACCATTTTCGGTTATGTACATGACTGGATCTTTGAACTTGTATTTTGCATAGAGGAGAAGATCACGAATTCCCTTTGGATATATCAAAATCCAATCTGATGCAGCCTATAAATATAAAAACACAGATACAGGGATTTATGAGCCTAGTGTATGATCTCTATACCTTGGCTGGTCCATTTAGACAGTGTAATTTTCACCGAAAAAATGCAAGGTTTTATGACATTAGTCTAGACAAGTACCTTTGGACCGATGGGAACTCCTTCTCTTTCACCTGTTAACATACTTTGCTTGTAAAATTTCGATTTATTTATTTTAAAATGATAAAAGTAACTTGGATGATGCGAAAACTGACCTGTGACGCTGGCACAAGGATCAGAGAAGAGTGTAACATTTTCGTTAGAGCAGGGGACATCTTTTGCATAAGCAGAAGAGTAATAATTAATTCCAATGAAATCATATGAGCCCTTTAGCATCTTAGATTGTTTTGCTGTGAACGTAGGCAAACGACCGCCTTTTACGTTGTTGACCATGTCCACTGGGTATTTACCAGTCACAAGTGGCTCCAGAAAGTAGTCAATTGTGAATGCCATGACTCGTGCCACAGCTAACCTATCTTCGGCTGATTCTGTATACGGCAAGTACCAACCCGCGTTCAGAGCGATACCAACTTGACCTTTTTGAGATGCCTGTTGAACGACGTTCAAGAGCAGATTTCTCATACATCGCAAAGATATAAACAAAGAAAGAATCCATGGTACGGGTTATTTCCGGCGTATGATGGTTATGAACATGATTAGTTTTGGCAACTTGACGTTCAAGAAATAGAGTGGAACTTGTTTTCTTTTACTCACCTTGTATTTTTCTCTGTAGACTTTTACGGCGGCTCCATGAGCAAGGATGAGATTGTGACCCACTATATAAGGCTCGGTGGCTCCATCTCCGCCTGTGCAATTAGGGTTTGTGAATTTGGAACATCTTCCTGGAGCCAATCCACCTGCAACATACCCTTGTTGCACCACAGCCAGTGGTTCGTTCAATGTCATCCAGTGCTTCACTCTATCTCCAAAATTCTTAAAGCAAATATCCGCATAATCGCGGAAATCGTTTCTGTTTCGTCCACCAAAAAAAAAAAATCAGCGGATTTTGTTGTAAAAGTATATGATATATCATGTTAACTGTCAATATATTCCCTCTGTACCATTTAAGTGGTGTTTAAGCATTTTTATTTTGTGTCATAATAAGTGATGTTCTCACATTTCTAGATAAAATTTAATGTCAATTGAAATTTGCAACCAATTACAAAATACTACATGTTTTTCTTATTGGTTAGACTGATTTTATTTAATGCAATTTTATGTAACCAAGATAAATTGCATAGAAATTTGTATTTTTTTAATCTTTGTGTAAAAACCTTAAATACCACTTAAAATGGTACAGAGGGAGTATATTTTTTTTCTTGTTTTCTGTGATATTACAAATGCTAAGAAATACTATAGGTTTAGAGGACTTACACAACTTTTGCGCCAAGGAATCCACCGTAAGCATCTTCAAGGCTTTGTGGTGTGTCCCAATGGAAAATGGTGACAAAGGGCTTAATTCCTATAGTGACACAATATTTATAATACTGTTTGTGTAGCCTTTATCACTAAAAAACATATCTTATATTTGAAGGGTGGAAGAAATCTGATTAGTAGATATCTGTCCAAGATTATTTTCTTAGTGTCAGGGGATTCGTTTCAAAAAGTTATAGATAATTCAGTGGCCAACTTTTGAAATCAAACCACACAACTTAATTGGAAGTCAGTCAGATTTAGTTTATTTGGTTGGCATTATGTTTTTGTATTTGAAGATATTAACTTAAGAAAAGTTCATTGATCAATTAGAAATCATTAGAAGAAACTCTTAGGATAAGCATAATACTGTGAATCAAAATTGTGACCTAATACGTCACAGTTAGAAAATGTACACATACTTATGTCCAACTTTGAATAACATTGTTTATACCGAAACCTTAATTCAAAGTAATGTGAAACAGAGAGGGTATTTTTACCTTTGGACAAAAGCTCATTGATCAAGTTGTTGTAATAGTCAATACCAGCCTGGTTAATTCCTCCTTTTAGATTCCCTCCTAAATTAGAAACCGCATTAATATTTTTGGTTCTGGAAATTAATCGAATATCATAACAACCTCCAAAGAGAAGAGAACTTACGAGGCAATATTCTCGACCATGAGATAGAGAATCTGTAAGCATTGAAGCCAATTTGATGCAATAAAGCCACATCTTCCTGTAATCCAATGTTTTTAAAAAAAAAATTTGATATAATGGAAGATTATGGCAGATTTTGTGGCCAACGCCAACAAAATTTACATACTCAAAGCCAAAAAAGACAACTACCTTGTAAAGATGGTAAGAGTCATCTGCAACAGACCCATTGCTACCATCATTTATCCTCTCTGGCGGATTAAAATACAATAAAATCATTGGTTGAGTTTAGAGCATTTTAAAAGAAACTTTATAATTTTAAATATAGAATTTTTTACTCTCCTAAAAAGAATTTTAAAACATCAAATTTAAAGTTTTGAAAAGTAAAACTTCATATTTAAAGTTTTACTACTCCAAATTTTAAATTTGAAGTTTTATCTTTTTATTTGTATTTTGATCCTTACAATTAATTACACATCAAATTTATGATTTTTAATTTTTTTTCGTTTATCGTTTTAATCCTTAGATTTTTAATATCTCATAAATATTTCAATTTTTTTTAATGAATTCAAGTTTTACACATACAATTAAAATAAAAAAAATTAAAATTAGATTTATAATATTTTAAAACTAGTATTAGACAACAAAAATATTACAAAAGAAACTTAATAATTTTTTTAAAAAAGGTACATGAAGACATTATTATTACAAAAATTTAAATATTAAAACAAAACTAATAATCTGTTAAATTTTCTTCGGAACCTCCAAAATATTTTTTAAACAAATTTTGTGTAACTGAAGATGGAGCATTATGGAAATAAATTTACGGAAATAATTTTATGAAATAATGTGATATTTTTCTTGTAGTTTAATATTTAACTATGTATTAGTAATTATAATTTTAGTGTAAGATTTTATTAATTAATATTGATGTAATATTTTTGTATATGTGCTAGTTAGTTATAAAAGTTATATGGATTCGATTAAATATGACAAATATAAGGATTATAGTGTAAAATACAAATAAATTTGAATTTTTGCTTTTGAAGAAAAACATCTTAAAACTTCAAATATCTCTTTTGGAAACTTCAAAATAGAAAGTCTTTTTGAAGATTTTCTTACTAACGATACTCCCATTAATCATTGATTGAGTTTATCAAGTATATTCCCATTGCTACCATACTTTAATATCTTTTCTTTTTTCTTTTCAATGATATTTCAAGTCTTGGTCCTTTTTCAGTTGTCATGAAAGACGAAGAAATCATTAATAAGAGCATATTGACACACACACATATATGTATACTTAATGCATCATGCATGGATCTTCAATCTAAACTATTCTTTAGATCCGATAAACCTGAGATTTGAAGTAAAGTAAAACCTGGGTATTTTTCAGAGAATGTATCCCATATACTGGGTCCTCTACCATCTTCATGGGCAGCTCCTTCAATCTGAGAATTGTTAAAAAAAATACCCATAAATTATCTAATCAGTTATCAGATTTATTTAAGAAATGAATAATAACATTTGATTAGAAGAAACCAAAAATAAATACCTGGTAAGCAGATGTTGCAGACCCAAAAACGAAATCTTCTGGAAAATCACTTCTTCTTAATTTAGGTGTTGAAGAGTTGTTCTTGGCAAGTACTTCACTGGAGGCCAAGACAATGAGCACTAGTAAAGAAAGATATTCTCCTCTCATTAATTTTCTTTTGTTTTCAGTTATGCTTTCATTCCGAAAATGATGAAGTTGGGTTTGCACTAGTTTTGTGATTCTATAAGTAAATAAATTTTATTAAGATAATCCGAGAGAGTGAATGGGGGGGGGGGGGGGGGGGGAGGGGGGGCGGGCGGGCTATGATGCATCAGAACGGGGGGGGGGGGGACTATGATGCATCAGAACGGATACGAGGACAGAAATGAAGACGGAAACGGGGACAGGAAACGGAAAAATTTAAAAATTGTAGGTACGGGTACGGCAAATATATACTAGTAAAAATATAAAATAATTATATTTCCTATAATATGTCTATTGGGGGGGGGGGGGGGGGGGGGGCTATGATGCATCAGAACGGATACGAGGACAGAAAGGGGACGGAAACGGAAAAATTTAAAAATTATAGGTACGGGTACGGCAAATATATACTAGTAAAAATATAAAATATTTATAAAAAACAAATTTAAATAGCGAATCTAACATAATTAGATATAATTTACTATAATATGTCTATTGTGCCAACTAAAATTAGAAGCAAGATAACAGTGACAGTTAAAAAACAATTACACAAGCATTAGGTCCCGTGAAAATTAGTCTTATTCATAACTAAGAGCATCTCTAATAAGGGTTCTACCCATTGGAGTTCTAAACATTTATATGTATGTATATATATATTATATAAGTGTATGTAAATGTGGGGACCATTTTTTGGGGAAGAACCTTATGCAAAGGTTCTATAAATCTGATTTTTAGAACCTTTGCATGAGGTTCTTCCCCAAAAAATGGTCCCCACATTTACATACACTTATATAATATATACATACACATATATAAATATTTAGAACTCCAATAGGTATAACCCCTCATTCGTCTAAGTTCTCTAACCGTCCCCAAGCAGTACCAGTGCTGTCCCCGTTAAGTACCCGTCCCCGAAACATTTCCGGTACCGGTACGACACCTAAATAGACGTCCCCATGCTAAGGGCGGGGGCGGAGGGGGGGGGGAAGGCTTTTGAGAGAGAGGAAAATAGTTTTCTTAGCTATGTTATCATAACTATGAAAAATATCACAGACGAGAAAAAATGACTTTTTATAGTTACATAATTTAATTATTAAATTTAATTTTTAATATATTTTTTTCAAAAATTCATCTCACAAGACTTCATTATTTCATTAGTCTTTCATTAATTCAGGAAACCTTTCAACGATAATAATAAAAGTATTTCCAAGTTTTTGTTTAGTTATAAAAAGATTGTTGTAATTTCAATATCTTTTAAGTTAATCTTGCACTTGAGTGAATAGAAAGAATATATAATTTGCATTCAAATTTTAATTTTGAATTATTTTTGACAAATTCTTCTAAAATATAACTAGTTGGTTGTTCAGGGTTTTGGGACTGGTGAATTACCTGATTTTTAAAGAACAATTTTCTCAAATAACACAAAAATAATTTTATCACAAATAATTCACAAAAATAAATAACAAAATAAACAATCATTATTGTACAAACAATTAAACTATCTTTAATTAACGATATATTTAATATAGTAAATATGTATAAATATTTATTTAAAATTTAAAATAAATATTACTGTTTAAAATTATATAATCTAGGCTCTAACCCTTAAAATCCTAATCACTAAATCTCAACCCAAAATTCATAAAATCAATCCATAAAGTCCAAATCTAATCCAAAAACATTTTAATCCTAGGGTACATGTATCTTTTGCATTTGAATATGTTATTTTATCATTTGAATATGCTTTTATCAATTTTATGTACATTATTGTGATAACAAATTTATGCTATATATTTTTAAAAGTTACCCTATGAATAATGGTAAAACTTTTGTATTATTCTAATAAGTGTTGTTTTAGAGTTTTATAAATACTGTTATAAAAATATTTTAACATTATTTAAGGGTAAATTTCTAAAATATTTAATGAAAAACTTATAAACTACAACAACATTTGTATGATATAGTTACCGTCTATGTAACAAATGTTCTTTAGTCCGTCTATGTCATGTTTTGTCTTAAACTCTCACGACAAGAATGGCCTTGTGGCGTTTTATCTCGAACCTTGTGATTTGTTGATTGTTTCGATATTGGAGCTTTTCATGTTCCTTTATTTTTCATGTGAACTCTGCACCGGTTTAGATTTATCCAAAATAAAGAGCAATATAAATGCATTGACGCCCAAAAAGAAAGAACAAACAAATTAGCAAGAAACACTCCACTTGGCATGTAAAAAAAAAAACTCCACTTGGCCATGCTTTTTAAAATACAGTTGCACTCAATAGGAAAAAAATTGAGTGACATATTAAAAGCAGCAATGGAACCAAACAAAAATCAAAATATATCTTTGCTGGTTTTAGCCGATTTTACCAGCGAGCTATTATGTAGCATGTGATTGTTGTCTGTACGTTACTTTATTTTATAGGCATCTAACTGAACATTATTTATGGTTAAAACTTATCGGATTTAGAATTATCTACTAAAATTTTGATATTCTAGTTTTCATATACCTAATATCTCTGTAAACTTTTTCATTTACCTAATCAACACGTTCCCTAATTGCTTCTTAGCGTCTCCACCCTCCACCATAGAGAAACATCATTAGCTAGTATATTCTTATGTATCGTATCATTGGACTTGTAACCCAAGTAATGAAACAAGACTTGTTTATTAGCCTTAATGGAAGACGCGTCATCAGTTACGTCATCATCACTTGCCCCATTAAAACATTTAATACTAAACTAATCAGTCTTCTTATAACGTTATCTCTAATCGATCGCATCCACTTTAGTGGTTACTAAATAACTCTCTTTGCCAGCATTTCTTGTCATTGCTAATCACGCAAAAAAAAAAAAAAAAAAAAAGATGGACAAAAGATGGAGTCTTCAAGGTATGACTGCTCTTGTAACCGGTGGAGCCGCAGGAATAGGGTTTGTCTTTCTATTCTCTTAATCATGTTTGTAACCCAAGGTTCTCCTTTCTGTCAAGATTTTAAAGAAGTTGAATCTGTGGAACGTTTAGGTATGCCATAGTAGAGGAGTTAGCTAGCTTTGGGGGCAAAGTCCATGTATGCGACATATCTGAAACTTTGCTCAATCAAAGTTTAAGTGAATGGGAAAAGAAAGGGTTTCAAGTGAGTGGCTCAGTCTGTGATGTATCCTCTCGTCCCGAGAGAGAGACACTCATGCAAACTGTCTCCTCGCAGTTTGATGGCAAACTCAACATTTTCGTGAGTAAATGGCTTTAATATAGAAGCAACTAAGCATACTTTTCAAAGAAAATTTTGAGAATATCTTCTTTTTTATGCAACAAAGGTGAACAATGTGGGAGTACTTCGCGGAAAGCCAACAACAGAATATGGGGCAGATGATTTTGCTTTCCACATCTCAACAAACTTGGAACCTGCTTACCATTTTTCCCAGCTCTCACATCCTCTCCTAAAGGCTTCAGGTTATGGAAGTATCGTCTTCATGTCCTCTATTGCAGGGGTTGTATCCATGAGCGGCGGATCCATTTACGGTCTAACCAAAGGTAAGAGTTACTAAACAACAAGTAATTTGTTTTTTTTTTGTTGACTCCTTTGTCCTATTACAAAATCATTTACAGGAGCTGTGAATCAGCTAGCTAAAAATTTGGCTTGTGAATGGGCAAAAGACGGCATAAGAGCCAACGCCGTTGCACCTAATATCATCAAGACTCCTCAGGCTCAACCGGTAAAGAAAAATAGAACTTTTGTTTTTATTTGTGAAAAAAAAACTTTCATTCCTCTAATCATCTCTCTTTTTTTTTTTGGTTTCTTAAAGTTTCTTGATCACGTCAGTTTCAAGGAGGGGTTGCTCGGTAGAACTCCACTTGGTCGAGCTGGAGAGCCTAATGAAGTTGCATCACTAGTGGTTTTCTTGTGTCTACCTGCAGCTTCCTATATCACAGGTCAAACCATTTGTGTTGATGGAGGCCTCACGGTTAACGGCTTCTCCTATCAACCACAGGCTTGAGAATGGTCTTGTCCTGTTTTGTGACTGTAATATTTTCTTTTGAATAAAAAAACTCACCATTTGAGGGTGTGCACGGACACATAAGCGAATTCACAATTCCATTCTGGAGATTCTAATCAGATTTGATTACACCAATACATTGCAGCAATGTCTCTCTCAGATATCAAAATGATATATCCAATCCAATCATCTGTTTTCTGCTAATACATAAGCATATCATCAGGGGAAACAAACTTTTGGATGATCAATTCATTCTTTGGAAACTTTTGGTTAAAATACATTTTTTGTTAACTTATTTTCTTATTGAATATAAAACCAGCTATTACATAGTTTCGTTTATCAACCAAACTAAACCTATGTTTAGAAACATAATAAAAAAGGGAAAATTCCACAAAAAACCTTCAAAGTGTCAAGTACTTCCACTTTAAACCTCTAAATACTATGTTTCCATAATAAACCCTAAAACTGACAGCATTCTTAACAAAAACTGTAAAAGTGGCTTACGTGTTTTGTCTTATATTTGGATAGACAGAATTATAAACTCTGTTAACGTCGTAACTAACTCCGTTTCTTTTTGATAAAACATGTGCTTTATTGTAATTACTTATATTTTTAACAAATCATATATCTATTTTATTCCTCTGTTTCGATATGCAGCTCAACTGGTTGGTGTGTAACAGATTTTTGACTTGATTTTCATGATTCAGATTCACCCAAAACGTCAACCAAAACCAAGAAAAAATAAAAGCAGTCCATCAGTTGGATCAAGCTCTCAGCCGTTACAAACAGCTCAATCAAGTTATGCATTTCCTGCTGCTTCTAGTGCTCCTCAGCAATCTGTCCCCTCCAACCAACCAGCCAAACATGTGATGCTTTGAATAAAAAACTGATTACAAATTGAGAAGAAAACTTTGTTAGGTCTATCACTGATTCACAACCTCCAGAATAAAAAACTTTGAATAGCTGCGATGTTGTTTCTCCTTTTTTGGTGACTCTTACTTTATTTCGATTGCTATCGTAAGAAATACAATGGAGTAGTTGAATTTAATTTTTTCTTTTCTTTTTAACATACGAAGGCCTCGTAAATTTTGAATCACAAGATCAAAATATTAAACTATTCTTACTCTATTTTGTCTCTGGGTAGATTTTTATTACTTTATGGTTTTCTATTTTTCAGCAATTTGTCATTTATATGAAACAAGTAGTCTCCAATTATATGAAATCTCCTAAAAGCATGTTCTATACACTCGAGCAATATCTCTGTTTCGATGAAAAACGTTGAATCTGTTACTTAGTGAGCACTTGAAAGCTTTTACATATCGAAAAAGGAGTGCTCTCAAAAGCTCTGTGTTCTTCCAGTGGATACTCCAGCCATCCGTACTGTCTGTTTCTTTCTGTAGTATACAGCTGATCCGCTTACAAGTAACAGTCCTAGCATAAACGCCTCAAAACCAAGAACTGATACTCTCTCCTCATTCGCAGGAGGAAAACAGCTTCTATAAGTTTTTTAAGACTGAGACTTCTAGGCTTACGGTGAAGAGTCATCACGCAGATTCCTCTGTTTCACAAATGCATCAACAACATCTTCGTCAAAATCATCATTGACATTAGATTGATCCCTTTGTTGAGTCTCTTTTGCATCTTTCTTGTGTGAAGCTTCTTCTCCTCTTTTCTCCTTTCAGAGGAATTGCAAGAAACACAAGGACCTGAAGGAGAGCATTCGAAGGTGACGTTGCTTCCCTTCGAAGTTTCTTTGAAACCTAGAAGGAACCTACGCAACGCTTCTCGTCTCTTCGTTTCTGTTCATGTGCTCTGGCAAGAAACGATGATGAAATTGCAACACCGTAGGCGAAGAGGATGATCATATAAAATGGAGATTTCAGAGAAGCCATCTCCTTCGTCGTCGTCGTCCTATTGTTTTCTCTTTAAAATATTTTATTATTTTCAAAACATATACGATGGTTCTATTAAAATATAAGTAATTAAAATAAGGCACATGTTTTATCAAAGGAGATGGAGTCAGTTACGACGTTAACAGAGTTTATAATTTTGTCCATCCTAATATAAGACAAAACACGTAAACCACTTTTACAGTTTTTGTTAAGAATGTTGTCAATTTTATGGTTTATTATGGAAACATAGTATTTGGAGGTTTAAAGTGGAAGTGCTTGACACTTTGAAGGTTTTTCGTGGGATTTTCCCTAATAAAAAGTAAACTCATTTGATTTGGAAGCTTCTATGATGTCATGTATCATGGAGGCACTCTCTGTGTTACGGACTTTGGTGATGGTTGCTGCAGTACTATACTGTTTCTGCTTCTCTTCGTGCCATTGGCTTGAGTCCCTCAATGCATCATGAATCACCTTCAAAATATCCAAGGTTGTTTCGCCTCTTCCATACTATCCATCCTATAAAGAAGTTTAGAAGCTCTCTCTTATCTTTTTTGATCAAAGATGTCATATCTTTTATGTTTTGATGCGTATCAGACTGCACACCCCTTCTTCTTTGCCAATGACCAAATCTCCTTTTCTACTCTGTATTCAAATAGTAGATGGTTTTGCGTATCAAGACATTTTCCACATACTTGGCAAGTGTTGTCTACTTTCATATTCCTTCTTCGTGACTTCTCAGCCACTGGTAGCCCTTCTTGTAGGATTTTCCACCAAAATATTTTGATTTTTGGAGGTCAACAACAGCAATGTAACATTTTATATTTGTTATATTTATAATAATTAGGATAGTGACTTCGAATCACACATAGCCATGTTGATTCTTCACAGTTTAAGTTTAAACACAAACTTTAAGTAACTTAGACACCAAGATTTAACGAGTTCCCCTCCGCAAGGGTACATCTCGTGTGGGAACCTCCTCCCACAAACATCCACTATCTTATCAAAGGTTTACACAACGCTCTGGCGCTTTCTTTGTGTTTCAGGTACAAGGCTTAAAGAGAAACAATAACAAAGACAACGAGAAGAACACTAAAGGTGGAGATTCTAACTCCCACTTTCTATGGAGATCATCTTCTTCTCTCTCTAATATTTTCTTGCTCTCTCTACTCAGGGCCGGCTTACAAGGGGGGACAAGCGGTGCGACCGCCCCGGGTCCGAGTCCGTGTCCCCCCGTGTAATCACGATAAATAAGGGGCCCAATTTTTTATAAATCTATATTTTTATATATAAAAAAAATTATAAATACAATAAATAAAATTGAAAAGGGCCCAAAATTATTTGATATGTATATAGTTTTATTTTCATTACAAAATATACAAAATATTATTGATTAAATTTTAAAAATATTTTAAACATTATCTATATATAAATTTTATAGAGTAAAAAAATTTTTTTTTGCCCTAGGACCCCTAGCAATGTTGAGCCGGTCCTGTCTCTACTCTCTGAAAGTTTTGTAGCTCTTGTGCCATAGAGGCACCCCTGCGGTGAACCTCAATTAGGTTAGTTCTTCCTTGAACGTCTTGTGACTTCTTTTATACGTAAGTGATGTCGGCTTCGACAATAGATAGGATGTGGTCTATTCTGATTTGGGCCTAAGATTAAATGACCGAGACCCATAATCTATACTATTATCTAAAAAATTATTTTTCACATTCGAATTCTCACGTTAAAAGTTAGGGGTTAAAATCATTGTTATCCTTGATAAATAATTTTGTTTAGTAATTATATAATTGGTTATACATAAATCAATTAATTGATTATAAAAATTTGTCAAAACAAAAAAGGGACATACGATAAAAGGGGACATACGTAATGACTAATTTTTTGTTATATAATGTTTTGTTTGATATCTTTCATAGAAAAATAAAATATATAAATAATAAAATAAGTATTTTTATATATTTATAGAGTAAACCAAAAAGATTGTCCTTATCTCAATTCTTTTTTTTTTGTCAACTATCTCAATTCTCTTTTAAATTTTTTTTATAGATAATCATAACATTTTAATTTTAGTTTCTTATTTATTTTTATTGACTTTTCTTTTCTTTTTAGTTTTGTGTTTTAGAAATTTTTTTAGTTTTACGTTTTAAAGAGGTAATTTATAGATATAATAAATGTTAAAAGATGAATATTTACTTTTTCCCTTTATTTGATTGCATATTTGATATTTGGTTTCGTTCTCATAGTTTTATTGATTCTAGTGATGTTAAAATGGAAAAAAAATTATTAAAAAATGAGTAAAAACATTAAAAAATTATTATGCTGGTCTTTAATATTATGATCCATATACTAATAAATGTATATAAAATAATTAAGCATGTATGTGCAGGCAAAACACCTAATTTACAAATAATAATAAATCTAAGTTGTAAGAATAAAAATGTATACTGTTACAAATACTTTTGATATTATTATGATAAATTAATTGTATTATTATTTTCTTCAATTTGTTTTGATATTTTGAAGGTTGACGTTTACTCAAAATGATATAAAAGCATAGAAGAAATATTATAAATAATTTATTTAAAAAAAAAACTGATTAGATAAAATAGTCATATATATTACCTTTTGAAATTGTTTAGAAACATGGACATCAGTATAAATTAGAATTGTTTGGAAGTATAAGAAATAAGTATAGTGTTTATTTAGTAATTTCATTAATATAATTACATTAATTGTATTTTCATATTTCATTCAGTTTAACCATTTCATTAATTATTTTACCTTAACAATACATGATCACATCATTAATTATTTTACCATAATAATAATAATAGTGCATATTTTTATTTATTAGTTTTCAACATTAACATTGTGCCAATTATAAAATCAAAAATGTAAAATAACTGGATTTTGCATATGGTTAAACGTTCGGTTTAGTTTGCTTTACTAATTTTTTTATTTATTTTAGTTTCAATCGATGGAAAATTACATAGCCAAAAACATAATTCAAAAACATATTTTGTGAATAAAATAATATCTTAAATCAAATAATAAAAATATATTACATTTATTGTCACTTAATTTTTTACTAAGTATAATTATTTTATTAAATAAAAAACTTTTTATATTTCACTTAATTTAGCCAAACACATAGAAAGAACCATTTTTATTAGTTTATAAAATCAGTTATAGGCAAAACATTGACTATCCATTTAGGTAAGGGCTGTTCCTTTCGGGTATCTTTTTTTTTTTTTGAAATTGGGCACTGCTTGAATATTATAAATTTATGTATGGATTTTGAGTTGCGTCCTTCTGGATCTGGATGAGTACGGTTTTGATGCATAAGAACTTAAATATATCTAAATAACAAATGTATCTGAAACATGTTCGAATATTTGTACTAAAGAACCTAAATATATCTAAATAACAAATGTATCTAAAATATTTAACATTAATTATAAAAAACAAATCTATATATATAAAAAATTGTCTGTCTCTCTCCTAGGCCATCCAGCTGGAAACTAGCTCTCTGAAGGACTGACACGTGTCCGCTTTTTCTGAAACGTGCCGTTTCATTTAAAAATAGACTGAAATATTTTGGGTTTTGTGTTAATCTTCAAAATCAGAGCCCAAAATTGAGCGGCCCTTTAGTTTTCATCTCCTTCACGCCGTATTCTTCTTCGATAACCCAAAAAAATTTCTTCAGCGTTCTCCCACACCTTAGATAGTGTTTCGAGGGATTTGGATGACGAAATCGAGATGAAGAATCTCTTTGTTTATCTCCACTCGCGTCCTTTAGTCTTCTAATCTACTTAACCGAAGCCGTCGGAGTTACAGATCCAACGTCGTTATCGCATTCTTAATTCCATATACCAGTGTTTTAGAAGGTTTCAAGGTAGTCACAAGTAACAATCTTTTCTTTTAATTCTGCAATTCGTTATTTTTTTTTTCTAAATAGAGTGATTCTAATTGCAGAAGCTCCACAGTCTCACAAAGTTGGTATGATATTATTTGGAGGATTTTTTTCACAAGACTAAAACAGCTGAGGCTTTTTAACCGGAAGCTGAGGCTTTACTCTATTTCTCCTTGCTAGGAACCTCACAACCAGTGACTTAGTAAAAGATCACCTGCGTTACTTGGTAAGTCTCTTTAAGCAATAACTCCCATTGATTGATGCAAGTGATATGTGAACCACAATTTGTATATGTTCAGATGGGTGGAAGAACAAGTGTTGAAGAAGAGGTTCTCTGCCAATTCACCTTCCCTGAGAGAGCAGGTGCTCTAATGAACTTCTTGGACTCTTTCAGTCCACGTTGGAACATTTTTATTAATATAATTACGCATATTGTTGTAGGCTTCTCCTTCGTTGGTGATATCGACACTTCGGCTCCATTCGAGTCAGTGAGAGAACGAATCTTTGCAAGACGACCGAAGATCTCGCTGCTATACGCGAGTCCGTCGAGTTACTAAACAAGAGAATTGAAGAGGAGCGAGCCGCGCTCGAGAAGAAACGAGAGAGGTTATACTCTGAAAACGCGGCAGAGATCTCAAAGGAGATTCAGAGACTAAGTGATGATGCGTTGGAGTTTAGTAAAACAGAGGAGGAAGCGCGTTTTGCGGTTGCTAAAGCTGTGTGTGAGATCGAACGGACGGGGAGCAAGATCAAAGCTGCTGAGATGTGTTTGGTCGCTGCTAGGAAGATGAAGGAAGCTGCTAGAGCGGCTGAAACAGTTGCAATAACTGAAATCCAAGATGTCACTAGGAGAAGAAGAACAAGAGAGACGTTGCAGGAGGAGATTCTTGAGAAGATAGAAAAAAACGGCTCAAGAGATTAGAAGTAGCAGGAGGACTATTGAGGAAGGTCTAGAGAGAGTGAACTCCGCAAAAATGGAAGCAGAAGAAGAAGAGGAGACGCAATGGCAGTGGTCAGAACGTAGGAGGAGATCATCATCATCTTACAAGGGCAAGTACACGAACAGGAGAGAGACGGTTCTGATGGATGTAAACGGTCTGGATATGATGATGAATGGAGACGGGACAGCGTCTTCAGTTGCTGTCTTGA
This sequence comes from Brassica rapa, assembly GCF_000309985.2. Lineage (NCBI taxonomy): Eukaryota > Viridiplantae > Streptophyta > Magnoliopsida > Brassicales > Brassicaceae > Brassica > Brassica rapa. Next base: position 15,791,626 of record NC_024798.2, read on the forward strand.
AACCAGCGATGTCTATTGGGCAGATACTGGGCAGGAAGCTACTTCTTGCGAATGAATCAGCGATGATGATAAACGGAAGAGTGTCCTTGGGTCAGATTCTTTGAAAGACTAATGTGAAAGAAAGAAATGGTAAAGGGAAGGAAAAGGAGAAGAGGGTCAATGGGAAGAGGAAGAGGTTCGGATTGGCTATCTGTGATGTTGAACAAAGAGCAAGAAGAACAAGAAAAAGAAGATAGCTTTGAATTTAAACTAATGAAGCGAGTGACTGACTTATTTGAAAATGGTTAAATCTCTTATCTTAGGAACTGTTATGCGTTTGTGTGTGTTAAGAAATTGTGGTTTGACAGTGCTCTTCCATTGTTGAGGTGCGCTCAGATGAGAAACTGTTAAAGCAACAGTATCACTGGAACATGTTTTGCATTGGAGAGTGTGAGAGAGATGGGAAAAACTATTTCTGCAGTTCAAATTGTCACATTAGAGGTCGACAGTCTCTTTGTACTGGATTTTGTTTTGCAAAAAATAAGTTGTTGGTTCAAAGTTTCTGTGAATGTCGGGATGAAAGTTGTGGTGGAGTCTGACATGACTGATAAGCTTCTCATGAGGCAGTTGCTCAAATTCGATGGCATGAGACAGAAGGGGAAGCTGGAGTACATCGAAAGGCACATGGCTCTGCTTTATAATCAACGGTGGTGTATCAGTCGACGCCATTAACAACAAATCCAAATCAAATATTCTGAAGAAAGTGAGGAAAGAGGAGAAGAAGCCAGGGTTAAATTTGAAGGAGATTTTTTTTTCCAAAAAATGGCATTTAGGTTCGGACACTAAGGGGGTGACTGGTTTTCCCGCTACCACCCGCAAACGCAGCTTTTGCGGTTGGTAGCGGTTGTCGGCGTTTGCAACAATCACTCAAATCGCTCTAAACCGCTTCAAACCGCTCCGAATCTCATAAATTCAAAAGCTGGCTCCAGCTAGCGTTTGCGCTTGCGGGCGGTTGCGGGAGGGTAAATTTTTTTTTCGTTTTTTAAAAATAATATATATACAAAAGTAAAAATATTTAATAAAAAATAACTGAAATTATGAAAATATTAAAATATATCTATTATATTTTAATTAATATTATAAAATTTTATAATAAAAACATTTTCAATAAATTTTCAAAAATTAAAATTATAACTTTCTAAATATAAATTTTATATTTATTATAATTTTATGATTTTTGATATTTTTATAAGTATATTAAATGTAAATATTGTTAATTTATTATTTGACAGTTACCGCATTTGGTAGTTAACCAGTCATAAGTCACCCGCAAACGCACTAATTTTTAACCGCAGTACCAGTCGTACAAATCTCTTAAAACCATTAGAAACCGCAACCGCCCGCATCCACAAACTCCCGCAACCGCAACCGCAACCGCTGCGTTTGAACCAGTCAGACCCAACACAATAGGAATGTCACTAATAGATGAAAAACCATATCCATATGTATCATGTGCTTATGAGTTATGAGTAATGAGGATTTGGGATGATTTGCTATGGTAAATTTTCACTGGGATTCAATTTATATTTTCAGTTAATGTTATTGTTAGTCTTTGAATATGATACATCTGGATGTCACACGTTAATGTCTAATAGAACAAACATTCTGACAGATAGAAAACATTTGGTCAGGTTGATCCTCTCACTCAACAAAAAATATCTCTGGCGATCTCTTTCTATTAGAAATAACCTCGCCGAAACTAACCAGCATAGCAACACTTTTTGCAGTAACTTTACCAAAACATTGACCCAGTAGAGACTCAACATTGTCCAGTATTTCAACACAAAACAAAGTTATTTCTTATTGCAACAAGAAAAATACTAATCGGTATTTAACTTCAACGAAGATTGTAAACTTCAACCATGCATGATCCAAAAAAAAACTGGATTGTTTTGACTTCAGAAACGCATTGCGTATATTGAATACAACGAATCTAAAAAATTTGCAGAGAAAGACTCATCAAGTGGTAATTGACACAACAGAACAACACACATGATGCCCAAATGACAAATATATATATATTAAATCATTTAAGTTAGAATTACACTGTATATAAAAATTTGCAGTCAAAATATTATCAAACAAAGTTAAATATATTTACTGTTGCACAAAAGAAAAAAAAAGAGAAATTGCATCGTACACACAAGACTTATAGGATAATTAGGCTAATGCACTATTTACATTATCGAGGATGTCAGAAGGTGTTAGTTTTACATTTTTAACCTTGCTCACTTCATATCCACATCAACCGGTTACCTTTTGTTCTTGTAATTTACTTTATTTATTTATTTTTGATAACCCAACAATCTCATGTGTCAGGCAAGTGGAATTTTTTTAGTTATCGAAAAAATATACTGAGGCACAGCATAACATTATACTGAGGCACAACATTATCAGAATGTTGAAGCGATTTCGCTCCAAGCCACCACAGGGTTCTCATCTCCTCTGTGACATTACAACGTTCTCTGCCGCTACTGGCTCTGTTCACCGTCGAAGCCATCTCCAATTATCGAGCTATCCTCCTTCACGAATCAGTTATGGCAAGACCAATCCCGGGCTCCAATTATTGTCGCACTGTAACGGACTCACCGTTGTCCACGTTTAAGCCAAGCTCGGATCTCTTCCAATGGTGATTTCACAGATTATTGCAAAACAGGTCCCTGGGCTTCTAGTTATTTTCATATTGGCCCACGACTTTGTAAATTGCAGACACATCCTCAATTCAGCCCTTTAACTTCTCGATTGTGACAATTTAGCCCAGGCAAAAGTTCTGAATTTGCCGCATTGGTCCCTGCATTCTTGAAATCTTTTGTTTCCTGGTTAATAATCTGTTAATAATTTGTTTAGCATATATTTATCAAGGGCATAACATATCAACTATGTCCTTACTTGCATTGTTGTCTACTCAACTACAGGTACCACTACGGCAGATGCGTTAAACAATATCCAGCACGCCTTGCGTTTTGCTAATCAAGATGTTGCACAAGCTGGAAATGTAAGTATAACCTAAACACTTCATCAAAATCCTGCTCTTTTTGCTGTTACATTTCCTAACTCATATAATTGTCTTAGGTGGTTAGCAAACATACCATTTTAGCCAAATTTATGGTTTTTTGTTCGCACGTTAGCAATATATAGTTGTAAATTGCAGGCCACCAATAAACTTAGCCTAGTTTTCATCTAAGTTAACAAAACAATGTTTTCGGTTGGACAGCTACTGGATTATTTGCTCTAGTTATTAGTCTTTCGTTAGAGTAAACGTAACCAGGAAGACTAATCTGACCATTTTCAACACAATTCTCCTCTTTTTGTTTTCACATTTTTGCAATACATATAGCTGTCTTAGGTCCCGTTGTCGGATGCTTTGGATGCTGAAGAATCCAACCCGTCTCCTAGTCCTAGGAACACATCTCTCAGGACGGACGGGATGATCACCAAAAAACTGCATCCATTTCAGAAATGTTTCCCTACCTACTGAGACAAGCCGGGAAACAACCATGTCCTAAAGATTTGAAGGCCCTAGCCATTGAAAGACCATGTATCGTCCCCCCCAGAACCACAACCATTTTGATTCTGGTATCACCTATATTCTACTAATTCAAGACCATGCGGTTTCTGGTAGTGATGTCTGCAAATGCATCACTCTCGATGTCCTTGACCTTGAGGTCGGAAGAACTGCAGTCATGAAGATAATGGTTCAAGTCCTATGGTTCTAGCCACCCAACCTCTGCCTACTGTTATATCTACGTTACTTTTGGTGTTGTTTTGGGTGGGTATCACCCTTTTATGTCTTATGTGTTCCTTCGTTTTAATGTATAATAAAAACTTTTTTAACTACCAAGTCTTGCGTGTATCGTTGTATAAAATGTCTTAGTCAGTCACCTCGATTCTTAAACTAAGACAGAAACCTGCACAGTAAACGTGTTAAACGGTAACTAGAATGTTTAGCCTCTTATTGAATTAGTTAACATGCTAACATAAATTTATAAAAAAAAACTTTCGCCACTCTGCCAACCTATTTACTATTTAACACACATATATTTTGGATTAGTGCAAATATATTTTTTGGCTTTTAGCAGCTGTTGTTAACCCTACACACACAGAGTCACCCGGTTAATAATCTGTTTAGTGTATATTTACATCATAAAACATGCTAAAATCCTAAATCAATTTCCATAACTATCTTTAGCAACATAAACTTTATTTTAACCCAACCTGTGTTTTTGTTCCCTAGCTAAATACAAACCACCAAACTCTTTATAAGGCCAATCTAACGAGTCGCTAAATTTTCTTGAATACCATTGTCGGATATAAAGGGTTATATCATAGAGTTTGCGAGTTATATTCGAACTCGACGTGGGTTGCGAGCTCATCAAAAAGTTCATCCTTTTGAAGTTTCAAATGTTTTAAATCTCATGTTGGATGATAGATCCATGAATTTGATGCATAAACAACAAGAAAAGCTTATAAAATTTGTGGATTTTGATAAAGATATGCGTTGCAGAAAACAAGTTGCAAAAACCCTTAATAAAAGGTGTAGAAGAAGATGATAGAACCATAATTATGCCACTCATTTAAGAAACATACAAACATAATTTAAAACACGCCACTTTGGTTTCGAACTCGGCGTAGGATGAGCAAATCCAAGCCCATTTACCAACAGACAACATTATTTTGTTTGTTATTCATCTAAGTTCGTATATATATATATCATTTATGACAATAATTTTTACAATAATTTTTTTTATCTTACTTCACATAACAAGAACATCATTTACGACAATAATTCTTATCAAACAAAGAGGATCAGATACCCGTTAAAATACTTCATATCCGTACAACCTTTTGAAAATTCTTACCATTACTGCATCCTTACAAGCTACGATAGAGTGTAGCCCACTAAAACATAAAACAGTTGCTAAACTTTACCCTAACCGATCATGTCACTAGCACAACCCGCAAACTGAAGAACTTGAAGAAAAGAAAAACAATCCATTTCATTAACTACCCAAGCCCCACTCTGTCACAAACTTTCAACACCCACCGTCCGTGCTACTTCCTTTAGAGGAAGTCTCCGTTGCCCTCTTGCCAGCCTTGCTAGTCCCAACTCCCTTCACTGCGCAGCAAATAGCTAACTTCATCATTTGTTGCAGAGTATTATCACAGGCGTTTGCCTCATTTCCAACTGCTTTACCCCTCACAACGTCTACCGTAGCTGCTAATCCTAGTCCCTTAGCAACCCCATCTCTGCAAAACAGTCACTTATTATAAATAAACTATTATTAGCCATCAGTTTCAAGACATCTACTTATTACGTTTTAAAACATGACTTATTATTTGCTAACTTATTTATTATGTAACACACTTATGTTTTGTACGAGTGCAAATTTATTTTTGGCTTGTCAATAACCGGTTTAGCGTTTTAAACAATCTTTTGTTATACTTGATAAAAACTCTTGAGTATATATAGCAACTACATTTAGCAACTCATTATTTTTTTTAGCCGATACTTTATAATTTTTTCCTCGCTAACATTAACCCAAATCATTAAAAAAAAAAGAACAAGCTAACCTGTCGCTAAATTTGCTTGATTTCCATCCACCATCTCATCATCATCGTCATCCAGCTCCATTATCTCTCTAACTGGTGGATTGCTACGATTTCGGTTTGCCAGAAAGTTGTCCGCGTAAGCCATCTCTAATGAAACTCGGTGGAAAAGGAGCATCCCTTCCTCTGGAAAGATGGCATTCATAACCCGTTCAGATTGGGCTGCACGATCACCAATAACAAGATCTGTACTATCAATTTCAAACTTTGTTCAAGGTCACCAAAGTCCACCGCAAACTTAAAAAAACAAAAAAAAACACTTATTTGCTTACAAACTCACTCTCATACGCGGTTCTTCAATCTCCATTGATCTTCAAACTTGAAGCTTCATGTACCAATTCAAGCAGACTCTTCTCGATCGCCAACCTCTCACAAGCTTCAGTCTCCCTCAACACTCAGATGGAACGCACCCACGTCCTCGGCGTAGCTCTAACCCGAAGAACTTGTCTCCATTCACTAAGGATTACGGAAAAGCGAGCACGATATTACCCAACTAGAATGGTGATTTCGATAGGAGTTGGATCAGTTGGAATGAATGGAACACCAGAGAGCTACTCATCATAACTCCGATTTCTAATCAGAAAAATGACAATCCGATTAAACCTAATCGGAAACTTTATTTAATCAACTCAATATGAGTTCAGCAAAAAAAAACGATTCGATTTGAGTTGAAAACACAACAAAATCGATCATATATATGACCGAATATTTACAAAACAAAAAAAATCTCTTCTCCTCTAGAAAATTCCACTCCTGCAAAAAATAAGGATGAGAGAACATGAGATAATTTTCTCTTTCTAAAAGAGGAGAGAGAAATTTTTAGATTTTTATGATTTTTTATATTTTCCTTTTAGCTTCTGACCTATTATAACCGGTTGTATCGTGAATATCCTTTTGTGAAGAGAAGGACAATTTTGTCATTTCCTCTATGTTGGATCATTTCGAAAGCCCACAGTTTTTGTTTCATAGGCATTTTCCTAATTTGTTACTTCTTACAGGATATTGGCCCAATTCACCCAAAAAAAAAAGTTAAATATATTGAATAAAACCTTAAGGATGTGTATATTGCAGATCTGTGATACATATTTTCCAGTCTCAGAAATGGTTACTAACATCTTTTAATGAATTAATAGTATAACACATAATGTATCTTCAAACCGTTATATAATTATATATAACACTTAATTTTAATATATCAAATTACAAATGTGTTTCATTATGCTTTTATACACAAAATAGTGAAAATGTAATAATGAAATATATACTAAAATAAAAAAATATTTTAGGACCAATGCATTTTTGTTTTAAGATGAAAAAAATAATAATTCTACACAATAAAAGAATAAGCTTTATTCAAAAAAAAGAATAAGCTAACAGAAAACAAATTCAATTAAAATATACACCAAATTTAAAACATACCAAAACACCATATTGGTTAATTACTCTTACAATTAAAAATTAACGACATACAATTTCTTAGTCACGGTCGTGAAAATATTTCTAACAAAAATACGATTCTAAAATAATGAATAACCTAATTGTAAACAATACAAAAAAATTGTAAAAACCTTAAAATAATTTTCAACAATATAAAAAATAATTTTAAAATAACAATGTATTGTACAAAACAAATATTCGGTGCAAACTACAAAAATTATGATAAACTAACAAAATATTATAAAACAGAAAATAAATTAATTTTAAAATAATTTTAAAAAGTAATTTAGAAACCAAATATTTTAAATATAATAAATAAAACTAACTATTAAAATAATTGAAAATTCTATTTATATATCAATGAAATTGTAATTCATTTCTTTTAGTATTAAGATAAATATACTGTAATAAAAATAACAAAATATACGTTGTGAAATTTAAGATTAATTTAAATTAAAATAAATAAAATATTTTGAAATATTTACTAGAACTGATGATAAATTTATGCAATTCTTTCATATACTAACCCGCCCGTAGGGCGGACCGACCCTAGTAACAATTATAAAAATGTAAAAATCAATACTAACAGAGATCCACGGATCAATCTCTAATAGTTATTAAAGAATATAATATAATAAGTCTAGTAGGTCATCGCTTGACCCTACTCAGATGGAAAAAGCAAATATTTTGGTGGAGATAAAGTTGGATACGCCTTTCCAGAAAAGAGTAGCTGGCTGTCAAGGAGAATTGTGGAACAGTGACAATGGTTGATGTGATCTATTGGTGGCTTCCTTCTAAATATAATAACTGTGGTCAACACTATTTCTTTTTTATTTAACTATAGTGTCGGACGACCGAGGTCAGCTAAACCTAGATAAAAAACTGTATCCAAAGATCTAAACCGGAAACAAACCAAAATACCTGAAATTGAAATCGGAGTGAAACCCTTAAATACCTAAATTGCTTATATATTTCAATATTTGAAATAACCGAACTAGAACCGATAAACTAAAACCGAACCGAAAAATTGAACGGGTATACAAATATATAAAATATTAATTATACATATAAAACATAACTAAATATATATATTTTAAATTTATTAGTCTATTAAATTATCTAAAAATATTTTAAAAACTAAATTATTATAAAATATCCGAACTATCTAAAAGTATCCAAAAATATCCAGATTTTGTTGTGGAGTAATATACTAGTTGAATAAAATATTCTATCATTTTTATTACTAATTGTATAATAAATTATAAAAGTTATATTGTATAAAGTGTTTAGTGAATTTTTAAAAAAAATTATAACATTGGTATGATATACTTTACGGTCTATGTTACTAACTTTTCTTTGGTCCATCTCCATCTATGTCATGTTTTTTCTTTTTGTAAAATTCCAGCAATGTCGTATTTTGTCTTAAACTCTCACGACAAGAATGCCCTCGTCGCATTTTATCTCGAATCTTGTGATTTGTTCCCTCTTTCGCAATTGCTACACATGTTCCTTGATTTTCCATGTGAACTCACTGGTTTGGATTCCCCCAATAATGAGCCATCGTAATGCATTTGACGCTCAAAAAATATATTAGTAAGAGATACTTCACTGTCATGCTTTTTAAAAGTACATTTGCACCCAAAAGCAAAATAATAGAGTGGTATACTAAAAATAGCAATGAAAGCAAACCAAAATCATTTGCCAGTTTTGGACAACTTCGCCTTTAGCTTTAAGTGAAGTATCATGTAGCATGTGATTGTTGTCTATGTACAATTATTATATAGTCATCTAATCTAATATATTAAAATAGAATTTATGGTTTTAAAATTTGGATTTAGAAATTATTTTTTTTTAGTCAGCAACATAACAAATTTATATAGGCTCTGTAAACCAAACTGGTAGCTCCCCATCCATTTAAAAATTGTTAAAACGCCAATTTAAAATATTGATATTCATATAAAATAATAACATGTTATCAGCAGAAATCAAGTTTAAATAAAGAAAAAATAAAAAAATTGAAAGCTCTATTTTGTAAAATTTACAGATTTTATGTTTACATAATTCTCATTCACTTATATAATTAATTTTTATTTAAACACTTTCATTACCTAATCCACACGTTTCCTAATTGCTTCTTAGTGTCTCCACTCTCCACCACTTAGAGAAACATCATTAGCTAGTAAATTTAGTAATATTCTTATGTATCGTATCATTGGACTTGTAATCCAAGTGATGAAACAAGACTTGTTATTAACCTTGATGGAAGACGCGTCATCAGTTACGACATTATCACTTGGCCCATTAAACATCTAATACCAAACTAATCAGTCTTCTGATGACATTATCTCTAGACTAGTGGTTACTATATATATCTCTCTTTTGCGGCATTTCTTGTCACTGCTAATCACGGAAACAAAAAAGATGGATAAAAGATGGAGTCTTCAAGGTATGACTGCTCTTGTAACCGGTGGAGCCGCAGGAATAGGGTTTGTCTTACTTTCTCTTTATCATGTTTGTAACCGAAGGTTCTTCTTCTGTCAAAATTTTAAAGAACTTGAATTTGTGGAATGTTTAGGTATGCCATAGTAGAGGAGTTAGCTAGCTTTGGGGCCAAAGTCCATGTATGCGACATATCTGAAACTTTGCTCAATCAAAGTTTAAGCGAATGGGGAAAGAAAGGTTTTAAAGTGAGTGGCTCAGTCTGTGATGTAACCTCACGTCCCGAGAGAGAAACTTTGATACAAAAAGTCTCCTCGTTATTTGATGGAAAACTCAACATTCTTGTAAGCATATTAATCATTAATATAGAAAGAACTAAGCATAATTCGTTTAAAAGAAATTGTGACAAAAAATCATTTGCTGTGTAACATAGGTGAACAATGTGGGTGTACTTCGAGGAAAGCCAACAACAGAATATGGGGCAGATGACTTTGCTTTCCATATCTCAACAAATTTGGAATCTGCTTACCATTTTTGCCAGCTTTCGCACCTTCTCCTAAAGGCTTCAGGCTATGGAAGCATCGTTTTCATCTCCTCTGTTTCAGGGGCTGTGTCGATTAACGGTGCATCCATTTATAGTCTAACGAAAGGTAATACTGACTAACCAACAAGGATTTTATGTTTCTTTGTTTTGTTGACTCCTGAGTCCTAATACAAAATCTTATTACAGGAGCTCTGAATCAGCTAGCTAGGAATTTAGCATGTGAATGGGCAAAAGACGGCATACGAGCCAACGCTGTTGCACCTAATATCATCAAGACTCCTCAGGCTCAACCTGTAATGAAAAAGAAGAAGAAATTTTACATTATTTTTTCGTATTTGTGAAAACAACTTCCATTCCTCTAATCATCTCTCCATTTTTGTTTCTGGAAGTATCTTGAGGACGTCAGCTTCAGGGAAGGACTGTTCGGTAGAACTCCACTTGGTCGAGCTGGAGAGCCTAATGAGGTTGCAGCACTAGTGGTTTTCTTGTGTCTACCTGCAGCTTCATATATAACAGGTCAAACCATTTGCGCCGATGGAGGCCTCACGGTTAACGGTTTCTCGTATCAACCACAGGCTTGAAAATTGTCTTGTCATGTTTTGTGACTGTAATATTTTCTTTTGAATAAAAAAACTCACGATATGAGGGTGTGCACGAACACATAAGCGAATTCACAATTCCATTCTGGAGATTCTAATCAGATTTGATTACACCAATACATTGCAGCAATGTCTCTCTCAGATATCAAAATGCTATATTGAATCATCTGTTTCTACTAAAACAAAATAGATTCTTAACTGAACATATAATCAGGGGAAACAAAATTTTGGAATGATCACGCTGATTCTTTGGAAACACTTGGTCCTTTCAGTGTTTTTGCTTTGAAACAGAGAGGCATAATTCACAAGATTCCAATTTGCCTTTATGTAGATAAGCTTCTTTATACTGAACATTCAATCCTAGTAACATCTGATCTCCATACGAAGCTCTAAATATCATACGATATTTAGTTGGGTATAAGTTCGCACATTTTGTTTTTGTTATCTTAAATGTTCCCTATCAAGTAGTGTCTATATATGTTATGTCTGCTACTCACAGGGAAAAAATGGTGACAGATGGAGTCTTGAAGGTGTGATTGCTCTTGAAACTGATGGAGGGAGCCCTTAGACCATCTCCAATGGTTTATTCTATAATAGAATTGTGATATATTCTAATGATAATCTATTTTAGAGTGAAAAATAGAATGATGAAAAAAACAAAAACAACTTGCTCTGTATATAAGTGTTCAAAAAATAAAACTTGCTCTATATAGTAAACCCATTTTTTACTCTACTATAGAGTGAAAAATAGAGTGAAAAATAGAGCAAGTTGATTTCACTTGTTAAATAAGCAAGTTGATGTCATTTGCAAGTTGTGAAATAAGCAAGTTGATTTCATTTGTTAATTTTATGCTTTGATGTTCTTTGTTAAAGACGATGCCCTTAGAAGTCGTACCATCTCGCTCGCCATGAGAGTGTAAATAAGATTGTACTTCAAATCTTTGTTCATTGTTCCTTACTGAAAAACTCCTTTTGTTCAAAATAAGTAAACAACAGAATATGTGGCAGCAATTTTGCTTTCCATAAAAGAAAAAAAAATTGCTTTTCATATGTCAACAAACTTGGAAGCTGCTTTCCATTTTCACCACTTCAAATCCTCTCCTAAAGGCTTCATGATATGGAAGCATTATCTTCATTTCCTATGTGGCGTGTCAGTTGACTTCAGGATATTGTAACCAATGTACTAGTAGATGCAGGGGAAAACGGCAAATTCCACCATAAACTTAGTTCTTCCATTGTTTTCATACACGAACTTTTGAGTCAAGCCTAAAACATCCCCAACTAATGAAAATTTTAAATTTCCAACACAAAATATTTCAATGTGGTTAGTTCCTACATAACCGGAACTAATTTCGGTTTAATTGTTGACCATTGCTGACGTGTTTTGATTATTATTGACATGGGTTGCCACATATAACTGGTTAATTTTGATTTAAAGTCTATGTCAGTATCAGTGAAACTACGTCGTTTTATTTTTATTAAAACACAACAAATTTGTGTTTGGGCTGGTTCGAACCATCTACCAAGTTGATGATATAATTCAACTCAATCATTGAGCCTAGGCCTGGGCATTTTACCCGAACTCGATGATCCGACTCGAAACCGATCCGAAAATCCTGATACGATCCGAAGCCAACCGATCTTTTTATCCTATCAGGTCTTGTTATGAAGGATCCGAGGGTCTTAGACCTGATCCGAACCGAACCCGAGACCCGAGTGGGATACCCGAAAACTCAAAACTTCTAGTATATATCAGGTATATATGGGTGTTTCAGTTTATTTTTGGTATAATGCGTATTTATTTAAGTTTCAAATCTTAGTTTTTGGGTATGGTTTTGGATTTCAGATAAAAATTTAGATTTTCAAAAGTATACTTAGGATAATTAGATAAAATTTTAGATATTTTTCATGTTCTTGGATCATATTTTAGATAAAAAATTTCATATTTTTTGAGTTTTAAAATATTTTTAGGTATTTTCTATGTGTTTTAGGTATTTTTTTGGGTTGGACCCGACATAACCCGAACCGAACCCGATCCGTAACCGAACCGAATCCGAATTGACAACCTCTAATTGTCCTATTGGATCCAGCTATCTAAGACCCGACCCGGACCCAAGAAGACCCAAACCGACACCGAACCGAAAATTTCAAATTACCCTATCGGGTCCTAAACTCTTAGACCCAAAGGATGCGGACCCGCAACGACCCAATCCACCCGAGGACCCGAATGCCCAGGCCTAACTGAGCCACTTGCATCTTTTATGAATACGCATCTTAGTACTTAACTATACCGAGGTGAACCCATTACTCTATCTTCTTCGTCTCTTGAAATTTTTAGACAGATGTTCCAATTGCGCGAGTCCATAGTTACATTGCTCCTGACACAGTCACGTATTCAAACATGATTAAATGCCACTGCAAAACGGGTAAGATCGAAGAAGCACTTGAGAGGTTTAACAAGTTGAGGAAAAGCTATGTTATAATCACATAACTGGTGCACTCTCTAAGAAAGAATTGTTTGAAGCAACCATGGAATTTATTAAGCAACCATGGAATTTATTATGAAACTGTGTTAACATCTGTCTTGGGTTGCAGAGGCAAAAGGAAGATGAGAGAAATGGGCTGATTTTTAATTTGAGTTAAGTATTATTATGATGTGTCGTAAGCATTGATTTCGTATGTGGCTCACTGGTTAATTTTTATGATGTGTCGTAAACAACAAGTTGCGTTTGGGCTGGCTCTAACCCCCCGGCCAAGTAAACGAAAATAATGACCTCAACCAGTGAGCTTCAAACAATTCTTACGACACTTGTCGTAAGCAACTTGTCGTAAGCATTGATTTCGTATCGGTGAAACTACATTATTTTTTTCAATATTATTAATATTTTTACAATTTTTTTGTTAATTGAATAATTGTTGCTATCATGTTTATCATTGAATTTTTGAAGTAAAACTTACTATTAAATAAAATTTAAAATTCTATCTGGTCATGATTTAAAAAAAAAAGAAATTTTTTTAATTGTTTAGAAAAAAAAAATTCTTTTAGAAATTTCTTTTATTTAAGATTTTAGGAAAATAAGAAGTTATTTTCACATAATGGAAGATTTTACTGACTCATTCACAATCTAAATTTTTAATTGACACATATCACAATTATATCAGGTGAAATATTTGAAGTTACTTTTGGTTTATATTTTTAACACAAAATTATTAAAAAGTAAAGTTAGTTAATCAAAAGAAAAATAAGATTACTTTTACGTTATTATTTTATTTAGATTTTTAATAAGAAAATTAATTATTTTATTTCTTTTAGATTTTTTACAACTATTTTATTTTAAACAGAAAATTTCTTTTTAATTATTTATATATTTTTTGTTATACATATAAACACATATTTATCATATTCACACATACTCATGTATGACAATAACATCAAAATTTAAAATTATTCTAGCATCATAAGATGTAATAAGAATAATAAAAAGTTGAGTTGTATCAAGAAATTAAAAGAAAATACTCAGGTAATACTTTTCATGTAAAAGCTATTGTGTTTTGTAAAAATAATATGTGGAAGCTTAAACCTAAATATAGATGTGAAATATTTGTAGCTATTTTTTGTCATATTTTTTAACATACAATTATCTATTAAAAAGGAAAGTTATTTATTTATAAGAAAATATTAAGAGTACTTTTACAATTTTATTTTAATTCTGCCTTAAAAAAGTAATATTATTTATTTTAAAGTTAGTTTTTCTTCATATTTTTATTAAATAATTAATTGTACTTGTAAGATTTTACAATTCGTTTTTGTTTAACATTTGTTTCTTAAAAATTAATGTTTATCTTTTATAATTTTCTATCTTTAGTATCTTTTAAAACCAACAGTATAATGAAAAATAATAATAACAATAATAATAGTAATAATAATAAGACTATTAAATAATATTTATAATTAATTTTTAAGAAAAATCGTTTTTATTATTTTAGTATATATATTTTTGATTATGATATAGTTTAATACATATCACATTTTTAAATATGGAACTATTATATGTCACAATCATGTTAATTAACAATTTTCAAAGACCAAGCTCAATATAATCTTTTGTAATTATATTTCCATTAAAAGTTTAGAAAGGAAAATTTATATTAAATAAATTGTTTTCAAATCTATTATTTAGGATTTTGAAAAGGGAAAATTTCTAAAACAAATACTACTAAATATCTTTTTAAAATCGTTTTTACTATTAAATTCTTTTTAAAAGTATTTTTTAAATTAATTTTTATTATCTTATTATATATATTTTAATAATTATATATTTAAACACATAATATTAGAAGAAAAAATAATATTAAATAATCTTTTGTAATAATCTTTTGATTAGGATTAAAAAAAGAAAATTACTATTAAATAATATATATAATAAGATTTTTAATAAAATACGCTTTTGTTAATATCTTAGTATATATACTTTTAATTATGAGATAGATTAACCCATGTCATAATCTTAAAAATATAATTGCTATGTGTCTCGATCATGTTAATTAGCAACTTTGAAGAACCAAGCTTTATATAATAAGATATTTAATTAAAAATCTTCCATAGGTTAGATTTTTTTTTGTAACTCAGAAATAATATCATCTAAAAGAATTAAAATAAATCATATCAACAAATTTAATAATAAATATATAGAAAAAAAAAAGAAATTTCCAAAATTTGTATTATTTTAGTTTAATATTTTGTCAATAAAATAATCCCGCACTTTGAAAGCGCAGATCAAAATCTAGTTGATTTTAAAATAATTTAAGTTAAACCAAACTAAACTGAATTCATACGTGGCAAGCCTTGTCAGTAATAGTCAAGCCACATCAGCAATGGTCAACAACTAAACCGAAATTATTTCCGGTTATGTAGGAATTAACCACATTGAAATATTTTATGTAGGAAATTTAAAATTTTGATTAGTTTGTGATGTCTTAGGCTTGATTCAAACGTTTGTGTTGAAAATAATGGAAGAGCTGAGTTCACGGTGGAATTGGCCGTTTACTTTTTTTTTTCCTATTCATGTTATGTTGATTTCTGTTACAAGAACTCGGAATCACATAACAAAATTGAAAGGTTCAAATGGTTCTTGGGACAAAATAGATGGCGGGATCAAGAGTGAAGCCGACTAACTATTATAACTTTATAAGACTAGATTAATCTCGATCACATCCAAATGATCATCATAAGGAGGTTCTCCTGTATGTTACCATGTGGGTTACAACAAACTTCGTCATCCTCGGATTGGAGATAAGAAAAACTCTCTTTGAAATAAACTTGGAAAAAATACAATGTCTAAACGGAATGAAAATATATTGAGGATTATGGGTTCATGTCTATAACAAACCATCAAATCTATATATATAAAAATATGTTCGTCTCCCTCTTGTGATGCTACGTCATCAAGTCGTGCGTTATGGAGTGACACGTGTTCCATTTTATATTTGGGGCCAAAATAAAACAAAAGGCTGTCAGGGTAATTGAATCCAGCACCTCCAGCACTGGTAATTTTTCTTAGAATCACTAGGCTAAAGTCACTTTTTATAAATATGTGGCCGCGAAAATACTTATTATCGTGTCGGCTGGAAGCCCATGCTTCTTCTGCTTGTGGCCAGGGCCGGCACTGAACTGACGTCAAGATGAAGATCATGAAGTTAAAAACTTTGCTCCAAACAGTTTTGCAATGTCTCCAACCTTTATAACTTGATGCATATAATATATATCAAAATACATTTGTTGTACACGCTTTTATTAGTTTTGCTTTTAAAAGAAGGTATTTGCAGTTATAAATGTTTTGTGCCAGTGAAGTAATGGTTGAAAAACCTCTATACATATGTCATTTTAAAATAACACTCAACTTCTATATATAGTCAAATACATATGTCCATGTTATATTCTAGACTAAATATTTTCTCTTTTAAAAATATAGAAAACTGTTTTTTTTAGTCTACAAGCAAATGTTGTAGAGCAAGTATGCATTATACAAAATAATATATATTTAAAATCTATACGCAAAAACATAAAAGTTGATATAGACCTCTTTCTGACATATGCACACCCCACTATGAATAAGAATTAAAAAAAAATAGTATTGTCATTAAACTTTATCACAAATTCACATTTGTACATCTATAATTATGAGTTGGACAATTAGTTAATTTGATACAATACCAAAGCAAGAATAATCAAAAAACAACTATACCACCGCATACTAATAATTAACACATAACAGATAACCAAATTCTTGAATCTTAAAACAAATTTCAACTCGACCATTTAGTGAATATCAAATTAACTAATATCCCGCCCGTAGGGCGGGCCGATCCTAGTTAAGCATATTATAAGAGAACTTAGGCTATGATATTTGTGTAATAATTGCCACATTACTTTTGTCATACATATTTTACCTTCTTTTTTTTTACAAATATGTTTTTCCTTTCTACTTTTAATCGTTTTTAATTTCTGGTAAAACAACTATTGAAATTTGTATTTCACATAATAAAAACATAGATTTTTGCTAAATATAATATGTTTTGAAACTTTCAAAAAAAATATTTTATAAATTTTATACAATCTTTATATATAAAGAAGGCTTTGCTTCTCTCCCAGCCTATCCACATCAGCGTCCACATCATCAATTCGGTTCATGACGTCCCGCCACGTGTCCAAGACCCTCAACACGCATGTATCAATAACTTGATGACGTCTTTCTAATCCTAATACAGCTTTGGAGAAAACACGCAGATCGACTTTCTCTTTGTGCGGCCGGAGACAATGACGTTTGAGCTCCATCTCATGCCTGAAACTGTCCATTTATGGCTTCGTCTTCAATCGCATTAATTCTCTCATCCACGATGTGTCTTTGAAGCGCTGATTATATCTCAGAGACGGTGTGTGTTCAATATAAATATGTGTGAGATTTCTCGCTTGAACTCATCATCTCTTCGCAATTCTTTTATTTCCACACATAGACTTCGATATGGCTAATTCAAAGGGGTTTTTTTCCCCGATTTGAAGTCCGGTAAGAGTCCGTCGTCGAGGCTCGGCTCCTGCTTACACCATTCAGACTTACAAGCTACAAGCATAAACTACTTACGCATCACCTTTAGATATGTTGGCTTCGTATGTTATTTTCACTAACGTGAAAGCAGGACGTTGCTCAAACTCAAACACAGCCAAGGTGTGTCTTTAACACTCTTCTCAATGAACAAGTATCTAATTTTTTGAATCCTTCACCTGTTTAACCTACATGTGTTTTGGGTTAGACTTATTGTTCTTGATTATCCATTCATATAAGCTTTTGAAAAATGGGTTGTCTTATTGGATTCAGGGCATCATTGAATGGTACTGGTCTAGCAGCAATGTTGTGTTCTTGGATGCTTTAGAAATTCAGATCTATTGGTGTTTGATTTTAACAGGGAAATCGAGAAAATGTAGAAATTTATATCGCAGATTACATATACCCTGCTTTTGATCTGGTGAGTGTTCCCATCTTTAAAAAATGGGTTTTTCTCTTTTAAGATTGATAAGTGGAAGCTTGATCAAGAGAAAGCATGGCTTTTTTTCTCTGTCATGAAAATTGGTTTATTAAGTCATCTCTGTTTTAATAGAACATTTGAAGCTTGATCGTGGTTACTAATAATTCTTTAGAGTCTTCACCATCAATGATTTGATGCTTTTGCTTAAAGAGTTTGACTCTATTTCTCATACTTTGTCTCTGCTTTCGAGTAATCTATGATCTGAAATCAGGATCTTTCATTCCTCCATGATTGATGATACACTGTGTTTTGTAAACTCAGAGAGTTAGAGAATTATCTAGCCACCTACATTTTCTGAGATACTCTGCTCCAATCTCAAAGAGGAAGAAAAAGAACAAAAAGAATAAGATGAAAAGAGTAAAAGGAAGAAGAGGAAACACGAGTCTGATTGGAAAAGAGTCCAATCTCAAAATCGTTAAAGTCTTTTTGTGAAAGTTCCAAAAATGGCAAATAAACAGCTTTATTTCTCTTAGTTCAAGGCTGGTTGGTGGAGAACTGGGAAGGTGAAGAAAGATGGAGAGCTGATGAGAGTTGATCCTCTATTGGTTGACGGAAAAGTAAGGACTAAGAAGGATTACTTGCTGATTTTTCTTCAGAATATTGGTATCTGGGATGATTTTTTAGACATGTTTTTGGAACCATTGACTAAAGATCGTTTTGTCTGTTTTGGTGAGAGTTGATTTGTTACTACAGTGAACAGTGGTGGTTTTCTTATACAAAGCGATGGTGTTTTAAGCTCTGAGGAATGTTTAACTGATTTACATAAATGAATTAGTCTGAGAATAAATTTCAGATCCTCCAGTGCATAGACATCTTCATCGAAGAACATAAATAGTGGGCCAGAGAGTTGAATGGCATAGCCAAAAATTCTCTGTTGTTTCTGTGTAGTTCCCTTTGATTTAATGCTCATTGTATAGAGAGTTTCTGAGTTCTTCCAAAGCTCATCCTATAATTCAGAAAAAAACAAACGAATACAAAAACACTAGCAATCCGTTTTTCTAATCAATATTCCATTTTCCTTCCAAAAAATTAAAATCATTTGCTTTCAACAAATGATAGTTTGGTGAATTTACATAATATAATTCATTTTTTTGAAAATAATAGATAATTCATTTATTATATTGATTTCTACATTTCATTAAACCAACTTTAACCAAAAATTGATTTCCACATTACTTTTTAGTTTCCAAAATCAAGTTTAAAAATTAATAAAAAAACAAAAGTCGCAAACCACAATCAAGGATTCAATCATATTAAAACATAAAAATTTTAAAAAAGTTAAAATGAAAAATAACAAGAAATAAGCAATAGCTTTTTAATATAAATTAATATAATATAAAAACAGAAATTTCAAAGATAGATAAAGAACATTCAGAAAAACAAAAACCATCGATATTTTCTATGCTTTATTGAACTTATTCTAACAAAAAAAAAACAGAAATAAGAATCTCATATATTTTCTTCTATTTTAGTAACAAAGCTGAAACTCGGAGAAATTAATAAACAAAATAGTGGAACCACACTCAATGATTGTTACATAATCAAAACAAAGATTTAGACAATCAGTTAGAAATAAAATATGAAATATATATTAAAACAATTTGGTAAAAGTACATAATATAATTTAAAGTTGCTTCCCTCCTATGATGTCCACGTAGGCGGACACATCACTAATTTGATTATTGAGAAGCCGACACCTGTTCGCGTCCAGAACACGGCGTTTCATTAACTTGGAGTTAGAGATCGTGTTGACTTTTGGTGTAACTCATAAACATGCGGGAATATTGTTGTGTGGGCTTTAGATCAAATTAAAAATAATACTTTTAACAATGTAATTTTATATTTTAATAAACAAATAATGCCGTGTTCTTCGTCTTATGAATACGTCATAAAAACATCTCTTATGATATTGTTGATATTCAATCCGATCATACCGGTATGATAAATTAATGTAAATCAACAGAACCGAATATGATGATTTTAATTGGATTTACATGTGTCGAAAATACAATAAAATATTTTTATTGATTTTAATGTGTAAAATAGCCCGTAAAAACCAAAAAACTAGATGAACCAATAGGTTTATAGTATATTAGTGAACGTACATATAAAATGTATGATATTATATAGTGAATGCAAAATTGAATTTACTAATTTGATATATATATATATATACTGAGCATTCAACATATGAATAATTTTTTAACAAAAATAAACATAGGAATAATTATTTGTTTTACCCATTTACATCAGTTTATTTTTTAAGGTCCATGATTTCACGATAAATAGTGCTCCTATAATTTTTTAAGGAATAATTAAAAAGTGGTAGGGAAGTTGAAGTATGACTTTCATTAGGAGAAAACTATCACATGTTAACTAAAACATACACAGACCAAGCTACTCATACTAACAAAAAGTTGTTTTGGCTTAGATAATGTAAGTTTTTCCTTAACATATTTCGCTGGCATGATCATTGCATAATTATATGCGGATATCATTAATCTTACTATATTAGATTGTTCTTCATAGAATAATGATAGTTACTGTCATTTTAATTCAGTCTAATTTTTTTTTATTAAAAATAACAATATGATCTCTGAATTTTATTTATTTATTTATTTTTGTTTATAATATCGCTTTCAATCTACAATTTTTTTTAAAAAATGCTTTATAAAATGAATGTAAATTCATGTAAAATAGTTTTTTTCTAACTTCCCGCCAGTAGGGCGGGCCGACCCTAGTATTCTATAAACACAACTTTATATCTATAATTATCAGATTTTATTTCTAAAACGACACAGTTTTGTTGTGTTATATTCTATTTAGAAAACATAGAATAGAACAATAATATACAATATGATCTATTTTTCTTTATTTCTTTCTCTTTCCATTTTTCTCCTTTTTACATGGAAGATAACAATTTTTTTTATGTCCTCCTTCTTTTCTTCTTCGCCTTCTCCCCCTTTCTTCTCCTTTTCTTTTCCTCTGATGTGTTATTGTTGTGATTTGATTGTTCTGTACTATCTATTTGCAAAATATATTAGGGATGATTGGTTGAATTGTAAGAAGTAACTTTAGCTTTAATTTTTATCTACAACCTTAAATATTACCAATCATGCTTTATCTTAGTTTTTAAAGCTACAACCAAAAAATTAAAACTACAGCAAAAACATACAAAAAATAGTTGTAAAAATCTTATTTTCTAAAGCTCCATTTTTTTAGCTGTAGGAAACTTTAAAGTTACATCCCTTAAAGCTAAATCTAAAAATTCTACTGACTAATTTCTAAAATAAAATTTCTACAGTTATAGCCTAACCAATTACTCCCATAACATAATATTACACAATGCATTCACAAATAGTCATGCACGGAGAAAAACATATTGGTTTATTTTCATGCCAAATTATCATATTTATTAATGCATAACTATTTTTAATTTTTCTTCCACTATTATTATCCTCACCCAAATTTATTCTACCAAAGATTCAAAAAAACACTGAAAATTAAACTACAAGTATGATTACAATTTTTTTTCTAGGCTTAAACCAAACTATTATGTAAAATGCAGTTCACATAAAAAGTTGCCGTAGGGAGACATAAACAAAGAAACTTTGAAATTAATTTAATTTTAAAAAGTATGATTGAATATTAACTGCATCTGCATGCATGGCTGTAGAAATTGTCAAAGCCTATACAGTTTAACGTCTCATATACTGTTTCTCTTGTCAACTATACTGTTTACATCTGTCTAAATCACATTGTCAAGTTTTATCCGTTTTATCTCATGACAACGATGGCATTCTCGAGTTCATGATTTTCTTTTTACTATTTCGAGCCCGTTCAAAGTGGTTGAGTCTCAATTGACTTCATGATTTTTAATGCAGTGAGATCATAAATTGTTTTTTTTTAGATCATAAATTGTATTCCTAAGAAAATCTTTTTAGAAGAAGTATGTTGATCTGGGATATATTTTGAGAGCCTTAGTTTTTTGGTATCTCTCTCTTCTCTTTTTTCTCTAAAGATATCTTTCTCTTCTCAAAGCCCAATTGGCAACATGATTATTCAAACTGATCCCGAGTGCACGTCTTCTTCTTTAGCAGGGAGCTCTAGTTATGCCATGTTATTCTAATCTCTTTACGTATTTTTTTTTGAAACTATCTCTTTACGTATTTTATTAGAGTGATATTGTCAAAATCGATGACATCTTCCACCAACACCAATCCAATATAACAACGTCTATCTTCATGGTTTCTTACGCCTTGATTTTTGACAAAGCATATGCCGTCTTCATTTTTGATAAAATGCTCTGTAACATGTCTAATCCAATAAACCAGACTATTTTTAATTATATTTGGTCTAATTTAAACTAATAACAAAGAAAATTATATAAAAAAATTACCAAAATTTTACAATGGTAATTTCTAAAACTCAATTTCCTCTCCATTTTCTATTCTATGTATTTTTTTCGTTTAAAAGTTTTCTATTCTATATAAATAGCTTCATCTCTTCTTCTTTTTTCTTCGGTAAATCAAAGTAATGCTTTAACTGAAAATAGTTATCGTTGAATTATTGGACGATGGCAAATACAGAGTGTTACATATGGTATGTGTCTTATATCTTAGTACACTAATAAAAACACATCATTCGTTGGGCTTAATGTGGATGTTGTATGTTCAAAGAAGATAAACTCACTATCAAAATTGATATATGGAGGTGTGAGGGCCGACGACTCCAACGGTATGGTACGTCCCTTAGAATTAGCAAAATTAGATAAATATGTATTCCAAAAAGAAAGAAATATCAGATTTTAAAATTATTATAAATATGGGTCTAAAAATTGTAAAATAATTGATTAACGTAATAATATATAAATTTTAAACAGATATTTATCTCAATACATTTTGCTTGCTTTGTTTTTTTTAAGTTTTGATTCGCGTTTGTTCATGACACAAAGATACATAGTGTCAAGCAGCGACGCGAAGGACACTGGCTGCCAAGGAGAAACTAAATTAAATTTGACCAAAACATAAGGGAAAATAGAGAAGCTAGTGTGAAAAGAGAAAGTCTTTACTTGATATTTTGATTCCAGCATGTGATGCTTTACGTCTCTGCTCTCTGAAACACCATATTTTAATTGCTTCTTAGTGACTTCATCCCCGAAACGTCATTAGCTACTTAAAGTTTAATCAATTTTAATTCAATACTACGTTAAGATCCGCGTCTTGCACGGAATGAACATTATATATAAATTATTTTTGTATACTATATATTCTTTTACATATTATGAAATAATAAAAATTTTGTAACTATTACGTATATTATCAAATTGATGTGAACACATAAATAAATTTTATTCATCTAAACATACACTTTTTATTTTATATGGTTTATAATTAAATTTAAATGATATTAACATAGATATATATATTTTTAATATTGATATTTATTAAATATTTTTCTACTCATATTGTTTTTTTGATCATTTGTATCTCTTTATATCAAAGACTTTGAATAACTGATAACAAAAAATTTCATTGTGTGATATGTTTAATAGTTTTTGTAATTTATAATTTAAAAAAAAATCACTGCAAAGTTTAAAATTTAACTATTAAGTTGTCAATATTTGTTCAAATATTTTATCAAAAAATGTTCAAAGAAAATTTCAAAATCAAAATATTTTATGTATTTTATATGGTATATAGTTAATTTAAATGATATTAATATATACATACATATATATAACTATTTAATCTTAATATTTATTAAAAGAGTCTTCTTACTTATATGATTTTGTAATCATTTGTATCTTGTCATAATAAAAATTTTAAGCCATGGTTCACAAAATTTTTGATGTAAGACTTTTAACAGTTTTAGAAATTTATAGTTATTTTAGAAAATATACTGAAAAATCTAAATTTATATTATATGGTTAATATGGTTGTTAATTTATTTTAATAAGTTCAAATTGAAAAGTGATAGAGAATACATCAGTTTTATCAAATTTTTATTATTCAAAATCATTAATTGTCATATATATTTTAGCTATATTAGACAATTCAGTAATTTTTATTTATAGAAAGAATGAAGAACATTAATAATTAATTTATGGTTTGTTTAATAAATTTTTTATATATATATTTAGATGGACCTACCTATTTTTCTAGAGATTCTAAGAATCATTGTGGTGATGACACATGGCTATCTCAAATGTTGTAATGTTTCTCTTTTAATATATAGGGGATACGTGATGTGGCGCCAACTAGACATTTTTGTAATAATTTTGGGATCTCCTAAATAATGAGTAATATACAGTAATTAAATGTTATTTGATGGAAAAAAAATATTGTAACAAGAATTGATGAGATACCCTAAATGTGAAGTATTATATCAATAATAGTTCAAATTATTTTATTAAATATATAAATAATAAATATTTTATTAGTAGAAAACATTTCTTTTTATTTTGTTCAACCAAAATTTTCATTAATCATTTTGAAACGTCCATATTTTAATTAATCATTTAAAAAAAAACAGTTTAACAATCATTGTGGTGATGAAACTCAATAATCAATATGAAGTATTATGTCACAACTGGCAATATTATTTTGTTAGATATATAACTATTAAATTTATTATTTAATTTACTGAATGGATTATTTAAATTTAGGATATTTATTAGATAATTCAACAGGTGATTTTTTTTCCATGAGAAAAATATATTTTTAAGATTTTCAATTTATGATTTTAGGATATCTATTAGATAATTCAACATTCATAAAAATATTTTTTCTCATGGAAAAAAAAATTGTTCCGTAACATTTGAATAAAAGACTTTCTAAAAAAACATTTAATTAAAAGACCAAAGTCAGATATTAAAACATTTGTGATGCGTTCAGACAAAAAAAAAACATATGTGATGCATTTTCCATTTACTTAATATATACACAGTTGCCAATTAGCTAATTTATCTCCGATTCTTCTATCATTTACTTATGATTTTTTTTATAACTACTTAAATGATGCTTAATGTTTCGACTTTCCGAAACGTCATTAGGAACATGTTTGATATACTTTGCTTCTACAAATGTTGTGTGGCCTCTCTATTGCTACTCTCATGCAAACAAAAATGGAAAAAGCTCTTGCAACTGGTGGAATCTAACACGTAATTTGTTAGATACGAAAACTTGTGTATTCAATATATAACCACAAAACTAATTATCTACGTACAAATTGAATGCTGCCTTTATATAAATATAATTAAGTATTATTGTAAAAGGTAAATGCTTTCTATGTCTTAAGTACATTTATTAAGTTTTCTTAATTTACATTTACCATATTAATTATTTGAAAATATAAATGCAGTAGCAAATAGATTCCTTTTTAAAAAAAACTAGTAGCAAATAGATTCTTGATATACGTGAATATGCAAAATTATCAGAAGTTGTTACTAGAGGTCATTAACTCAACGAGAAATGATCTTGACAATTGTATCAAAGAGCTTCAGTTTGATTGATCGCTGAGACAAAACTAATATTACATGTCGTGGTTTTTTTCGTTTGGAGGTATACAAACATCGATCAAGAACCTCTTTCTATAATAAACATATTTAAGAAAATAAAAGATCTTTTTGATCAAAAAAAGATATAGTAAATAGAAATGAAGAGAGTATAATACACGAAAAATAAACTATTGGAAATAAAATATAGCTATAGAAATCAAAGTCAACGATTTCAATGCGCATGTGCCCCCATTTAATAATGTAAGAAATTTCCAATAGTAGACATCAATCAGAGTAGGAAAAGACTCGATCTACAATCAAATTAATAGAAAATACTCCACGGCTGTTCACACCCAAACCAACCAAATTAATAGAAGAGACTCAACACTTGCTCACACCCATATCAGAGAAAAAAAACATTCAACATTTAGCATCACATATGAAAACCATGAAGAATTTTATAAATGAACTAAGTTTACCAGTAAAACTTTGCGTAAAACAAGATGAATATGTGAGAGTGAGACAGTTAATATGTAAGTTTAAATATATCATTGGTTAAAACAATGTTCAAGAAATTATTAAGCTGTAGCTAGAAGAGTCATACCGACTAGGCGGATTATTCGGACCTAGACAAAACCTAAACGTTAAGAAATTATTGATTTATTATATATATATATATATATATATATATTACATTTATATGAGATATTTTAGTTTTGAGTTTAGTTATAAAATTATTGTGATGAATTATCAAAATTAGATAAACAAAACAAAGAAAATTAATTTTTTGTGGATTTATATTAACATTATTTTTTAATTTAACATATTTAGATCGATTCAAACCAATTTTAACCGATTAAAATCATATAAATCAGTATAAATTAGATTTTAAGAAAATCGTTTTGGATGAGACTGAGTTGGCGCTTCCCAGACCGGTTTTTATAAACTTGGTTAAAAGTGATGATGAAATCAATAATTTTGAAAAATTAATATTTACATAAGAGAAGTAACTTTCAATAATTTTGAAAAATTAATATTTACATAAGAGAAGTAACTTACTACAGAATGAAAATCATAGGTCTATGATTTGGTTGAACGGTAAAAACCAAAAGATTGAAATATTTGCTTTGCATTTGCCATGGAAGTAAGCAAAACGTTTTTTGGTTATTTTGGGATGATTTTACATTCTATGTATTTAAGAATCACATGACAGCTTGATATATTTCTTCATGCTCTTTAAACAAATAATTTACTAGGGCACGATAAACATTTTATATATAAATTATATTTATGTATTATTACTTATTTTATTTTTTCTGAATAGTATAAAATAATAAAATAATAATATATATTGAATAATTGAAAAATCAGTAACTATTAAGTACATGATTAAATTGGCGCGCACTTATAAATCAAACAATCATTCTTATTTAGTTACGATCATTATATAATTATTAAATAACAAGAATCAATTTTTCTATTTTATATAATACATAATTAAATTTAAATGATATTAACATAGATATATAGTATATTTTCAATATGGCTATTTATTAAATGAAGTCCTACGCATATGGTTTTATGATTATTTGCATTTTTTTTATAACAAAATTGTAACCACTGATAAACTATATTAAGTTCTCAATATATTTTCAATGCAAATATAAAATATGAGTATTATTTTTATATGGTATGTAGTTTGATTTAAATGATATAAACTATATATATTAAACACCTATTAAATAAGAGAAAAATTGCCAAAAATACTAAATATATAATACCACTTTTCATGTTTAGCTTAACCACGTTTACCCTTATTTTTAAAGAGGAAAACAACAATTATAACATTAAGGTTAACTAATCTAGATTTAGGTTTTAGAATTGAAGGGTGAGTTAGGTTTTTAGGTATGTGAAATTTAGGATTCTAATAAATATAGAAATAAATATTATTTTTGTCATCTATATAAATAAATACTTAAAAAATTAATACTTAAAAAATACAAAAATATATTTTAAAAAATGGTTTCAAAAATAATTTTTGAATTTCAAAATGAAAAATTCGGAAATTTTTTTCCGAAAAACCAAATTATAAAAAAAAATTGAATTTGAAAAGTATAATATGAAAACCTAAA
The DNA here is from genome assembly GCF_000309985.2 of Brassica rapa. Taxonomy (NCBI): domain Eukaryota; kingdom Viridiplantae; phylum Streptophyta; class Magnoliopsida; order Brassicales; family Brassicaceae; genus Brassica; species Brassica rapa. Next base: position 15,819,502 of record NC_024798.2, read on the forward strand.
AAAATTATTTTTCAAATTTTTATTTATTTAAATAATTATTTATTATATATATAGAGCAAGAGTATAAGAGTTTTTTTTTAATGAAAAAATATTTTTGGTATCAATAATGTGGTAAACATGAATAATGGTACCAATAATTTGGTAAACATGAATAATGGTACCAATAATGTGGTAAACATGAAAATTCTCCTAAATAAGATTTCTTACTCATATAGTTTTATAATCATTTGTATCTTATTATAACAAAAAAAATTAAACCATTGATCACAAATGTTTATGTGAGACTTTTAACTGTTTTAGTAATTTATACTCGTTTTAACAAATTCAAAATACAACATATACGAAACGATCTAAATTTTATTATATGGTTAATGTAACTGTGTAATTTATTTTATTAATGAAGAATTAAATAAAAATGATATAGGATATACAAATTGTTAGCAAAACTTTATTATTCAAAATCATTAATTTCCATATATATTTTAATCACATTAGTTAATTTTGTACATTTTATTTAAGGAAAGGATGAAGAATAACTTTTTAAATTAATAATTAATTTTATGGTTAGATTAATGAAAACTATAGTTTATATTTAGATGTGCCAACTTATTTTTTCTAAAGATTGTAAAAAAAAAATTATTCTTGTTATAACATGTGTCATGCCTCAAATGTTGTAATATGCTTATCTTTTATAAGGCATGTTATGACATAGGCTTTATGGTTTGTTAAGCCGACTTCCAAAATTCAACCTTCATTAAAATATATGTTATGAAAAAAAATCGCATGTCCAGTAACATTTGAATGAAATATAAAAACAAAAATATTAAAATATATTTTTCATTTTTATTTACTTAGAAATCCAGTTGCCATTTCCATTATTCTCCAACTTTCTTACATGTATTTAACAGATTTTTATTTTAAACGATACGTATTGTTTCCACTCTCCGAAACGTCATTAGCTACATAAGTTAGATATACTTCCCCTATATATATGTATATTATGAAGCATCAATGGTCATTCCTACTCATAGCCAAACAAAAGATGGATAAAAGATGGAGTCTTGAAGGTATGACTGCTCTTGTAACCGGTGGAGCCAGCGGAATCGGGTTTGCCTTTCTATTCTATTGCTACATCATATTTCTTACCCATTGTTCTGACTTTTAATCAAGATATATAATTTTATTTTATTTTGTGAAATGTTATAGGCATGCCATAGTAGAGGAGCTAGCCAGTTTTAGAGCTAGAATCCATGTGTGCGACATATCTGAAACACTGCTCAATCAGAGTTTAAGCGAATGGGAAAAGAAAGGGTTTCAAGTGAGTGGTTCAACATGTGATGTATCCTCTCGTCCTGAGAGAGAAATACTTATGCAAACCATCTCAGGGATATTTGATGGCAAGCTGAATATACTTGTAAGAAACTAATTAAGTATATTCTCATAGGAAAAATTCTAACTAAGTTGTGAAATATACAGTAAGATTTATGTTAACTCTTTTTGTTCAATATAGGTGAACAACGTTGGCGTGGTTCACACTAAGCCAACAACTGAATATGAGGCAGATGATTTCTCGTTCCATATATCAACAAACTTAGAATCTGCTTATCATCTTAGCCAGCTTTCACATCCTCTCCTGAAGGCTTCTGGAATTGGAAGCATTGTCATGATTTCCTCTGTTGGAGGGGTTGTATCAATGTGCTGTGGATCTATCTATAGTCTAGCGAAAGGTACACATATTAACTGCTAATCAGTTGAGAAATTTTCAGTTATACTAGACGCAGTATTATTGTGACTTTATATATGTTTCGTTACGAAAATACGAACTTGATTCTTACGTATATAATTCCCAAATGATGTTTGGTAAAAATGAGTTTTATTTTGAGTTAACGTTAATAAATTGTTTTAAAGTGGTATGTCAGAATTTATAGTTGGAATAATTAAGATTGGCGCATGTATTTTATATTATTATAGATCTTATAATTTAACAGCTCTTATAATTTATATTATATTATTATCAAAATATATTTGATCTCAGGGTTTTCATTCATATATATTCAATAACATTCATATATGTAATAGATACACGATCAGAATTCGTTTAAAGCTACTTAATTTCTCCAAAAATTACTTCCAACGACTAGTTGATGTGATCATCCATTTCTTTGTGTGTGTATGTGCAGGAGCTTTGAATCAACTAGCAAAAAATTTGGCGTGTGAATGGGCAAGAGATGGCATAAGAACCAACTCTGTTGCTCCTAATTTTGTCAACAAAACTACTATGGCTAAACCTGTAATCAAAGACACCCTTTAGTTTACTTTACGTTTTCAATTAACGCCATGCACTTCTCATTCTTGCGTCTTAAAATCTTATGAATAAACAGTTTTTCAAAGACACCGGTTACGAGAAGAGTTTGTTAAACAGAACTCCACTTGGTCGGGCTGGAGAGCCAAACGAGGTTGCATCACTTGTGGCTTTCCTGTGTCTACCTGCAGCTTCATATATTACTGGTCAGACCATTTGTGTTGATGGAGGTCTCACTGTCAATGGTTTCTCCTATCAGCCAAACGCATGAGCTGGGACTTGTGTGTGTTGGTGATGCAGTACAAGTATATTTCAAATTGGTGGTGGGTTTTGCTTAAGCCTTCCCTTTCTATCATTAATAAAAACCAAAAATAAGAAAATCTAGAATTCCATTACTGTTGACACTCTTTGAGAATTCAATAGATTTGTGATGGTTGGTTAACCGTCTCCTCTGAAATCAATGTTATCAATATCTTCCCTCTATTATTTGGTGTTTTGAAGTTTTGTTTATTAATCAAGAAATTCTGGACCCAAAAACGTATACATATTCCTTCCTTCTTGGGTCGGAATGAGCATTTCAAGATCCCTCTCAAGTATTTTTCTCTCAAGATCCCTACGACCTGACTTTTTACTCTTTTGGAAGGGTATTTTCCATGTTATTTAGGTGTTGCTACCACGCAGGTCAATATTTTTATAATATATTTCCACTGAATATTCTATAAGAAAAATACAGAATAATTATTCGTGATCTAATCTAATGCATTTATGATGATGAATTGAACACATTGGAAGATCTATTGAAGATAAAATAGAACAGATGTTGGATATGTTCTTGTGCGGTTTTCTGACATTTTAACCTTATGAATATTCATAATGAAAAATATTTATGAATTTTGTTATGTATTACTATTATTGGATACAACTGAATAACTGATATATATGCATGGAACATAATTAAAGACATAGCCTATTGGTTGTTCAAGGGTTCAAACCATCCTTGATATGAAATGCTATTTTTAAATTGGGATTTTCAAAAGCTGATTTCGGGACAGTGGGAGAACTTCTATGGTAATAAAAAATAAAACAATCATATCAATCTAATTAGGATGAACTCGAGAGCCATAATTCTATAGTACCACTCATCTCTAGCTCTTAACTGTATGATTTGCTTGTACTTTTTTTTTGGTAAGATTGATTTGCTTGTACTTGTTACTTTGTTAGTTATTTTCTCAAATTATATGACCATTAGTCATACCCGTATATTAGCTTTTAGCTTTTTAATTTGAAGAAACCTGTATAAAAATATTAAGGAGTTAAATGCAAGACGAAAACTATATTTCTGATTTGAATCAGTGGATATATATAAATGAAAAATTCTAAACATTCACACCAATGGCTATATAACAGAACAGAGAAGATGGAATTTTAAAGGCATGTCCAGGGGCAGACCCAAAGCATGAGAGAGTGTGGCATGTGCCCCACCCTAATTTTTGCTTTTCATTAATAATTAGTGTTAAGTTTATTCAAGTACATTTACACTAAAAAATTTGAGTTATAAGCAAATGGTTATCTACTTATGTGCCCCATACCAAATAGGTTTGCTATATAAGAGGAAACCGCAGGCATGAACCAATGATGAAAAAAAAGACGTGCCTCCAACACCATTAACAAACTCTTAATATCTGCTTTGGTGCTATCTCTCAATTATCTTACGTGTTCAAGCTTTGTCACATTTTTACTCTTTTTCAGACCTAATCCATAGCGTTCCTAATTAATGCGCTGGTTATGCCAAACCGAAAAGCACCGAACCGAACAAAAATATGAAACCGAAGACATTTGGAATTGGATGAGTCAATAGGCATTTATTATATATTGGGTGTCAAGCATGGCTAGCAGCATAGAAGTAATTAAGGATTTGGAGGGTTGCTTCCCTCTATCCGATGCAAGATGAGCTCCATAACCTTGTCAACTTTACAGCTTTGCGATCGCTGAAGCAGGCAAGTGTTTCCTAGGAGGAAGCTTTAGATCCTCCCATCCATCCTCTTCTTCCACTCTCTTGAAGTACTGCTCTACCATGATATCCTTCATATCCTCTAGTCTCCTTGGCTCCCACTGAAATAAAAGTACGGCATTACATAAACAGAGAATATGACATAACCACAAATCATAAAAAGAGAGATTTGTTAAACCTTTGGATTCCTATCTTTGTCTATCAATATTGCTCTACACCCCTGCGCAAGGAATTGTAATTATGACCTACAATAATTTAATCCGGGGAAACTGAAAAACAAACCTCCACAAAATCTTTGCTTATATCTCCCTTCATCACATGAGACACCATTCTATTCTCACGGATAAGACACTGCCCCACACCTTGCACTCGTCCTTCTCTTATCTGAAATTTATACAACAATCAAAGTCAACTTATCTTTCACATCATTACATGCTTGTGATGCATCTTGGGAACGAACCGATCTAAGAGTGATTTTAAGGCTTGCTGGTGAAGCTTTCTTCAGTGCTCCAATGGTAGCTGAGATCCAGTCATCTGGTTTATGAGTGGCCTCTATCTCCTAACCAATACATATAGGGTAGAATGCATTGTCAAATTGTAACTCATAATCACAACATCAACATATCCTATATATATTTATGGAAATAATGGCTCACTTTTTCTAAAGTAATGAGGGAAAATGACTGCCCCTGGAAAAATCTACCGAAACAAAGATGGGCAAAAACTTACAAGTGCAGACATAATTTCTTCGATTGTTCTTCTGGAGAAGCACCTATTAATAACATCTAACCTGCATAAAGAGAAGTAAATGGCAAGATAAGAAACTGGTGACACAAATTTCCCTTGAATATCTACTGAGATATGGATCGTGTTAGCTTGTGAAGTGACACCAATACAAGGTTGAAGTTTATTAAACTTGTTATGTATTAGTACTGGTAGAAAGAGTAAACGAGAAAAAACTAGAGAGCACTTGCCTACAGAAAGCACTCTGACGTTCCGGATGTGTATGTTGAGTGTAGGCATCGAGAATTGTTGAGGCAAAGGTAACTGGATCACTTGAGCCAACTTTGCAAAGATCTGCTTGTAAAGCAGTCAACCTCTGGGACAATAAGTACAATGCTTAGCCAAGTAAATAGTAGCTATAAGAAAAATGGAAATGACTAGGAGGAAACAAAGACATTAAGAAAATATACTGACCATCTGGTTATCGACACTTATAAGTTATAAGTTGTTGAAATTATATCCTTTGATTAAAAAAAGAAGATGCAAGTCAAGGAAGGAAAACGAGAAGTTAAAAGTTGTGTAACAAGAAGTTACACATCAAGAAAAATAAGTGTAACTAGTTACATTTAGTCAAAAGCTAAGTTAAGTTTGAATAGTTAAGAGTAGGCAATAGCTGTTGGAATGTAAAACAAGTTGTTTAACCTTGATTGCAAGTGTGTGTGTGTAGTTTTAGAAATCTACTTTAAGTATGTGTTATTAGAGAAATCTATTTTAAGTATGTTTTAGTAGAGAAATCTACTAAAAGACATTTCAAAAGGGGATCCATATCATCAATGAAGAAGTAAAGAGTATAAACATATCTCTTGTTGTTTCTCTAAATAAAAAGAACCAAAATGTTCTAAAGACATAGTAACTGTAGTGCAAAGGAAGTTGATACCGTTGAAGGCACAAAATGAGTTGCAAGACCACAAGCAAGCATTTCAGCACCATTTAACCTAGCTCCTGTGAGGCCAACATACTCTCCTGAGCAAGAAAAACATGAATGATGAGATAGATAGATAGCCTTCAAACTTTTGAAGATAAGAAACCAAATGAATATTTCTTTTGTTACCAAAAAATCCAGAGAGCCTTGACAAGAAGTAGGAGGCGCCTACATCTGGAAATAGCCCTAGAGCTGTCTCAGGCATGGCAAAAACCTTGCAGAACACTCAAAAGATATTGGAATACCGTACTATGTTCTGTTTTAGACCAAACTATTTGTCATCCACATGGACATGTTTTTTTAAGAATAAGAATACCGTGTTCTCTGTTGCAATACGAAATCGACCGTGGACGCAGACACCAGCTCCACCTCCCATGACAATACCATTTAAAATTGAAATCTACATTTTTTTCAGAACAAGTTACTGAGCTTATAGTACACTTCTCTAAAAGTAGAGAGATACTGAGAAGAAGTGAGACCTGAGCTTTACAATATGTGGCCATAACGTAGTTGAGAGTATATTCAAGTGACATGAAATCAGCACTGCGTCTCCATTTGCCTAGTACGATGTCACGAACAACAGCTGAAACATCACCACCGGCACAAAAAGCTCTTCCCTGACCCTGTGCCAAAGTTAATACACTTGTTTGACACAAAGAGTCCTCCTCATATGTATGCCAAACAGGAAATGGATAAGGATAACGAAATTACCTTTAGGATGACAAGTTTGACAGTAGAGTCCACCTCAAATGCAAGAAACAGTTGCAGCAACCGAGTGACCTATAGAAGATAAATTTAAGACAAATATGTAACGTATGGAGGATAAAAACAGCAAAGGGAAAGATTCAATACCATGTTCAAAGACAGAGCATTCAGCTGCTTTGGTCTGTTTAGTGTCAAGATTCTAACACTAGGTTTCTCTTCCACTAAAATCTGAGAGTGAGATTCTAAGGCCATTATCTTGTTCTTTCATACGGGTCAAACTTGCGTTATCCTCCAGGACATATACCATAGCAGCGACCGGATCCAGATCCAGGAGGATATTTTAGTATTTTTCTTTTGTTGTTTTGTAGGTATTAATTTCATCTTTAAAAAAAAGTATTCTGTTGGTTTAGGTTCTACTTCTTGCTGTTGTTTCTGGAGAGTGGTTTATGTTTTTAAAGCCTTCTTTTGTTTTTTGAATGAACTTGATAAATTTACTGTTTCATTTTACTATAAGAAAATCATATATCAAAATATTTTTAATTTCTCCTATGATTTACATAGTTTCAAAATTTTCGTTTAAAATTTTACATTTAAATGTTACAGTTAATGTACAAAATATTTAGCATACTTAGCAAAATATGTTATACTTACATATAAATATATAATAATTAAAAAATATATAAAATAACATAAGAATTTCTTGATTCAGTTTCCCAAACAAAAGGAAAATAACTAACAAAATTATATTTAGCTTATTACCTCATCTATTTCAAACTAATTATCATTTTAATGTAGTTTTTTTTTTCATTTCTTCTTTTAATGTTGGCTTATCATTAGTAATAAACTTAATATAGCTTTAGTATCTAACTATTCACAAATAAGTATAATATTTATATAATTTTTTTTATCTTTGATATGATCATATAAAGATTATTAAAATATCTAAAAGTCTTGTCAAAATTTAAATATCTAGAATAAATTGATTAATGTTACGATAATCTTAACATCATATAATAACTTCTAAAAGTAATATTATATTATTTATAAATAATGTGGTAATGACACAATTTTGTAAACAAATATTATATTCTATGAAATATATTTTGTAAAAATATCTAACTTTTGAAAATATGAAGCAGGTATTATCTTGCAAAAAAAATATTTTCAGATTTTAAAATATTATAAATTTTATAATATAAATAAATTTTTATTTACATATAATAATTTATATTCTGGTATTTAATGTCTTAATTATAGTATCATGCATATACTATATTTTAAAAAAAAAAATCAAAACATAAACAGTACATCGAACAATTTAATCATGAAAAATATAAGTATAAGAATTAAATATTTTCTTATACCATATATGGATGATTTCTCATTAGAAACATTGAAAATATATAAAATACAAAAATGAATATTTAATTTTTTAAAAATAACTTGTTTAATGTATATGTTTATAATAAATTTATCTAAGATTTAAATTAATTTTTATAACTTTTTAAATTGGTAATTATCATATATATTTTTTATATTTGAATTTCTTGAATCAAAATTTGTGTCATAATTTTGCTAAGTCTTGTCTTTATTTTTCGTAGGTTATGTCATCATTTTTAGAATGATTGTGATAAAGACACCTAAACAATTAATTTTTAAATAATGTTTAGAGGATTCATGACAGATGGTAGTCTTCTATTTGATTAGACTTACCACATTAAATCAATTTTTATGACAAATAGAAAAAGAATATACAGTATAACCTCTTTAAATTAATATTCTATAAATTAATATACACTAAAAATCTAAATAAAATAATATAATTTTATAGTTTCAAATTTTGAGTTTTTGGTTCAATTAATATATCGATAAATTAACATCTTTATAAATTAATAAAAAAAGTATAGTTTTGGTGTAGTTCCAACATAATTTATAGAGGTTTCACTCTACAAAATTACCAGAGAGGGTAAATATCTCAAAATCCAGAGGGAAAACAAAGACAATACTTAAAATAATGGCAGTTTTGTTTATACATGTCCAAATGGTCAGCCTCGTAATTATGTCTTCCTTGATTTTACACTACTTATGGGTCCTCTCACAAGTTGAAACGTAAGCTAAACGTATTTATTTGTTCATCCATATGTGTTTTAGTTTCTTTCACGACATAGGGGCCGGGACGTACACCAAACATTATCAGTAAGATAAGATCCCTTGGTGCGTAACTACTTCCATGAATTCTGCATAATTAATTGACTGCATTATAGTGCTGGTACACGTTACACAGTGTTATGAATCTGGATGCAAGTTACACATGATTGTATATTGATGCTACTACGAGGATTGATGTTGATGTAACTCTTCTAATCAGAATTGGTGTCAAAGGGTTCTCTCTCATTTACTTGCTCCAGGACCGGTCCAGAGGAAAAGTCACTTAAGCGACTTTTTTTTTTAACGCTGATTTATTACGATTTTACAATTATGATATAGATTACATAGACGATTCGACAACCGACAATACTACCTGTCTTATGAAGACCTACGCCTAACTGCATCACCTGAGCCGTCCTATGAAAATCCACGCATGGCCAGATTTACTTGCACCATGTTGAAGATCCCTTGCAAGTCTTTCCTCTGTAGTCTGCATAATTGTTTAATAAACCGCTATCTCCGGGACTTGAAACCTGGATTTCCTGTGATCTGCAATAAATTGCATAGTCTAGGATTCGAACCCCAGACATGGGTGTAGAAACTTTTAAACTTTAACCAATAGGCTACGGTGCTTCCACGCCACCTAAGCGACTGCTTAGAGCATATAATTTTAGAAGCATATTTTTATTTAGTTTTTCATATTACATTTTTGGTTATTTATTATATGTAAATATAATGTACAATTTTACTGAGAATAATAATATTTGTAAGATTTTATCCTTGTTTTATAACTTTTATTAATAAATATATTAAATAAATGTTTGAATAATTATTTTAAAATGTGAAATTTTATATTAATAATTTTTTTTACTAAAGTTATGATTGACAACAATGAAGTGTTGATGATAACATTGACTAATATTACTATGTAGTTAACTTGATATTGTGTTTATCAGTCATTAATGAAATTTAATTAATTTATAAAATTTTAGTTTGATCTATATTATATAAAAAATAAAGACATGTTTTTTTTATATTATATATATATATATATATATACTTGATTAGCTGAGCTGGGTTGTCTTTAATTTATTTTCATTTTCATAAATAATTCTTTACATTTTTCGACAGTGTCTTTCTACTTTAAAAGAAACTCAAAAAAATGTAATGTCAAAACTTAATAAAAAAAATTTGCTTAGAACATCCAAAATGTTGGACCGACACTGTTTGCGTGTAATCATACACTGCATATTTTACTGTGCAACGTCTCCACAACACACACAGATATATATATATATATATATATATATATATATATATATATATATATGTTGCAGCTAATTTAGTAACTGATGGCCGTTGTTTTTTTTCTTTTATGTTGGGTAAGCCTTTCATGGGGTCATATAGAGGTTGTTGCTAATATTTTTTTCTTAATGATATAATATTTGAAGACTAGTTGCACAAATGTCATGTGAATTAGTAGACTAGCCGGTGTGGTTGTTTTTTTTGTTGAAATGTGTGATTATATTAAGGGTTAATTTGCCTACTAGCCATATTAAGAGAAAAAATTAACTAAATGACCTTGTAATAGCCGCAAAAAAAAAAACCTTGTAATAAAGTAAGTGAAAGATGGGACAATTTTACACAAAATTTGAAAAAACTATATCCTTTTCTACGGATGGATTTGTGTTTTATGATACATACAACTTGCATATTATATTGTATATATTACATAAGTAGTATAGTTTAATAAATTTATATCAATACAATGTATATTATTCATTTGTTCCGTCTATTTTAATAACTGCGAAAGATAATAAGAAAAAAAAAGTGAAGGAAAAGAGTAAGGAATAAGAGATATAACAGAAAAAGAAGAAAAAAAAAGAAGGAGAATGAAGAGGAGGAAAAGAATAAGGAAAAGGAACGAGGATGAAGTGAAAAAACTAAACGGGAGAAAGGGGAGAAGTATGAGGAGAAGAATGAGAAAGAACAAAAAATCAAAGAGAAAAAAGAATATGCTTTAATATATTATACTATTTTTACGAAATAAAAAAGTAGACTATAATATTAGTAAAGAACTCTACGAAGAAGATGATAAATAAACAAAAAACAGTATTACGAATACAAATAGAAAAAATAGCGTAATAGATAAAATATGGTGCAAATTCTTTAGCAATAATATAGGTCTGAAAATACAATTAGACATGTCACATGTCCAAGACTATTCGATCAATGTCTTTTACCCAAAATAATATATTAACACACATAAGAAAACTATATTATTCTATAACACAAATAGTATAGAATGCGCCCAAAAAAAAAGAATGCGCCAAAATCAATCGTTTTCTCCAACGCATCTGTGATTTTTTTCTTACACTTTGAAAACAATGACCTTGATATCAATACCTTTTCTTCTTTCTCTATCACGTCTTCCACCTCAATCTACCACCACCGTAGCCTTGATTTTTCAGAAAACATCGAACAAAATCTTCCTCATAAACATCCGATCTGAACCATGCCGTGCAAGTACCGCCATATACAATTTCCTTTACATATCATTTACTTTTCTGTTTTTATTTGCCATACTATTTTACTTCATCATACTTGTTGCTTTCTTTTATCTGTTATCATACATGTCTAGAATCAAAGGCAAATTGGTCTCTTCCTTCAACTAATATGAATTATATCATAGCACTTGCACCATATGGTTATTTGGTGAATTATAAAAAAAATTATGGTTATAGAGTCCAATTTCCCTTATATTAATCAACAAAGAAAAAATAATCTTATTATGTAAACATACCAGTAAGGGTCACGTGTAAAAGAAAAACAGAGCAAGCTGGTACAACTGAAAAAAAAATAGGGAGGCTATGGCGATAGAGAGATCCTTATAGCCTTGGGATTTAACTTGCAGAAATCCATCTTGAGTAGCTTCGAGTAATTGTCACCTCCAGGGGAGAGGGATTCGATCGGAGTAGCGGATGTAGGATTGAATTTAACTGGGGGCACAGTAAACTTTTTCACTATGTTTTACTTTAGGATAAAGAGCAGTTATATAGATTCCATACTACTCGTCAAAGAAAAATAAGAAGTAGATGGGGGCACGTGACCCCGTCTCTTCCTCTCTGCGTCCGCCTCGATCCTACTCTGAAACTCTTGGTCAATTTGGTTTGCGATAAACAGCGGAGAGTGAAGAGGTTGTTGATGTCTTTGACCATTGCGTTCCATATTCAATAGACACTCGCTTGAAAAACTAAGCGAAAAAGAATGGTGAACGGTTTGCGGAGCGGAGCCTGTTCCGTGTGAGAGACCGCACAGTTCCTTCACAGACCGGCGTTGTTCTGGTTCCTAGAGCACTAATCGGTAGGGTTTGTTGACTAATGAACTTATCAGGGGGGGATTGCAAAATTATACTTGATTAAATAACAAGTGGAATAAAAATAAAATTTGTATGGGTCCATATGGAACGAGGTCCCATATTATTTATGTGATGCTATTTATTGGGCAAATAAGGAGACGTATTCAAATAAATGACATGATATTCATTTTTAACGAGATAGTGTTAAGAAGCTATTTAGATAGAGAACGAATTTAAAAAAACCATAAGGTAATCAAGTAAACAGTTAAAGTATCAGGGCGGTGGAGAATCTAATTGCCAACACTAAACATTTAAATATAGATCTTTAATAGTATTGATTTATTTTCAAAAATATTTTATTTTGTAATTGTTATTGTGATTCATTTCCGTGTTTATAAAAATTATTAGTAATAATAGTTTAAAAGGAATAAAATGGGAAGAACAAAAAAGGTAACAAATTTATTTGAAAACGAAGTAGACAAAAATAATCGAATCAAGGAATAAACCCATGTGGCACTAATAATACTATACCCACGAACTCTGCTTGATTATCATAATGTGAAAATTAATGAAAGATTTTCCATTCAACAAAAAAGGTGATTATTACAATGTGGAATTTTCTGTAAAAATTGTCCGTTTGAAGAAAAAGAAATTGACTGTCATAATGTTGAATTTTGGTTTCGAAGTTCAAAACAAACACGTAATATTTTCTATAAGATAAGTGATCTTCTCAGAAGAACTCATAACCAAAAATGACCGAGACAGGAGAAAAATCGAGAGACATATCTAGATGGAGCCTTAGAGGCATGACTGCTCTTGTCACCGGTGGCTCCAAAGGCCTCGGGTCAGTCCAAATTCCTCATACTTGATATGCTATACTAATTATTATAATTGATTTTATTTCTCAACTCAATCATAGATCTAAATATAATTATATTGATGTTTAATTAATTATGAACACTTTTCCTCAAAAGAGAAAGGCTTAGTGATGTACAAATTAACATTGCATGTTTGCTGTGAATAGGGAGGCTGTGGTGGAAGAACTATCAATGTTGGGAGCAAGAGTCCACACATGTGCCAGAGACGAAACTCAGCTTCAAGAAAGCTTACTTGAATGGCAAGCAAAAGGGTTTCAGGTTACCACTTCTGTTTGCGATGTTTCTTCTCGTGTCCAACGAGAGAAACTCATGGAAACCGTTTCCACTCTCTTCCAAGGAAAACTCAACATCCTTGTAAGTTTATGTACAAGAAAAGATCATTAGCAAGATGATGTTGTTATCTGTTGAGTTTGATTCGTGTCTATATACATATAGGTAAACAATGCGGGAACGTGTATAACAAAGCCGACCACAGAGTTTAGTGCAGAAGACTTCTCGTTTCTGATGGCCACAAATCTCGAATCAGCTTTTCATCTCTCACAGCTCGCCCATCCTTTTTTGAAAGCTTCTGGTTCAGGGAGCATCGTGTTTATGTCTTCCGCTGCTGGGGTTGTGCATATCAATGTTGGATCCATCTACGGAGCTACCAAAGGTATATATTTACACTCAAGCAATTATTGTTCTAAGACTAACATAAATTTGAGAATGTATATGTGTTCACGCGTTGCAGGAGCCATGAATCAGCTGGCGAGAAACTTAGCATGTGAGTGGGCAAGTGACAGCATAAGGATTAACTCTGTGTGTCCATGGTTCATAGCGACTCCTTTAGCAAACAAAGTAAGGCAGTAAATAGATAAAATAAAATATAAAGTTTTCCTTAATGCTATGAATTTTTTTTTGGAACACTCTTAATGCTATGAATAGAATAAGAAAATTACATCTGAAGTTTAACTTATCTCAAAATCTCATTTTAGTATATCGATCATGAAGAGCATAAAAAAGAAGTGGAGAAGAAGACACCAATGGGACGTGTTGGAGAGGCAAATGAAGTATCATCGCTTGTTGCGTTTCTCTGTTTTCCGGCAGCTTCGTATATAACCGGTCAGGTTATCTGCGTTGACGGAGGTGCCACTATCAACGGTTTATCTTTCAAGTCTTTGCCTTAAGAGGTCAATATGATTGTGATGTTTTCGTTTGCTTCTATGTATCTTTGCGTTTGCTTCGTATTTTCCGAATAAAAGGTTGACGAAGGGAAGCCATATGTTTTCGTTGGACGTAGTTATAGGTTTTGGCTTATAGCAAAAACCATTGTAAGAAGATGATAATGTGCTATTTTTCAGAATTATTGTATTTGTATTTTGTGTGTACCCTTGACACTTGTAAACGTAAACCACAAATCTATATTATTAAAAGAGGTAAAAAAAAATACTCCTTAATTTTACCATTTATTTACATTAGAACACCATTGAGATATTTATTGAACCTATATTTAAAGTTACTTATCTTTTTTTCTAATTTAAATAATAGATTTAAGCATTTAATATCTTTTCCTAATTTAAATAATAGATTTTCTTACGGGTGTTCAATCCGGATATCAGTTCGGTTTCGGTTCGGTTTTTTTCGATTTTCGGTATTTCAGTTAGTAAAATATAACTACCATTCTAAATCCATATTTACTTCGGTTCGGTTCGGTTTATATACCGTCGGTTTTCGGTTTATTCGGTTTTACACCAAAAAACATAATTATTTTGTTTGAGATCATATTATATGAATTTTAGAGTCATATTGCCAACACCGTCATTTATTAAAAATATATTACATGTTCAAATAAATGAACAAAAAAGTAAAAATGCTTCTACCATCAAATAAAATAATCAAATCTATAACTAAAATCAAAGCTTGAAATTTTGAAAATAAAAATATGAAACAAAACAGAAACATGAAAGAAAAGTTTTTCCACTCTTCCATATTTAGTGTTCATTAAAGTCATGTTTTTTCAATTGAAAATTTTCTATTAATTATTGTCCATCAAATTTATAATCATATTAATTTAGTGAAGACTAAAATAAAGCAAAAAGATCAAAAAAAACTTAGAAACTAAGATGTCTGAATTGCGATGTATTGTTATTAAGTTATAGTTCAAGTGTTTTACAAATTAAGGTTTTTTATTACTATAAAATTATGGTAATAGTTATTAACACAAATTTAACTTATGTAACAAATAGATTTTCATGTATTGTTATAAAGTAGATACATATTTACATGTTTCTAATTTTAATCGGTTTTGTTCGGTTTATTCGGTTATATACCAAACCATATCCAAATCCTACGGTTTTTATAAAATTATATCCATTCAGTTTATATGGTATATACCAAAACTAAACCATATTGTCTATTTCGGTTCGGTTCGGTTTGGTACGGTTCAGTTTTACCATGTTGAACAGCCCTAGATTTTCTTAATCAAATCTTAACCAAAATAAATTTCCTAATATATTTTCGTATTAACATATTAAATATATTTAATATTTGTTAGTAATAAATACTAAAATAAAAAATCACATCATAATCAATTTATATAACATATAAATAATATATAAAATAGTTTATTCATATATTATTAGCATAACGCTTTCATAATATAAGTCCAATTAGTTATAAATATTGGATTTTTATATGATATATTGTGATATAATAGACAATTAAAATCATAAAATATAATTAATCAAAGTAATAAATAAAATTGTTATGTTTTAAAATGTTATATTAACAATTATGTAATACATTTTAATTTATAAATATAAATAAATATATATATATATATATATATATTAAACCATTAGTACAAATAAAAAAATTTAAAGTGAAAGCAAATATTTATACCGTCACGGGTTAAGCTCTAGAAATAAACAACAATAAGGTAAGATTATTTTTCTTTAAAAAATTTATTTTAATAGAAATTATAGTTCCAAATATGTTTACATATTTTATATATTTATAAATTTATTTTCTTTTTTTAAGGGAAACTAAGATTCTGAAATTGGAAAAAATTATGACCCACCTCTATATTATTTTAATTAGGAAATTTAAAATTTGTATCAAAATATTTTATTAAACTTTTAATTTTAATTTTTATTATAACTTCAAAGATTAATTTTTAATATAAATTTATGTTTAAATACTACAAATACATCATCTAATATAAAGAAAAAAAAAACTAAAAACATATATACCCGCCCAACCGGGCGGGTCAAGGTCTAGTAGGATGTTAAAATTGATTTTCTTAGCGGGTTTTAAATGATTAATATAAATAACCTATTTGGGTTAACGGGTTTTAAATGGATAATTCATTTGTTAAATAGAGTTTAACCTAAATTAACGAATATTCTATTAACAGTTTAACTTAAATTAACGAATATTCTATTAACCATTTAACCTAAGATATTTTAATAATAAAAAAAGGACAATTCTCTTAAATAGACATTTTTAAACTTTTATCACAAAAATAACATTCAAAAAAGAAACTGACCAAAATAACTTCCTTTTATTTTGAAAATTTTAATTTTAATTTTTTATTTTTTAAAATTTGAAACTCTATCCCCAAAAATCCACCCTTGAACTCTAAACCCTAAAACTAGATTAGTTAACCCTAGGATAAAAATATATTTTTACCCTTTAATAAAATTTATTTTGGTCATTTTCTTCATTTAGTGCTATTTTTGTGGCAAAAACTTTAAAATGGCTATCTTAGGAAATTTCTCATCAAAAAATAAAAAAAATTAGCATTTCAAAATTTATTTTCCAATTTTTTGAAAACTTTTATTTTCAAAAATATTAAGTTTTTCTTTTTACAAAAGCCAACTTTTTATCTTTAATTTTTTAAGAATTTTTATTCCAAATAATTTGATATTGTAATATCTGTTAAAATGGTTAACCCTAATTTATATCATTAAAATAGGAGTATAAATAAAAAATAACCCTTAGATTTACTACTTATTTACAAGTGTATGCTACTGAGATATTTAATAAGTCTAACATTAAATATTCTTATCTTTTCCTATTTTATCAAATCATTTCCTAAATTGATTATTAATTAAAACAACTACTTAATTACACTTT
Organism: Brassica rapa; assembly: GCF_000309985.2. NCBI lineage: Eukaryota > Viridiplantae > Streptophyta > Magnoliopsida > Brassicales > Brassicaceae > Brassica > Brassica rapa. Next base: position 15,836,725 of record NC_024798.2, read on the forward strand.
AATGCAACTAAAAACTGCCTAAACCTAACTTTTATCATTAATTATATTTTTTCAAATTAAACAACCATAAAACATAAATTCAATATGACAAATATTCTTACAAACAAAAATTTAACATGCTAAATTTAGTACATAAAATAATTTTATTATACTTATCATCAATTTTTGGTTCACAAAATAAAATGTGAGGATGCATGCATGGATTATATTGTAAAATGTGGATGATACAATTGATGGTTTATAATAAAAAAATAAAATTACACAATATAAATTAATAAATGTGGATCCCAAATTTCATGTGGAATATGATTACAAATGGCAAGAGTCCACACATGTGGTAGAAACGAAGCTCAGCTTCAAGAACGCTTACACGAATGGCAAGCAAAAGGATTTCCGGTTACCACATCTGTTTGTGACGTTTCTTCGCCTGACCAACGAGCGAAGCTCATGGAAACTGTCTCCTCTCTCTTCCAAGGGAAGCTCAACATACTTGTAAGTTTTATATATACGAGCAGGATTAATATGCCTCCGGTCAAGATTAATTTATTTTTACATGTCTTTTAAATGTTTTGTTTGGGTCTACTATATACGTATATAGGTAAATAACGCGGGAACCTCTATAGTAAAGCCTACCACAGAATTTTCATCAGAAGACTTCTCATTTCTGATGGCTACGAATCTGGAGTCAGCTTTTCATCTCTCACAACTCGCGCATCCATTGTTGAAAGCCTCGGGCTCAGGGAGCATTGTGCTCATGTCCTCCGCTGCTGGGGTTGTGCATATGAGCGTCGGATCCATCTATGGAGCAAGTAAAGGTATATATATACACTAACACACATTCGAATAATTAGGTTTAAACTTTAAATGGAAAAAAAAAAAAAAAAAATTATCCCTCGAGAAGACTTTAATAAATGGATTATGGACACATTTCAGGAGCAATGAATCAGCTGGCTAGAAACTTAGCTTGTGAATGGGCAATTGACAACATAAGGGTCAACTCAGTTTGTCCGTGGTTTATCACAACTCCTTTAGCTGTCAGCGTAAGATATCATTATGTTACTTATGTACTATATTTTAAAATAAAAGTTTTATAACTACTACATGTAAAATCTCGCAGCTTTTTCGAAGTGATGAAAATATTAAAGAAAAAGTGGAGAGTAGGACACCGATGCAACGTGTTGGAGAAGCAAACGTCTCGTCGCTTGTGGCATTTCTCTGTTTGCCTGCGGCTTCGTATATAACAGGTCAAAGCATTTGCATTGACGGAGGTGCCACTATTATGGCTTCTCTTTGCCTTAAAACACATTTATATATTATGAAAGACTTAAAACCAAAACATTCATTAGATTTTCATTTTCTTAATAAACTATGTAATTTGATGAAAATTATTAAACACATAATTTAAACATGTATTTTTTTTCTTTTTATTGGGAGGTTTAACTTTAAGGAATTTTCACTTGTAATCATTCATATCTGAAGATGTTCCGAGAAACTCCCGGAAACGCATTCACATCCGAACTTTCCGAATAGATTCCGACAACTTACTTATGTAATCAGTCATATCTGAAGATGTTCCGGGAATGCATGATGGTATAGTACAGTTTAACCCGGTGGCATAGTACAGTTTAACCCGGTTCTGTGACAAAAGGGTTCATACTTGTTCATGCAAATAGTTTATTGAATTAAAGAAAATCAATATCAAAATAGTCAAAATCAATTTTCTCATGTAAAAACATTTTTATATTACGAACAAAAAAAAAGAGAGACAGAAAAGATAACAGAGATTTTCTTTTTTTTTTTGAAACTGAAATAGTTGAGTAATATGTAAGCCAACCATGAAAACTGATAAATAACAAAGAGAATTTGCAAGAGATGAAGTTCAACTTTTAGGTTTTAGATAGATAACTTGAAGGAGGATCTTTGTCTATGCCGCAAGGCACATACATGAGAATGAATCTTATGGACTAAATGCAACTAGGAGCAGTAGCTCTAACCAAAGATTAAGGCAAACAGTAATAAAGATTCAGAGCAATAGCATAATGATGCTCTTATGACTAAAGTTTTAAATATTCACGAGACGCAAAACAAAAGGAGATCTAGTTTTGGAGAGTGAAACCTTTCTCTTGATAAACCAAGTTTTAACATGTTTTCAGGTTTCTTTTAGGGCCTTCAGTTTTCTGTAACCCTTGTCGGTACCAAAGATCCTGAAGCAAAAATAGGGAAATATTTTTACATGTATATGGTGGTGGCGCAAGTAAGAAATAGAGTTTCAGATATTTACCAATCCATGTAGACAAAAGTTGATGAGTAGTTCCCAGACTTTGTGTAAAGTAAACGATGATGGTAGTCATGGAAGTCAGCACTGTAAGCACAACATTATTGTATATTCATGTTAACGTCTGATAATATAAAAAAAAAGATGAGCTGAGTTTGATCTTACCCGCCATACAGAGGAAGAAAATTAGAGGGACTCCATGGGAAATGATAACCGCAATGAGCTTCGACTGTCTCAATGACTCTAAGCACCAACCACAACCAAAGGGTGATTAGGTGAGGCCCGGTGAGAGCCGGACCAATAAAGGTAGCAAACCCCAGGAAGAGAATCTCAGCGGGGTGAGCATATTCTGACGTCAAACCAAACGGTGTGGCGTATCTGTAAGCAAGTAACACCATAAGATCATTTAGGAGGAGAGAAACAAAAGATGGTGAGTAATTAATAAGCTTACTCATGGTGCACACTGTGCACGTTCTTGTACAGCCATTTTGTATGCAAGATCCTATGACCCCAATAGAATACAAAATCCTCAATGATGAAGAAGAATAAGATCTGGGCAGACACCACTTTCCTGCATGAGCAATCACCAAAGATTTGGTTTCATAATACAGATCAAACGTAACATTCTACTGCCAAATGAAAGAGTATACCACCACTAAAGAACCTTATAATAAATTCCAGTCTGCGTCTTAAAGGAGTGTGCAAGCATACTAAAGCCATGGAAACATGGTTTTCAACAAGATAAACTTTGAGTTTTATTTTTTTCAGCTTATATAAAAACTCTCAATTTCTGTTGCATCCATTGTAAAAAGGGTTTTTTCTTGAATAAATTTAACATTCATTCAAAAAAAAAAAAAAAAAAAGAACCTTATAATAATACCAGGAGGGCAGAGGAAAACTGCTCCGCATGCCCATGAATTTGAAGACACGGTAAGAGAACATCATGAGGGGAAAGTTTACACATGAATGGTAAAACAATAGCCACGCTATGCACTTTCCTTGCGCTTCAGGGGTGTTGTGTTTTGTCTGCACAAAGTCCAAGCAAGAGTAACTGTTTAATATGTTTCTCTATCGCTAAAGATTCTTTAGATTTTATTGAATTCATGTGCTCCACTCAATTTGTAGGTCATAAAAGGGTATAAGTGTACATAAATGTGACTGTCCCTTGAATGACGAGAAGAAGAAGAGGCAAAACCTGAATTTTGTAAGTGCTAAGCAAACCCGTTCTTTCAAGGAAGATGTAAGGGAGACCAGACAAGAAGAAGACAGTTTCGTGGACGATGAAACTCCCAATGCACGCTAGTTGAAAGTCGCTGAAGTTAGAAACAAGGTACTAACATTGTCACCAAAAACAAAAGGGTCAGATCCTCTGAGCTAGAAAACGTACACACACAAAATTCATATGCCAAACATAAACTAGAGCTTCAAGCAAAGACTCCAAAGCGGTAATAATCTAATACCAAACAGAGGATACTCTACAGACTATAGAGTGATGATCATGCTTTTACAAAAAAAAATCAGGTCAAGTTCAAAAAACAAGAACAAAGTGGAGATCACGTTTGATATGGAACCAGATCTGAAACAACAAGCACGAAGAGGCCACAACAATCCAATGCGGTGGACCACACCACAAACAAGAATCAATCGAACAAGGCAGATACATGCGTAAGCACATTTAGATAACAACATCGTGTATACCTGCCAACCGGATTCGACGAGGGAATCCATTGATAGAGAGAGAAGGAAGAGAAAAACGCACGACGGATCTCCGGGGCGGAGAAGATAATAGCTAGAGACCCAAGAGAAGAGTGAGTAAGAGAGAGAGAGTGAGAGACACAACACAATATTTAAGTTGTTTCTGACACCAAGTTGTGTATATTCTTTAGATCTCTTGTCTTTACCACATCACACGTGCGCGCACACAGAGATTTTTTTCATTTTTAATCCTCAATTACAAGGATTTATTCCTTTAGCACCATATGTTCTTGCATGTGACACTAGCACCCACCTGAGTTATTTTGAAAGTGAGCAGTACGGATTTATTGTTTTGTTGTTATCACATAAGAATCTGCGAGCTATGGTGTTGAAACTAGGGACTCTAAAGTTTTTGACTTTAAATAAGAGGTATAAGAGAAATTCACCATAAGAGCTCCGCATTAATCATAAGAGATCTCTTAAGAATCTAGTAGTATTAAGAAAAAAAGAGAGAAATAAATCAATACACTTTACAAACATGGAGAGATGTGAGTTTGTTACTCTGCTTTGAGAGAATCTATGTGTTCTGCTAACCACCAAGGTCCCAAATGTGCAGTTGAGTAGTTCTCTGTCTCTAGATCCTCTCGCCAGTGTACTGTACAGATGCAGCAATTTAACAAATAACCACAAAGATAATCATAAGCTGAGCCACATAAACAACAGTCAGAAAAAGAGTGAGCCAATATTCAATGTAACTGCACATAAGTATTTGTCACTGATGACAAATTATTAATAAAATAAGCTAATTTATGTGATAACACAACAAAAAGAAGAGTAGGATAGCTTGAAGATTATTTATGTTTTCTATTAATTCTACTCTCCTCAAGCTATACTATGAAGTACATAGAACCAAGAGCTAGCTAAACCTGAAGCAGGAAATGTAAGAAACACACATGTGGTGTCACTATATAAGTTAAGCAAAAAAAAAATTTACCTTTTGGAGTATCGTTAATTTGAAGCTTTTGGAGGTAAATGGATAGTTGTCGCCATAGCAATGGCGATCTCTTATCTGACGGCTTTAGGATTTGGAATAAGCACATTAAGCTCAATCCAGTAATTTCAATTTAGAATCCAAACTTCACGGTTTATATATTTAGACACATCTTTACACTTTCCCTAGTAAGAAATCGATTCCAACCTTTTTATATATTTACCGATTTTATTTCATAATCAGCCTGAAAATGCAAGTTAAAACTGGGTTAAAAAAATACACAAGTTGAAGCCCGAAGGTCCACAATGTTTTTGCTATTCACTAACTTACTATCTATATAAAAAAAACTTACTATCTATGTCATCATCTTTAATGTATTTTACTTTTATAATAAAGAAATTCTATACTATATGGAATTTACTCCAGTGTTTTACTTTAAAATAGTACTCAATTTCTTAAAATATAGTAAAAATAGAAATTGTTATTTCTTTCTTTAAATGTAAAGGAAAGAATAGTATTTTTTGGTCAAATGAAAGAATAGTAATTTATAATTATATTTTAGAAGAATATTACAGAAATAAAGAAATAATGTTGGAGATGCATATTAAAATACAAATAGAAATGGAAAAACAAGTAGACAAAGAAATTTTGCCGGAATGAGGAAGTCGTTGAGCCCTCAAAATTGGATCCAAGCGAAGCTGAATCAGATTTTTAATTTCTTGCACAACCGCCTGAGCTTACCTAGATACACCTGAATGAAGTCTAGATTTCCTTTCTTTCCAAGTTATTTTGCCTCTTTTCATATATAATCAGAAAAACAAAAGAAATAGAAAATAACAAGTTATTTAGCTTACGTTTTGATTGACACCGCATCAGATCGGCACTCAAGACTTTCTTCTTTGAATTGTTTTCTTGTTTTTTATTGATGAAATGGTGAAAACTTCGAGGATAACAAGCAAAAAGAAATAAAACTGCACTGATACCAAATGTTAATTTTGGTCCCAACGGAAAAACGAATAGAAGAAGTATTTTATTCAAAGTCTAGACTATCTTTCTTTCTGACTTCAGCCAAGTTATAAGAACACAAAGACACGAAAAAACAACACGGCTTTACTAACTAATAGTCTAATACTAATACATTAGATCCAAGAAAGTTAGTTGAATTGTATCGGTCCATTTTGTTCGATGCCACCTTTAACAAATACAATAATAGCATAAGCTGCATAAAACACACCCCAATTATCGCCGTTTTCGTCATTCCCCATTAGAGAGAAAAAAAGATTATTCGTTTTCAACCATCACAAGCCACAACGACTTAAAGCTTTTAAATATTCCATCAAACAAAAAGAAAATTCCACATTCCGTTAACTTTAACGACCGTTACCTACATTTTGAGACATCTATAAACTCTTTTAAGTTCCATTTTCTTCTCTCCCCCATATTGCTGGATCATCAGTACTTTTTTCTTCTTTTTGTTTTTGCCTGTTCGTTCTTAGAATTATTATGTCTTTGATCTCTAACAATAAGATAAATTCATGACATTCAAGATTTCAGAAGAAGACAATATCCCCTTCGCCTCTCCGTCTGATTCTCAGGTTCGTTTTCTTGAACGTTGAAAAATCACAAGAAAGATTAAAACGTTGTTTTCCTTTTTTAACGTTAGACCATCTTTAACCCTATTACCCCTAATGGGTTTCTTAGTAACTTTTAATTAATAAAATTAATCAAATAACTTTAGTTAAGAAACTCCTATTTTAGTCGGTTTATTGGGAGTTTCTTAACTAGAGGTTCTTAAAAAAAATATTAAATATTTTTTTCAATATAAAATTTATTTATTAAATAAAATATATTAAAAATAACATTTAAAACATAAATAAAAAAATTAAAATTAAAATTAGTACAATAATCAAAAATAATTTAAAAAAACATCCGAGCTTGGTAGTTGTCTCAGTCACGTCCAAATCGATTCCGTAAATGTTCAACCAAATCGGCTTTAAGTTGTTGATGGGTATGTGGATCACAAATTGCAGTTCGAACACCCATCATATTGGCGATATTTGTAGGCATTTCTGAAGAAAAATCGAGATCGACATGTGAAGTTCTGGTGTTTTTTCCTTGTTGAAACTCTGAAACATTAAAATGAGTATATCCATCTCGTTCGTGGATCGGTGGTGGAGGCTCCGTCGGAGAGTTTCGATCGATCAACGGTTCGCTTCTCTTTCGCACGACTGAGAACACGAGAGAGAGAGAGGAGAGAGAGGAGAGAAGAAATTATAAAAAAAAAATACAGAACCATATACTTTAGCCTAACTGCTGACACGTGCCTCATATAACCGATCATATAGTCGGTCACAAAAGTCCCCTCTTTAGGATCGATAACAGCATATTTAATTTGTTTTTATTTATTTAATTGAGTCATTTTATGTATAATTCCACTAAGGACCGCCCGTTAAAGATGGTCTTAGCCTTGTGAAACGTTGTAACAGCTTATGGAATTGGAACACATCCGTATCTCGAAACCCGAAGATGACTATGAAGAAACAGAGGAAGCCGTTCCTCTGTCTTGCGCGTTTACGAGGCAAGAGCATTGCGTTTCCGAGTCGAGAGAACGCGAAGAATCGATCCAAAGACTAACCAGCCTCATATGTATATATCTGATCGTTATGTTGGTACAGATCGTTGGAGGCTATAAGGCCAATAGCCTCGCGGTGATGACGGACGCTGCGCATCTGCTGTCCGACGTGGCGGGTCTATGTGTTTCTTTATTGGCGATCAAGATCTCGAGCTGGGAAGCGAATCCTAGAAACTCGTTTGGGTTCAAACGTCTTGAGGTCTTAGCAGCGTTCTTGTCTGTTCAGCTCATATGGCTTGTCTCTGGAGTTATAATATACGAAGCCATTCAAAGACTTCTTACCAGAAGCAGAGAGGTTAATGGTGAAATCATGTTTGGGATCTCTGCTTTCGGGTTTTTCATGAACTTGGTTATGGTCATTTGGTTAGGACATAACCATAATCACCACCACCACCACCATCATCATCATCATCATCATTCTCACAAGGAGGAGGAAGAGGAGGAGATGGATCCTTTGAAGGGTGGTATGGAGGAGAAATCGTCGTCGAAGGAGATGAACATTAACATACAAGGAGCATATCTACACGCGATGGCGGATATGATTCAGTCACTTGGCGTTATGATAGGTGGAGGCATAATTTGGGTGAAGCCCAAATGGGTTTTGGTTGATTTGATATGCACTCTTGTTTTCTCTGCCTTTGCTCTTGCTGCAACTTTTCCAATGCTCAAGAACATATTTGGTATACTAATGGAGCGTGCACCGCGAGATTTAGACATAGAGAAGCTCGAGAGAGGGCTCATGCGTATTAATGGAGTTAAAGTTGTTCATGATCTTCATGTTTGGGAGATAACAGTTGGGAGAATTGTATTGTCCTGCCATGTCTTGCCCGAACCGGGAGCTAGTTCTTTAGAGATCATTAATGATGTAAGAAATTTCTGTAGGAAAACTTGTGGGATTCATCATGTAACAGTTCAGGTTGAATAACAAAAGAGAGTAAATATACATATACATATGCATTTCTTATAACTATAAGGACCGCACCGCAGTTGCTATTCGGACCCATAAGTGACAAAGTAATCTCAAACTTTTCCTCATTCAGACAAGTTTCTAAAAAAACTCTTACACAACACAAGAACTGATATTGATATCTCAACACACAAAACAAGATTCAAACAAGAACAAAGAGGTTCTTTGATTTATTGAACTTATATATATAATCGTTATCATCAAACCGATTTGAGCTTGAGACTCTCCATGCGAGCTCTTATGTAATCGAGATGTTCATCTTCAGGAGGGATACATTTCTTGATGACATCAACGTCCAAAAGATTCTTCACCCATCTGTGAATCTCTGGGAACATCTCCACCGGAACAACCTTGACTCCAACGACCTCTTCGGTTCTCATCAGCCAAAACGCCACCAAAGTTGCAACTATGTCCACGAACCCCAAGCTTTCCCCACCGAGAAAGTCTTTACCCACAAGCTCTTTCTCCAACAACTTCAATAAATCTCTAGTCGCTTCCACCGCCGCGTCTTTTTCCTCTCCGACCTTCCCCACCACTTTCATCGCCGTCACATAGACCTGATATTCCTTATAACCGGTTAGAAACTGAACCGGTTATTAATACTGACACTTTGGAAGTCAAACTCATACCTGTTCATCGAGGAATCTGGCCCAAAACCGAGCTATAGCTCTGTCGTACGGATCTTGAGGCAGGATGGGATTGTTTTGCCATGTATCATCGATGTACTCAAGGATCACGAGTGATTCTGAGATTGGTTTACCGTTATGGAGAAGAACCGGAATCATCTTGTGAACCGGGTTTGATTGGAGTAGCAAAGGGCTCTTGTTGGTGATATCTTGCTCGGAGAACTCGTATGGTACACCTTTGAGGGTGAGAGCTATTTCAACCCGACGGCTGAAAGGACTTGCCCACATCCCGAGTAGCTTCACTTCCTCTGACCTCTCCACCATTGTCTCTCTCTTTAGCTCACTGTAAGCTTTGCTTCTTGTTTTCTTGAGTTTGGCTTTTACTTATAGAGTTCTGATCATTGCGGTAGCAAAGTCAACGTGATGTGAGTTTAACTAGAGCATGTGCAATCCGGTTTACTAATATGTTCACAGTCGTAATCTGGTTCAGTTTAGGTTCGGTTTGATAAAATAGTAGTTTTTTTTTTCTGGTAAAATGTTAAATAGATAAAATTGTAGTTGAATATTTGCTTACAAGTTACAATGCATATAACGGTTTAGGTTCGTTTTTTAGGATTATAAGAAAATTCAGACGGTTGATTTGGTTTCGGTTTAATTAATTCGGTTTGATTTTGGTGTTGACGTCACGAGTGACGAAACAGTGCATTGAAATTGAAACTTATATAAATGCACCTTTTGCCTTAAAAAATGCTTAGGAGTTTGTCCCACATCGGACAGAAGAGGTTCGTGTCGGAAGGTTTAAATAGACAAGGCTTGGGTCAAATAAGGCAACGGGGTGGGGCCCGGAGATGTATCTGCTTATTCCCATCTAAACCCTGAACTGTCCCTGTTAAATTGGGGATTTCAAGCTGTTGGGGGTCTTTGGCCGGCGTTTCCTCCCGAATAATAATCAAAAAACGTCGATGGTTACATAAGAGACTCATCTCCACGTAGGACCCATTGGGTTTGGGCGGGTTGGTTTGTTAGGTGGTTCTGTTGAAACCAGATTGGTGTCTGCGGTAACCGTTTCCTCGCCTTTCCCTCCCACCCCCAAATTTTGTTTGTTCTTTCTAATATAGTTTTTTTCTTTTTGACAGCATATAGGGTTTTTTTTCTTTGTAAAATCAGATTATCTTTTAGAAGATTTTACTAAAGGAGAACAGAGAATTCAATGTTACCTTTAAATAGTGCAATTTTTTATTAAAATCTGATAAAATCTTTCAATTTAAAAATGAAAATTAATTTCATTAAAATATCTAAACTTCCTAATTTTGTTTAACGTTTTCGAACATAACCAAAAATGTATTCTATTGCCAGAGCATCAGGCGACTCGGTTCCTTTTCTTTCCTCTACTTCTCTTACTTCATCTAAAGTAACCTATTTGATGAAGATGATCAATCAAGTGAAGTTGATGTTGAGGAAAGAAAGCTGTTAGAACCTGTGACTAAACTCCTCAGACTTATCTACAGATGCTGATGGAAACACAGCGAAAAATTCTCCACTGAAACTTGCATCTTGGTAATTGATGGCGGCCTCCACATTTGTAGAACCCAATTAAGAAGTAAGAGTGCTTCTGATAACACATCATATTGAGCAGAAGATCCAGTCCAGGTATACCAGTTTATATATATTCCCTGTGTTGCACATTTGATGGAAATACAATATTTCCCTCTTCATGTACTATACTGGGAAAGAAGTGTCAGAAGAAGCTGATAAACCACTTGCAAGAACTGCGTCTACAGCTCAAACACATCTGCTGGTTCACATGATTGGCAGTCTTTACCTTCCTATCATTGTTGAGATTTAAATGTACAATACAATCTTTAAAAAAAAACTAGAGGCAAAATAAAGAAGAAATGACACAATAAAATATCATATAAATACTTTTAATCAAGTAAAAGCATCTATACATTTTATGTGAGTGAGGACAACTCTTTGCAACTGATGAAAGACAGTGTAAGAAACAAAACCAAATGAAGGGAAACTCATGAACCACAAGACAAGCTTACATGACTATGTAGCTCTATATACACAATTCTATGCTTGAAGATACCCAGCAGGTTACAAACACACAGTTTTCCCTTAAACATTAGTAACTGTGTGTGAGAACCAAAGCACATATTCACATTTAAAGCTATTTGTTTTCATGAGTTTTAAGGAACAATTAGCACGTGATCTTGCCAATATGAAGCTCTCCACCATCTCCAAGCAAAGAAGGCTCTGTTACACTCAAGAACCTAACCTAAGCATATCCAAAGCATCACTTGCTTTACACAAACACATCCAAGTTAACCATGCCCAATATTTATTTTCTTCTATTATAAAGACATTTTGTGAAGTGCCCTCTGAAAATTCTTGGAGAAATTAAAGAATGCATTAGGTTGAGAAGAGCTTAGAAATAGCTGCAAATCATTTGAACCCAAAACAGAGTTTAACAGAACAAAGATGAAACATCATACATTAACCCCAAATACTTAACAGGAACCACAATCACTGGAGGACATTAATATTTTAGCGTTCCAGCTTATAATCATTCTTTTCGTCCACCGATAAGCATCCTCCTCAGGATCAGGATCAGGATCAGGATCAGCATCAGAATCAGAATCAGAATCAATATCATAACAACAACTTTGTGGCCTTGTAGTCTTTCCTCCACCTACAACATGTGTACACTCAACAAACGAGTCGACAGAACGAAATACACTATCTCGCGCGGTGTCATCATCAGGCGGCTCGACCACGAGAACAGGGTTGTTTCTGGAGTTCAAACAGTGAAGAACCCTGTTCATGTCAGGGTTTGTGCTTTGTTTTGCGATGACCACTAAAGTTACTGGGTCATCACACATCGATCCTGCTAGAGCAAGCATTTCCCTAACCATTTGTTTAGCAGGCGGAACATCATACTCTACACATCAACATAGATCTCTATTATAAGACATACAATAAGTAGAAACGAGAAGAGACAGAGTTACGAGGAACTCACGTTTGTCGTTGTCACAATACTTCCGGATTGGCTGCACCTTATCAAAACCCATTTGATAAAGAGCTGCGTGGATAGTATTATAGATAGAATTAATCTCGACACCATCAGGGACTGGGTAGTCATCCGTGAGCCAGAAGACGAATGTCCAATTGCCTATAGACAAAACGGACGAGGCATAAACAAGTCACAATATAGGTTACATGATCCACTTTTAATTACTATGATGACGAATTGATTAGAGATGGATCAGAGATCTTACCGGAGAAATATTCGCTCATGCCTTGGGGCATTGTTACGAATTGGAGACTTGCTCGCTACGTTAGGGTTAGGTCGGGTGAGGGAGGGCCTTTGTTGGTTTTATAGCTACGGATGAGAGATCGCCTTCCTTAACAAACGTGTACGTCTTTACTACCAATAAAATCATATCAGTAAGAGATCAACAATTTATCAAAAAAAAAAAAAATTCTTTTTTTATATGCTAATTTATTATTCTTATTCTGAAAAATGATAATAATATTAAAACCTAGAAGATATGGTAATAATCGCTATCCTTAATTTATAAACATATACTATGATTATATTTTTTTATTGATATATGATATTGTATTTTTTTTTAAAGAACGGAAGCTTCCAAAACGAAAACGTCCAAAACGGAATCATAAGTTTCTAACGTGTTTTTTAAAGAGAATAGTTTGGAAGCGTTTTGGAAGCAAGATTCCGTAAGCTTTCACAAGTTTCCGATTCTGATTCCGGTTTCGAAGCGGTAATCAGACGTCCGATGAAGCTTCGATGCAACGTAGACTTTTACATTCTAGTGTCTCTGTTTCACAAACTTCCTTAAGTGTACATAGATGTGTTTTTCTCACACAAATGTTTTTACTTTCTCTCTCGAATCATTCTTGTTCTGAATTAGATGTGTTAATTGATTCTCTCCTCTTTGCAATGTCTCATATATATATATAAACAACCAAAAGACTCTATGTTCAAGGAAGAGACACATGTTCAACGAGAAAACATACACAATATACCCAACGAAGAGTCGGGTATGCTCGTATATGAACGCAAACTTACTGTAAACTAATATGTAGTTTCTTCTAGTTGTTGTGCTTTCCTGTCCTGACCACTTGACTAAAATTCATGAAACTTCTTTTGCTCAAGAGGGTCAAACCATCAGTGAAGGAATTTTCTGTTTAAAATAATAGAAATTCAATTGAAATTGAGTTTGTGATAGCTACACAAAAATGGGCACATCCACAGCTAGATAGTCCACATAATCAGTACCAGCCCTGATCTTCCTACCTCTCAGGTGTTTCTTCACCTGCATCGGAATAGGATCTTCACTTTAAGTTTCCTGGCCAAAACTGTATGCGCCTTCCTCTAATAGCGATGCTGGCCAATCAGGGGTTAGTGGTAGGTTAGTCGGAGTTACCAACATAACACTGTAATGTCTCTGATTCAAACATCCAAGTGTTTCGAATAAGTACGTGTGATCTCTAACTTTATCTGAGACTACGATCAAATTTGCTGGATTTGGATAGTCTACAGGAGAGTCCATTTGCCATAAAAGAATGTCATGTGACAGTCTATCATCTCTCAAGAGTTTATCCCCTGGCAAATATATGAGACATATATTACATACATATACGATATATATAAGAAAAAGGTGTTTTTATAAAATAATTCACCTCCTGGAAGGAAATAGATTTTGGATTCCCACGTCTTCTTACGCAGAAACTCACCCTTCCCCGACCAATGCCCTTTCTCCTCATCAACATAAGCCCACATTGACATGTTACCTACATTACACCATTCGCTAAGAGCAGATTCAATTTGGTGATAGATCATATCTGGACTGAAACCAACAGGGAACGGGCAATCATCAATGTTCCAGAAGACGCCTGTCTTAGCCCCTTCGACGGGTGTGATAGGCTCTGCTCGGATTCACAAAATGGCAAGGCATAAACAAATTACAAAATGGAATATGTATTAACAATAGGTAACATGATCCATCAACCATTATTTGACAGATGGAATATATAAAAACAATTTCGGGTAAGAGATGGGGAGAGGACTCACTGGAGAAATCTTCGATCTTGTATTCGCCCATGGTGAGAGTTGGAGACTTTCTCGCTAAGTTAGGGTTAGATCGGAACGGCTGAGAGAAAGCCTGACGGAGAGAGAGATATATACATGTGACTGGCATGTGTTTAGCCGTAGGATCTCATAGAAAAAAATTAAAGGTGTAATATGTGTCATGTTCACGACCGTCGGATCTGTGCATTCTTTTGTTAGTTGTTAGGGAGATACTACAAAGTCAATTGATTTTAAAAAATTATTTATCCTAAAAATAACCAAAAACTTAAATTGCTTTTCTACTATCACGGCGGATGCATAAATTACTTATTTAGTAGATTCTGATTATTCATACAACTTTATATAACAGGAGATACAAAAATAGATATGTGTCTTAGGCCAATTTGATTCGCTCTGCAACCTTCATCATGTGCTCAATTTGTTTCTCTCTTTGAGGAATACATTCCCTCACAATTTCGATATCATTCAAGTTCTTGATCCATCGGTTAAGTTCTGGAAACTTCTCCTCTGGAATCATATCGATTCCCATACCTTCCCAAGCCCGAGCTACACAAAACGGTATCATACTTCCTGCGACCATGTCTAAGAATCCGATTGTCTTGCCGCCGAAAAAATCTTTCCCGCTAAGTTCCTTCTCGAGGAAGGTAATAAGTTCTTGAGCCTCTTCAATCGCAACATCTATTCCCTTATCTGCTTTCACCACAGACTTGAAACATACTGGTCCGACCTACAAGATATATATAAACAGTTTTATCTCTAAAATGAATTGGAGTTAACATTTTATTTTGTGGAAGGCAGAAAATAATGATGTGAATTATTAGTATATAATGATATTAACTAAGATTGGTGGGTGACATATTTCTTTTTATTTTGGTTATTACTATTTTTTTTGGCAATTCATTAAATATCGTTTGATTTTATACATGTGAAAGCAAATAGAATTCACAATTTTTTAACAGTTATCAAAAAAAAAACTTTGTTCTACAAAAATGAATTTCACAAATTTGTTACTAATGAACAAAAATTATATATGTATATATATATAAGAAATCGTTTTTCACTTCACAGTTTCGAACTTTGGTGACTTAATAAAATGAGACGAATCTGGATCCGTCGGATATGTGGATTTAGTATCCGAATCCAGACTATGGTTTTTGGATATCCGGATATCTGTCTAGATATTATTCTATATGCAGGTATTCGAATTCGAATCTGTAAAAATAATTTTACATAAATAGCAAATATTTTTTAAAATACTAAAATTCTAAAAACAATACATAAATTAAAAATGCATATAAGATTTATATGTATGTGATATTATAAGACTAATTTCATGCAAAAATATTAATATATAAAATATAACTATTAATAAAATTAAAAATTTAATATTTTTAAAAATATGGATCCGGATCTTGATATTCAGACTTAAAAATCAAGATATTTGGATTCAGATACAGCTTTGACAGATCTAAAATTTTACTATCCGGATCCAGATACTTTTGATATTCTATTTTGCAGTGGATCCAGAGTGGATTTCAGATCGGATCAAAAGTGGATTTCAGATCGGATATGGATATTGGATAATAAGTTCCAGCCTTAGAGAGAGATGATCCTAAATTCATTATTTAAAATGTATCTGGTTTCTTCTGCATCTTTTTTAGAGATCCCGCACGTATGCAAATAGTTAATAAAGGAATTTGTATATGAGTTACCTGTTCATCAACGAACTTGGCCCATAAACGAGCCATGGCTTTCTCGTAAGGATCTTGAGGAAGAATAGGATTGTTCTTCCATGTCTGGTCGATGTATTCAAGGATCAGAAGTGACTCGGCTAATATTTTACCTTTATGAACAAGAACCGGAACCATCTTGAAAACCGGGTTTAGTTCAAGAAGCAAAGCACTCTTGTTGAAAATATCTTGCTCCAAGTACTCGTATGACACGCCTTTGAATTTGAGAGCAATCTCGACCCTACGACTAAAAGGGCTTGCCCAAAAACCTAGAAGCTTCACATCCTCTTCTTTAGTCGCCATTGGATCTCACTTGCTTTTTCTCTAGACTGCTAACTCCTTTGACAAGCTATTTTCTGGTTCACAAGCCAATTTCTTTTTATAATAAATTCAAAAAGTGGAAAACACACGTCACGGCTCACGTTTGTTGAACTTGTCCGAAAAGCCAAGAATCTTCAAAGCGGTCTCTCTCTTCGCCATTGGATCCTAGGTACAATGTATGCATATCATTCACATAATCGCATAAGCAAATTTTTAACTGGTTACCATTTACCATTTATTCAAGGGCCCTTTATTCAATAATTTTTTAGCAAGAATAATTCAAGTTGGCTACCTTATATTTTTCTCTTACATTTTTCTATTAGTCAAATGTGTTTTTGTGGGCGAAAACAATATGTAGTGGTACACATCCTCATATTTCAGTAAATCCCTGATACACTCTCAAATCTCTTCCCTATAGAAAAAAAGGAAAGCTCTAGTAAAGAGATATCTTGGATATATACACAAAATACTACCACAACAGATATGGTTTTAGTATTTTTTTTTATTACATAATTTTTTACTATTTACTATTTACCATTTCTGTTGATTCATTATTACTAAATTTATCTTTAATAATTAAAACAAGATTATCTTACTCCACGCAATATTCAGTACCAAACAAATCTAAGAAGGAATATCTGATATCAAATTATAATTATTCATATTTTAATTTGTTTCTCTTTTCATCTTTATTATATTCTATTTCTTGTAACATATTGACTCATCACTCATCCATATAATAAAAAAACTAGGTTATGACATGTGCCTTGCGCGGGATTCCGCGGGATGAGTATTATATATAAATTATTTTTACGTATTATATATTATTGTACATATTATGAAATAATAAATAGTAACTATTACGTATATTATCAAATTGATGTGAACACTTAAATAAATTTTATTAATCCAAACCAACGCTTTTTATTTTATATGGTCTATAATTAAATTTAAATGATATTAACATAGATATATAGTATATGTTTAATATTGATATTTATTAAATAATTTTTTCTACTCATATTGTTTTTTGATCATTTCTATCTTTTTATAACAAAAACTTTGAACTACTGATAACAAAAAATTTCATTGTGTGATGTTTAATAGTTTTTGTAATTTATAATTTTATAAAAAAAATTAATGCAAAGTTTAAAATTTAACTATTAAATTGTTAATATTTTTTTAAAGCTTTTATCAAAAAATTGTTCAAAGAATTAACGTCAAAACCCCTCAACTAAGTTTGTTTTGGGTAAAAAACCTCAAACTTAATATTTAACAAAAAAAAAACTTAATATTTAATAAATCATATGAAAGAAATCAAACTATAATTCATTCATACTAAACAGATGTATTTATGTATTAAACTATAATATTTAATAAATCATATGTAATAAATCAAACTATAAATTCAAACTCCCTATTAGTTAATTCTCGTTTGTTATAAAATATTTATGCATTTTATATGATATAAAGTTAATTTAAACGATATTAATATATACATATATATATAATCTTAATATTTATTAAATGAGTTTTCATACTTAATGATTTTGTAATCATTTTTATCTTTGTCATAACAAACATTTTAAATTGTGGTTCACGAAATTTTAATGTGAAACTTTTTTTAACAATTTTAGTAATTTATAGTCATTTTTCAATATTCAAAATATAACATATACGGAAAATCTAAATTTATATGATACGGTTAATGTGGTTATTTAATTTATTTTAATAAGTTAAGATTGAAAAAAAAATGATAGAGGATATAATAATTGTATCAAATCTTTATTATTCAAAATCATTAATTGTCATATATACTTTAACCATATTAGACAATTCTGTATTTTTTATTTATGGAAAGAATGAAAAAAGAAATTATGGTTAGTTTAATAAAAAACTTATTATATATTTAGATGTTACAACTTATTTTTTTAGAGATTCTAAGAATCATTATGGTGATGACACATGGTTAATTCAAATGTCGTTTCTCTTTTAATATATAGGGGATGTTTTGCATATATGATAATTTGATTTTTTAACTAAAGATTTGAAATCTATGAAGATAATAACGTTTCAAAATCCCATTGGATATCGAAATATATAATACTCTAAAGATATGTGAAAATAAATTTAAAATGATTTGGAATTGTAATTGGGTAGAAAATTTTATTTAGTAGGCATTCAAGTTTAAAAGTTTTAATTCAAAATTTTAGTTGAACAGTGGTATACATTAAAGAAAAAAATAGTATACCTATTTAGTTTCATAAAATATTTGGTAAACATATTTTTAACCTTTTTAACAATATTACAAATGATAATTAACTACCTGAAATATATGTTAATAGTATTTCATAAAAGTCAGTTCTACGACGTAGATCTCTCCGTAACGCTCGGATTAACGTAAATATTTGGTAAACATATTTTGTATCACCTAGTTATATGTAGTAACTAACCAACATCACCTATAGACTAACCAACATCACCTAGTATATGGAGTATATGATATTACTCTTCGGCAATTGTTTTTGTAAGTTACTAGATAATCAAGCATTTTGGAAATTAAATGTTAAACTTATTTTTTCTGTTGAATATTGATGACTTAGGTGGGATCATAACATCTTTAACCGAATCAAAATACCATATATCAAACATAAATAAATGTTCAGAGCCACATTATTCACTTAATTATGTCAAAGATTACTTCATTAATTAACACATGGCACTAAAAATTATGTAAACTAAGTTACTTATCAGCCTAAGTGAATCGCCTTAAATTGTATTCTTAGTGTTATCAAACTTAGTGTTATAGTGACAAAATTAGTCCAAACAGTTACCAAATCAATAAAGCTCTGTAAACAACATCGAGACATTAATACAAATCGTTTCTACGACCACAGTGGGGATGCATTTTAGCACTCGTCTTTATCTTTCAAACCAACCATACAACTTTAAAACAACAAAACAAATACAAAATACAGTAAAAATAACTCCGGATCAAAGCGTAGCGTCATGCCGTATTCGAAGCAGCTTTTATACGCCCTACAATTTTCATCATGTGCTCAATATTTTTCTCCCTATTAGGAATACATTCCCTCACGATCTCAATTTCTTTAATTTTTTCTATCCATCTGTTTAGTTCTGGAAACTGCTCGTTTGGAATCATATCAATTCCCATACCTTCCCAACCCCGAACCAGACAAAACGGGATCATACTTCCCACGACCATGTCCAAGAATCCTATTGTCTCCCCGCCGAAGAACATTTTCCCGGTGATTTCCTTCTCAAGATATGTTATAAGTTCCTGAGCCTCTTTGATCGCAACATCAATTTCCTCTGATTTTACTAGAGACCTAAAGCCTATTAATGTGACCTACACGTACGATAGACATATATATCAGATGTTTCATAACAAAATAAGTACTTTTTTTGTTTTCCATAGTATCCAACTTAATAGCGATGTCAAATAGCTTAGTTGATGAATGATATATCAAAATTTTCACTTTTGCTAGATCGTTACGCAATTTTACACACGTGTTAAACATAGCTTGTAAAAAAAACTTTGTAGCATGTCTAGAAATTATATATGCAATTAGTTTTAATAAAAGAACTGGTCAATAACATTTACCTGTTCATCAACGAATTTGGCCCAGAATCGAGCCACTGCTTTGCCGTATGGATCTTGAGGTAGAATTGGATTCCTTGTCCATGTTTGGTCGATGTATTCAAGGATTAGATGTGACTCGAGTAATACTTTACCTTTGTGGACAAAAACTGGAACCTTCTTGTAAATAGGATTTAGCTGGAGAAGCAAAGGGCTCTTGGTGACCAAGTAATCTTCGTCTGAATAATCGTAAGGAACACCTTTGAGTTTGAGAGCCATCTCAACCCGGCGACTAAAAGGGCTTGCCCAAGACCCTATAAGCAACACATCCTCTTCTTTCTCTGCCATTGAATCTCTCCTTCTCGCTTTCTTTTTTCCCTATGTAACCTCCTCTTTTCTTCTTTGACTATTTATACTATCAAGGAAACGATGCTTGATTGTGAATAAGAAGAAAAAGAAAAGTTTGTTTGGAACACTTGGAAGCAATTCATGGATACAAAGTTTTGATATTGATCACAAACCCATAGACCCGAATCCAGATCATTGTAATTCGAATCCATAGTTATTCTTCTACTAACAAAGAATTGTCTATGAGCATGTAGAAGGTCGGAAGGTGCTTCTATTTTCATTATCGATTGGTTAAACTTCATTAACAAATGCTCAAATTATTTTTTAAGACTGGTCGAAGATTCAAAGCTTAAGTAAAAAGTTGTGTTAAAAAATCGAGTAACTTAGAATACATGTGATGTTATAAAAGATTCATCTAAGCTAAAGAATACATAATGCTAAGTGATTCGTTCAATCTATAGAAAATATATTTAATCCAAACCATATATAAAGGATATTTTACTTTATTTATTTTATTTATTTTATATTTCTTGTGTTGGTTAATCTTATTTCAAAACTTTATATTCCTCTTTTTTAAAAATACTAAAATCATAATGTGATAAATTTCCAAAAGCATTGTCAAGATTTAGATATAGGTTCAATTATCACGGAAATTGATATGTGACATAATTAATAACTGATTTAATACTATTTATACCATCAATTCATTATGTTTTACTGCCTTTTAATAAATGATGTGCATTATGTTTTTAGGCAGTAAACGCATCGAGTCAAAGACGTCGTCTCTTACACAGAAAATGAAGGCTTTTTGCTATACTAAATAGTTTAGTATACTTTTCTTGGTGTTGTCAGAAGAACATTCGTGCTGAGTAGATGAATGTATGCACATCATTCACGAGTATCAACCACGGACATCTTGAATGTCACACAACTATTGACCAAGGACATCTTGAACGTCATGGCTGACGTTACTTCCACTTTGTCCATCGGTATGGTACTATGGTCTAGTTCTAGTCCTTAAACCTCACGTGTATATATATTATTAACAAGTACGATTTATAATACAAAATGGCATGAGCGTTTTTAGTTAAAACAAATGCTTTTAGATCGAGGAAATCAAAATATCTGAATATAAAAACCATTTTCTGATTGGTAACTATCCAAAAATAACAATTAACATTTACACACAAAAAAAAACTATTCAAAAATACGAAGCTTACCAATCAAACTAAGTATGTTGGTAGAGTTAACTATATTTATTATTCCGTCGGTTTATGTGTAACACTTCAATATTTACATAAAAAGTTTTTGACAAGAGAAAAAGTTCAGTATTTACTTAATGGTTTATTCTATTTTTAGACTTTCTCTAATGATTTACTCTATTTTTATTTTAAAATCTTTTTATTTAAAATAAAGTAATCCTATAATAAAGTTTAGTTATACCTTAATGGTATTATTTTAGAAAAAAAAACAATAGAATAATGAATAAAAATTTAAAAAATATTATATTATAGAGTAAATTTCTTTTAATTTTATTATAAAATGAAAAATAGAGTATTATTTGAACATATATACTCTAAATTCTATTTTATAACGAAATTTGGAGATACTCTTAAGTAATAATATGTTAGATGTTTGTTGTAAAAAAAAATTATGTTAGATTGTTGATCTAATTTGCAAGACTAATCAATAAAGAAGATTCTAAAAAAAAAACTATTGAGTTTTCAGTTACGGGCAACTTCTTACGGTAATGGGTAACAACAATGACATAATTTGAAACAACTAAACTGCATATATAGTGTTAAGTTTCTAGGATAGAAAAACAGATGAGTTATCCAACGATACAAGCATAGCGAAAATACAACATAAGTTCATGATAAAAATGAGTAACAGTGTAGGCTTTATTTTTGAAGACTTACTTCTCTCTATAATTTTGTTCATGCGCTCAATATGTTTCTCTTTTGGAGGTATACATTCCCTCACGATTTCAACCTCATTCAACTTCTTGATCCATCTGCTCAGTCCTGGAAACTTCTCCTCTGAAATCATATCAATTCCCATACATTCCCAAGCCCTAACCAGACAAAACGGGATCATAGTTCCTGCGACCATGTCCAAAAATCCAATCGTCTCGCCGCCGAAGAAATCTTTTCCAGTAACTTCCTTCTCAAGAAACATAATTAGTTCTCGAGTCTCTTCTATAGCAACTTCTATTCCCTTTTTTGGTTTAACCAAGGGCATGAACCCTGCTGGTAAGATCTGCAAGAGTAACATCAATCAATAAGAATGAATATATTTTTCTCCAAATGTTTATAATTAAAAAAAAATCTTATAAATCAATAATCAGCGGTCAATGTTATTAAATTTGTTAATTTACCTGTTCATCAACGAACTTGGCCCAGAATCGAGCCATGGCTTTCTCGTAAGGATCTTGTGGTAGAATTGGATTGTTACTCCATGTTTGGTCGATGTACTCAAGGATCACATGTGACTCGGATAATATTTTATCATTGTGGACAAGAACCGGAACCTTCTTATGAACCGGGTTTAGCTCAAGAAGCAAAGGGGTCTTTTTGGGCAGGTCTTCCTCCAAGTATTCGTAAGGAACGCCTTTGAGTTTGAGAGCCATCTCGACTCTACGACTGAAAGGGCTTATCCAAAACCCTAGAAGCTTCACACTCTCTTCTTTCTTCGCCATTTGATCTCTCTTTCTCTATCACTTTTAGCTTTTCTAGCTTATCCAAAACTCCTCTGTTCTTGTCTCTCTAGTTTTTCGATTAAAAAGAACATCTTTAAGAGAATCCAAGTCATTGCTGACGCTTTTTTTTTTTTTATGATCAAAGAGTACTTCATTCATAGATAAAGTTTACGCTCCATTAAAGAAGCCTGATACAATGGAGCTGGCAAGAGCCAACTTAGCAACTGAATCAGCATCAGAGTTTTGCAAACGAGGAATAAAATGAAAGGAGATTACATCAAAGTAGGAACTAAAGTGATAGATATCGAACAAAATCCCATACAGAGCCGGCCTTGATTCCTTCTGTTTCAGCATGTTGATGAGAGTGAGAGAATCAGACATAATCGCAAGGGTTTTAATATTCGAAAAAGAAGCAGTCATAACTGCCAGACGAATTGCGAGGGCCTCAGCCATTAGCGCAGATGATACTAGGATCCGAGTGGCGGAGATCCGTGGAAGACGAGTCAGGGTGGGGGAACCAGAGAAGATACCTCCTAGCCCGCACATACCAGAGCGGGCATCCCATGCTGCATCAACATAACAAATAGGACCAGACGTATTAGCACGTAAAGGTGGGTGAGATGTGATGTGATTGTGATCTCGTGGGATAGCTGCCGCAGCGGGAGCTTGCGATTCTTGCCATTCCTTCGCATCAGAGAGGGCCTTGGAAACAATCTCTGCAGCAGAGTAGATACGGTCCTCAAAGCATCGCTTATTGCGGGCCTTCCATAGGCTCCATAGGACCCAAGGCCATAATGGTATAACAACACCAGACGGGGGAAGGTTAATAAGATGCAAAGCTTCAGATATCAAGGTCTTGATTGACATGGTTAAGGGGGATGGTGTAGAAACCATTGGAGCTAACCCCCATACCTCGGTGGCGATAGGACAGTGGAGGAACAAATGGAGATCATCTTCTATCCCACCGCATGATTTGCAAAAGAACGGCGTGATGCCTCTACTAGCTAGATTCTCGCTGACTGGGATGGCTTTCCTAGCCACTCTCCATAGGAAGTCTTTGATTTTAGGAGCAGTGTGGATGTTCCAGATGTTCTTTAACCAGTCGAAGGGAGGAAGGGGAGCGGGGTCTTGAGGAAGGGTTTGCAATTCAGTACTTCTCAAGGGATTCATCCCAACCCTATACCCTGATCTAGTAGTATAGAGACCTGATTTATCAGGTAGCCAAGCAAGGCGGTCCTGAGATGGAGCTGCACTAGTGATCAAGCTTCGAATATGCTCTTCGTAATGTGGTAACACAGCTCTAATTTTAACCAGGTCCCAATCATTTGAGATAGGGCAGAGTAGATCACTAACACGTAAATTGATTGACATGAGGTTGGGAGGACCGAACGGGATGGTGGGCGTATCGCAGCTGATCCACGGGTCCTGCCACACTCGAATATCATCGCCATTCCCAACTGTCCAGCTCAAACCCTTACTGAGGATCTCCCTTCCCACTAGAATGCTTCTCCAACCATGAGAAGCCACCGAGGGGACAGAGCAGTCCATAAATGATGACTTCTAAGCATATTTACCCAGCAATACGCGAGCTAACAGAGACTCCGGGTTCGAGATAATTCGCCAACCAATTTTTGCAAGCAGGGAATCATTGAAAGTTTCGATATCGCGGAAACCAAGGCCGCCAGCATACTTAGGTTGGGTTAAAGTATCCCAAGCTACCCAACACATCTTCCTCTTCTCCGGGGTTGCGTCCCACCAAAAACGAGTGAGGACTGACTGAATTTGTTTGCACAGGGAGCTAGGTATTTTGAAGCAGGACATGGCATAACAGGGCATAGCGGCCAGCACGGCTTTGAGAAGAACCTGTTTTCCTGCTCCCGATAGAAACCTTGAGGTCCAGCTGAAAGCCTTTTGGCGAACGCGATCAACAATGGAGGCAAATATATCCCTCTTCTTCCTGCCAAAGTGCTCGTGAAGCCCGAGATATTTTCCTATACCTCCTTCCGCCTCAATGGAGAGGTTACGCTTGACCCGCTGCTTGACCTCCGGAGGGGTTTTTGCCGAGAAGGTAATGGAAGATTTAAGGAGGTTGATTCGCTGGCCAGATAGTTCTTCATATTGTCTCAAGATAGCGGCTAAAGTGGTAACACTGGTTGGGTTTGATTTGCAGAAAAACATGGTGTCATCCGCGAACAAGAGGTGGTTGACCGAGGGGCTGTGGCGAGACACACGAACTCCCGCCAGAGAGCCATCCAGCATCGCTTTATCACAAAGGGCAGAGAGTACTTCCGTACATAAGATGAAGACGTACGGGGAAAGAGGATCGCCTTGTCGTATTCCACGAGAGGGTTTAACCGAGCCTTGTGGTGAGCCATTGATCAGGAAAGAGTAGGAGACAGAATCAATGCATCTCATGACCCATGTGATCCACTTGGTAGCGAATCCCATGTATGTAAGGACAGCCTCGATAAATCCCCACTCAAGTCGATCATACGCCTTGCTCATATCTGTTTTTACGGCCATGGAGCAATGCTTCTTTGCTTCGGAAGTCCGTAAATAATGGAGGGTTTCATGTGTAATCAGCACATTATCCCCAATGGCTCGGCCGGCAACGAAAGCTGATTGTGAAGGCGAGATCAAGGCTGGTAAGAGAGGTTTCAGGCGACGGGATAGTACCTTGGCAATGATCTTGTAATGTGTATTGCACAAAGCAATGGGCCGGTAATCGGAAACAGATCGCGGTCCGGTAATTTTGGGAATGAGGCGGATATGGGTTTCATTTTGCTGTGGCTGGAGATAATCCGATATAAAGAACTGGCGCACCTCTCGGATCACCTCATTCCCGATAATATGCCAATAGGAATGGTAGAACTTCGCCGAGAAGCCATCCGGGCCAGGTGCTTTACCACCATTGATGGACATTACCGCCAGTTTTATCTCCGAATCGCTCGGTATAGCAGTCAACATAGCATTCATTTCGTCCGTCACCTTGCTGGCGAGGATACTAGAAATCGCCGCGAAGTCAGTATTTGCACTGGATGTGAAGATCTCCTTAAAGTAATCGGAGATAACGTCAGCAATCTGAGGTTCTTCGTAAACTGCAGTGCCATATTTGTTCTCTATCACCGAGAGAGAGTTCATGAGTCTCCGCTGCCGGGTGATGGCATGAAAGAAGCCAGTGTTCCTATCTCCATTCTTCAACCATTGTATTCTACTTCTTTGTTGCCAAAATTGCTCCTCCTCTTGATAAGCAGTTCGAAGTGTGACTGTAAGAGATTCTATGCGTGCGGGGTCAGGTATGGTCGCTGATAGAGCATACTCTAAGTCAACTTGTGCTTGGTTGATGATAATATTGCTCTTAACGTTTTGCTCCTTGGCCCATTTGATTATACTCCGCCGGCATGAATCCTGTCTATCCATAGCAGACGCTATAGGCGAGTAGTTCCATGCTGAATTGATGATCTCCTCCATTTCCGGCTTCTCTGTTAGTGTCCTATTGAACCGGAATACTCCCCGCTTCTTGCGGTAATTGGCATTAAAGTAGGTAATCAACGGCCGGTGATCAGATCCTTCGAAGCGCAAATAGGAACTTCTGCCCATAGGGAATTGCTCACTCCAAGAGCAATTGACCATAGATCTATCCAAGCGAGAGCGGATAAAGTGGGAGTATCGGTTACCTCTCCACGATAACTGATTCCCTGAGTGTCGTAAGTCCCAGAGCCCGTTCTGAGATACAAATGATCTGAATGCTGTAAAGGACCCTTCCCATCTCGCTGGCCCGCCTACTTTTTCTGAATTGTCTAGGATTTCATTGAAATCCCCAGTAAGAAGCCATGAGGAATCCCTATCCAAACCGGTCTGAGAGAGTTTAGTCCAGAAAGCCGATCGGTTCTCCACCACCGGGGCACCATATACAAAGGAAATGAAAGACTCCACTCCTTTGAAAGAAACCTCTGCATCGATCAGATTGGGAAGTGATTCCAGGATCTTGATGTTAACGCTATCTTTCCACAATAAAGCCAAGTCACCGCTAGCCCCCACCGGTGGGAGAGAAAAGTAATTAGGATAATGGAAACTGCTGGTCTTCTTTTTGATAAAGTCATCGTCATTCTTCGTTTCCATGAGAAACAGTATGTCCGGGGATTTGGTACGATACAACTCCTTCAGACGACGAATTGTCAAGGTGTTTCCCAAACCTTGACAATTCCAACTCAACAATACTAAGGAAGAGGAGGAGGAGGAGGCCGAAAATCCGACCCTCTCCTTCCGGTAGATCCTCTCGATTTAGAGCTAGTACCAGCCTTATCACAAGGTAAAGGTTCCTTATCAACACATAGCTTTTTCTTTGGTGGATTAGCTGAGCGCCCTACAGCAGCTCTCCTAAGGTTGAGAGCTCTCATTGGGCTGCGAACAACTCTTTTCGTAGTTACTCTGGGTACTTTTCTCTTTCCAGCCGTTTTTGAGAGTGGTGGTATGGCAATAGGCAGCCTTGAGCTTGGTCCAGCTTCATCTCTCCGTCCATCACTGAGACGCAGGGCAGCAGGAATACGAGGTGGAAGAGCACTGGAATTGGTAACCACAGGACTGATATGTTCATTTTCCCCACCATCATATTGAATTTCAACTTCTTGGAGACGCCCAGAGTCCAGGCTAGAAGTTGGTCGGGGGGAGATAAGTTCGCGTAGGTCAGGTTCTGTTGTGCGCCCAAGCGACAACCGTCTCTCCCGAGAACTAGGATTAGGAGTCCCTCCTGTGGAGCCAACATCATTTGTATATTCCAGCCTCTCACGAAGGTTGCGTGGAGAGGGAGTATGCGATACATGAGAGCTAGAGAGTCGGTTGAATACGCCTGCATTAGCTGAAGGACGAGAAGCATTATCCACAGGAATGTCTTGATGGCGTATCACAACACCACTAGATAGGACTCGGGAATCATTGTCCTCTGATGCCCTAGTTCCCACGGAGTCAGCGGGTCTATAACGAAGGGAAGCAGGTGCAGCTGCACTGCGATATGGAGAGGAGCCTCCTTTTGAACGAGTGTGTAAATCTCTATGATCAGAGTAAGTGCGACGAGAGTTCCTTTCATCTCTTCTGTCGTAATGCGGTCTGGATTCATCAGAGGGCCGCTGATACCCTCGGCGGTCATCATGACGTCTTTTATCAGCTTCAATACGCTGGAGAGCCAGGCGTTGGGTGATCCCGAGTTTACGGTCCCTAGCAGGGGCGTCGTGCCTGAACCTTAAAGGGCAATTCACTTCTTCATGGAATAAGGAAAAACACGTGAAGCAGTGCTTCTCAAGCTTCATATACTCAAATTCCACCGGTAGAATCTCGTCGGAGGGGAGCTGGATCTCCAAGTCCATAACTAGAGGTTCCAACCCGTTTATCTCCACTCTTATCTTGGCTTCTTCAACAACTTTATCAGGCATGTGACCTAACTGGTCACCAATGATTGAGATGGTTCCTTCATTCCAGAAGTGTAAAGGGAGATCATGGATTTTAATCCAGAAGGAAATCAAAGACGGAAAGTTTTCCGAGATTACAGGCTCCCATCTTTGGAGTAGTAGCATCCACTTCTTGTAGTGATAAGGGCCCTTGGTAAGAACTCGCTCCATATCTTCTTCAGACTGAAAGCGCATCTGGAATTTCTCAGGGCCTAGATCTCTGCCCTCCACTCTGCCTTCCAAGTTCCAGACCTGGGGCAAAAAGTCCACAACAGCTCGCGTGCGTTGGAGAACAGGGTTAGTAACTCGCCCTATAAGAGTTAGCTTGTTTGCAGCAATGAGGGCATTATTGTCAATAGCGGGAATACGGACCGGAGGTCGTTTGGCCGGTGGTTCCGGTGCTGCCCTTCCTTTCCCTTTATCAGCTCGTGAAAATCGGTGAGACATTTTGATGAGAGAAAGCGAGGCAGGAAGAAAGTAATAGGTTATGGCAACCCAGAGAGAGGATGAGTTAATATAGCACAATCTTTCTGTGGAACCAGCTTTAAATTCGATGTAGTGAGCCGTATGGTAGTTGAAAGTCTTAAATTGCCTCAAACTACAGTAGTTTCACTGGAGGGGATAGGAACAGAAGAAGGCTACCACCAACTGGTACAGGTGGTGAGAATGTGCAAGGAGCTATCACTGCGAGCCATGGTGCGGTGGAGGCGGGTGCCTGGCCAGCGACGGCGGTCCCTCCGACCCGGGTCGGGGGAAGAACCCGGAGGTTAAAAGAACAGGGGGGCTATGGACCGGAGGACACTCCCGAAAAGGGAATAAAATTTGAATTAGCAGGAAAGGTGGGAAGTGGTTTTAACTATAAATGGTTAAAACCAGGTGGTAAAAACAATACTGTGGGAGAGTAACTAGTGGTTAAAGACCAAGCTGGGAACTAGTGCCTGAGAGAGAATCGAGCTAACAAAAATACCAATTTTTGGTGGTAAAACATCTAAGGGTAGAATATGCAAAAGGGCTTCCCTTTTTCTTTTCTTTTAATTTTGTGGTAGTCATTGCTGACGCTATTCTGCTTATTTTATTATAAAAGTTCTTACTAGGATTTGGCTATTTTATAGTCACCCGACACAGACCACGTGGTTCATTTCCAAATTACGAGCCTTGATTTTTGCTTTAATATTCACATCCTAACACTAAAAAACATTTGCTTTTCATGTTTATTTTCAGTTGAGTAACTAGAGGGTGAAATAGGTGAAATATGCGCTTCGGGGAAGGATTGTTATATACTTTTGTAAATCATCGTTAAAGTATGATCTATATTATATAGGATGTTACACTATTGAGAGCCAAAGTTATTATGGTTGATTAAATTATATATAATAAGATAGTTGGGAATATGTTGAAAAAAAAACATAGTTGTGAATATGTTAAAAAAATATAGTTGTGATTATTTGAACAGAATAATATTTTATTTTATTAAATTAATCATACAACTTCTAACTAAACAGTAAATTAGTCACACAACTTCTAAATAAATTATTCATACATTTTTATCAGGGTACATACCACACCATCCCTCGGTTAAACCGACCAGACCACAACAACAATTATTACGATACATAACGCCACTCAGTTAAACAGAACCAGGACGCAACACATACAACCAGACCATTTTAAAAACCAAAGCTCAAACCAGGGTCGAATACTCGAACGGTCGAATCAGCCAGAGATCTGAATAGACTTAACATCAGGCTTCTTGGTCTCGGCCTTAGGCACCGTCACAGTCAGCACACCGTTCTCCATCGCAGCTTTCACCTGATCCATCTTCACGTTCTCCGGCAGCCTAAACTTCCTCGTGAACTGCCCGCTCGACCTCTCAACGCGGTGCCACGTGTCGTTCTTATCCTCCTTCTCCACGTGTCTCTCTCCGCTGATCTTCAGCACGCTGTCTTCCTCGATCTCCACCTTCACTTCCTCCTTTTTGAGTCCAGGCAAGTCCGCCTTGAACACGTGCGCCTCGGGCGTCTCCCTCCAGTCCACGCGCGCGTTCACGATCGCGGAGTTGTCTCGTGAAAGGGAAGAGAGCTCCCTGAGTGGATCCCAAACGTCAAGCGAGAAAGGATCGAAGAAGCTGTTGCTGCCACGCGAAGAAGCTTGGAATCATCGACATTTTCTTCTGTGAGAGTTTTTTGAAAAGAAACTTGTGAAATTAGTTCTCGATTTGTTTGCTGATATTTGATGTTCGACTTCTGAGGAAACCGAGAGCATGAAGACTGTATTTATAGGAAGAAATGGAAATTTCTCGACCTTCTTGATTTTGTGTAACGAAACATCTCGAGCCTGAAATGGAAACAAGAAGAATCAGGTGAATCCAGAAAATTCCAGGAGGTTTTTTTCCGTGTGGGCCTTAAAATGAAGCTAAACGGGCCTTGTAGGGGTTGAATAGTAAGCCCATAATATAGGATTAAAAGAAGAAAAACGAAAAGACAAACAAACAAACCAGGCCGGTGTGGGACATAACTTTTTGGACAAATGAAAGAAAAGCAGCAGGTCAAGTTCAATTACTAAATCATGTCAAGACTAATGAGTCCAAAAACGAACTAGCCCAAATGGTAGATCGATGACCAATTCTGTGTGTGAATAGAAAGTGAAAATCCCTTATCCAAAAGAGAGATGGTAAATACAAGGGAGAAAAATGAATTGAGTTTAAAAATAAATATGGTGCTGCCCAGGATCGAACTGGAGACCTTTTGCGTGTAAGGCAAACGTGATAACCACTACACCACAGCACCTATGGTACAAATAATTCATTTAGCATAGTTGTGTTGTTGGCAATCATCTAATCAGAGACACTACAATGTTAAACAAGGTAGAGAATGTTCACAAGTCCATTTGTTAGTTTAGCCTTTACTACTCGCCCAAGAATTCTTAAACTCAAGATAAGTTTTGGTCAATCTTGTGCTAAACTGAAGAAAATTGTGAATCTCTCTCGAATTGCAGAAATGGCAGAGCGTTATAGTGGACTTTCTGAAAAAGCCATTACTTCCACTGACTACAATAGATGGAAAGACCAAGAGAAAAAAAATAATAAGACACTTCCATACGAGAACAATGTAGCTGTTGAGCATTGATCTAATGTCTCCTGTTCTCTCTTTCAGTGTAAAAGTACTGATTATTTCGTTCACCCCTTTAGAAATAATGGGTTCACAGAGAACAATATGATGCAATTTTGTTGACAATTAAAAAACAAGATTGCCTTATAACTTTAGAAAAAGAGAGAACAGAGTTTCTTTTGGTCTCTACATGAGCTTTTGGTCTATCACTGCCTCTAGACTGGCTTACATGGGAGGCTTGCCAGCACTTAAAAGCTGTCCAACCATTCCATTTACCTGAATTATATATAAGACAAGAAAAAAATCAGTATTAGCTTTGGATAGTGGTGTTGAACTTTTAAGAAGTTTGGAAGAAATGAAAATGTTAACTGCTTTGTTGTAAGTAAGTAAACACAAGAGCCTTCTTACCTGCCAGTACTTGGAAACACAACGGTCAATGCAACTGTTATCACCCATGTTTAACTCAGCTTCCTTGTACCTGGTTGGTTTTAAAGACAAAACATTTCAAACTGGTGCAACTAAAATATTAAAGCGTCAACAACATAGAAAAGTTCCAAAAGGCTGAAATGAGATAGGAAGCTTACCTTTTATCCACGCATTTACTAAAGCATGTCTGAGCAAGCCTGCATTAAAAGAATCAGAGACATTTAAGGAAAAACACATCCTAAAGATATCTAAACCCAAGGAATTACAAGAGATCAGTCACCATGAAGTTGAACTTGGTATGTCGTTAGATATTTTTTGACACAAAATTAAGAAAACAATGAATACCCAAAGTAATAATACTTCTACATAACAGTGGAATACATGTTAACCTAAGAATACTTTTATCAGAGATAAAATTCATAGTAAAAAAAAAACAATCCAGGCAGTTAAAATGGTTTTTCATCAACAATGCTTCTCTAGATATAATACTAGTTGAACATAAAAGAGAGATTATCAACACACACACACACACACATGTATTGAAAAGCAAACTGAACCCAATACGAGATACCAATATAAAAGTGGGTGCATCAATCAAGTCTCTAATGATATAAAAACAGAGAATGAGTGATTGATTCAAGTACTTGTTAAAGAGTTCCACTCGATATTCCATCTCCGTTTGCGCCATGCTAAACGCCTGATTCAATCCAACCAAAGAGAAGCTAAGCAACACCAATACATCAAATAAAAAAAACTATATAATATTGAATTCTCAATGTTCTTAAAAGAACAAAGATCTGACCTAAGCATAGCAGCAAATGAAAAAAATTACACATATCAACAACACTGAGACAGCTACACAACTAAACCAACATTGTCTAATCGGAGATTTACAAGGAATCAACAACAAAAAGTCCGAACCTGTTCCTTGCTAATGCCGGCGGGAAATGGATTGGGAGTAGCCATTTCCGCAACACCTGAAAGAAAAAAAAAACAAATTTAAAATTCGTAAAGATGGAAACTTTATAATCAAGTACTTGAATTTGAAAGAACAGAGATCTCTACTTTCTCAAAAAAAAAATGTGGAGTTTCGGAGAAGAATACGAACAACAACAAAAAAACACACGGACAAGCTTTCTCTGTTCTGCTCGACAGCCTTAATTAGGGTTTAACAGACGCATCAAACAAACAAAGGGCAGAGTTGTAATTACGCGTAAATAACGGGGCTATTTTATAAACACTACAGAACTTTCCCTCTCGAAGCCTTTAGGGTTATAGCAGCTATCTTCTCCCATAGCAGAAGCTGAGATTTTCAAATCACCATTTAACCAATCGGTTTGCACATTGTAGATTGTGTTTTGTGAGCTTTGAGGTCGGATGAATGTTGGTTACACTTATGTCTGTGACTATGTGGTGTGACTATGCTTGTGTGTGGTCACTAATCATTAATGCTTATTATAACTCTGCAGTCCGAGAGTAACATTGGCTGGGTACAGTATCCCACATCCTTCCCTTGAATGTGTCAATGTCCGTGTCCAGACAACCGGTAACGTTTTTATTACTGTCTTCATCAGATTTTAAGCTATTCTCTTTATGGATATTTACTCTGCCAGAGTTGTTTATTTTCAACGTGACCTTCCGCTAGTTTTTTTTGTTGTTGTCTAGTCTAACTCGATGGCTCTGTGATTGTTTAGGTGATCCAGCTAGGGAGGTTTTGAAAGATGCATGTCAAGAGCTCATGCTCATGAACAGACATGTGAGGAGTGTCTTTCACAAGGCGGTTTCAGAGTTTAAGGAAGAACATGCACGTTTGAAGGCTGAAGAAGAAGAACTTAAGAAGCAGAGGGATCTACTTGAGTCCATGGACTTTGAAAGCAACTAATGTCTTAAGAACTCCATGGAGTTGGTCTTGTCTGCCTTGTCTTAAATCCAGATTTTTCATGATAAAAATAAGCTACAAATTATTCTAATTAGTGATTAATGAGCAAAGAACAAATGTATTAGCAAGATGTTTAAAGGACTGATTGTGTTTAAGCAAAATAGACGATAAAATGATTCATGATAAACCCTTACTCCGAGTACATAAACTAGTAATGAAACCGGTAGATACAGAAACTATAATAAAAGCTTAGTAGAAATTTCGAAAAGAGTAAAAACAGCAACAGGAAGTTGAAGTTGGAGTTGTGTTCCGTCTCTTCAATACCCTTCTTCTTGCTCGTACTCAGCTTCTTCATCTTCATACTCCCCTTCTTCCTCAGCCGTGGCATCTTGATACTGCTGATACTCAGACACAAGATCGTTCATGTTGCTCTCAGCTTCCGTGAACTCCATCTCATCCATACCTTCCCCTGTGTACCAATGCAAGAAAGCTTTCCTCCTGAACATAGCAGTAAACTGCTCGCTGACTCTCCTAAACATCTCCTGAATGGAAGTCGAGTTCCCAATAAACGTCGAAGCCATCTTCAAACCAGTTGGGGGGATGTCACAGACCGTTGACTTGACATTGTTGGGGATCCACTCGACAAAGTAGGAAGAGTTCTTGTTCTGCACGTTGAGCATCTGCTCATCCACTTCTTTGGTACTCATCTTGCCACGGAACATAGCCGAAGCGGTGAGGTAGCGACCGTGACGCGGGTCAGCAGCGCACATCATGTTCTTGGAATCCCACATCTGCTGGGTGAGCTCCGGGACGGTAAGGTTGCGGTACTGCTGAGAGCCGCGGGAGGTGAGAGGAGCAAACCCAACCATGAAGAAGTGAAGACGAGGGAACGGGATCAGATTCACAGCGAGCTTGCGGAGATCAGAGTTGAGCTGACCAGGGAAACGAAGGCAGCAGGTTACACCAGACATGGTTGCAGAGATCAAATGGTTCAGATCACCAACTGCACAATTCACCAAAAACAACCATTAAGACAGAACAACAAAACTGACATTAATCAAGAAAGAATAAGATACTTACAACTTGGAGTGCTGAGCTTGAGTGTACGGAAGCAAATGTCATACAGAGCTTCGTTATCAAGAACCATACACTCGTCAGCGTTCTCAACGAGCTGATGCACAGAGAGCGTCGCGTTGTACGGCTCAACCACAGTGTCAGAGACCTTAGGAGATGGGAACACAGAGAACGTCAGCATCATACGGTCAGGATACTCCTCCCTGATCTTGGAGATCAACAACGTTCCCATTCCAGAACCAGTTCCTCCTCCTAACGAATGACACACCTGAAACCCTGTAATCACAACAAAAAAACAAATGAGCCAAAGCAAAAATCCTTAACCGGTAATTTAAAATAACCTAAACCGTTCATAACGCAAATCAATAGACAAAGGATCCGGTTTAAACCAAAAAAACCTAACCGGTAATTAAAATAACCTAAACCCGTTCATAACGCAAATCAATAGACAAAGGATCCGGTTTAAACCAAAAAAACCCTAACCGGTAATTACAATAACCTAAACCCGTTCATAACGCAAATCAATAGACAAAGGATCCGGTTTAAACCAAAAAAACCCTAACCGGTAATTACAATAACCTAAACCGTTCATAACCCAAATCAATAGAAAAGGGATCCGGTTTAGAATACCTTGAAGGCAGTCACAGTTCTCAGCCTCTTTACGGACGACGTCAAGGACCGAGTCGATGAGCTCAGCTCCCTCCGTGTAGTGACCTTTCGCCCAGTTGTTTCCGGCACCGGACTGACCGAAGACGAAGTTATCGGGGCGGAAGATCTGACCGTAAGGCCCAGATCTAACGCTGTCCATCGTTCCGGGCTCCAAATCCATGAGAACCGCGCGTGGGACGTACCTCCCGCAGCTCGCCTCGTTGTAGTAGACGTTAACCCTGTCGAGCTGGAGATCGGAGTCTCCTTGGTAACGCCCCGTCTGGTCGATCCCGTGCTCGGCGCAAACCACTTCCCAGAACTTGGAGCCGATTTGGTTCCCGCATTGGCCTCCCTGGATGTGAAGAATCTCTCGCATCTTCGGTTGAACGAGATTGAAACCCTAGAAATGGAAACAAGAGAGAGATTTTGAAAAAGGAGAGTGAGAGAGAGGGCGGAGATGGTGTTTTTGGAAGAGAGGGGGGTCCATTTTATAAAGGAAAAGAGGTTTTAACGGCTGAGATTTGGTGATTTTAAAACGGAAAATTAGTTAACGACGGTTAAGATGTTGCCACGTAAATCGAGGTGGTAACGGGTGGAAATTCAAAATTAAATGGCTCGTAAAAAAAGAAAAACTTTTTGAATTTCGTAATCTGTTTGTGTGGGACAGCTGGATCCTACCCAAGGGAGCAGTTACTCGCACGTGCTTTCTTAGAGAGAGAAAAGCTGTTTCTACTTACCAACATTCCAGTCGCACGTGAGGTTTCTATTGGGCTAATTTTGAAACTGGGCTTTACTCTTACCCTCGTAGAAAACCCCATCCGTTTTATAACAAAAACGTCGTGATGTTCTATGGTAAAATCCTCAGACGGCACGGATGCTCACGTAAGACGAAACGTGAAATGAAATGGGCCAGGCCCACCTTGCCGTATAAAAAGATCTGGTCTAAGGGTCGGTTGTGACCGGTTTAAGTTTGGTTTAGACTCAATTCAATTTCTTTCGTAGATATTTTAAACGATATTAAAATTCCCAAAGCGAAAGCAAATCTGGTTCGTTGTCCTACGAAGTTCGAAAAAGCTAGAGGAGGAGGAAGAAGATGGCGCATAGAATACTCAGAGATCACGACGCTGATGGGTGGGAACGCGCTGACTTCCCCATCATCTGCGAGTCTTGTCTAGGCGACAATCCTTATGTCCGAATGGTATAATTCATCTCCTCCACCAAATTCGATTTTCTTTTTTTTTTTCTTTTCAGCTCTTGATTTAATTATTCGGAATTTCGATTTATTACTTTGTGTCTGATACTTTACTTCATGTTTTGTTGTTATTGTTATTGTTCAGACAAAATCTGATTACGACAAAGAGTGCAAGATCTGCACCCGACCGTTCACCGTATTCAGGTGGCGCCCCGGCCGCGACGCAAGGTACAAGAAAACCGAAGTTTGTCAGACATGCTGCAAGCTCAAGAACGTGTGCCAAGTCTGTCTCCTGGATCTTGAGTATGGTCTTCCCGTTCAGGCCAGAGACACGGCTCTCAACATTAGTACTCATGATTCCATCCCCAAAAGCGATGTCAACAGAGAGTTCTTTGCCGAAGAGCATGATCGAAAGGTATCATCACTCTCTCTCTCTCACACACACACATTTTTTGTAATAGCTTGTTGAAATTGAGTTTGTTTTTAATTATGTAGACGAGAGCTGGATTAGATTATGAGTCTTCGTTTGGGAAGATTCGTCCTAATGATACTATTCGTATGCTTCAAAGAACGACGCCGTATTACAAGAGGAACCGAGCGCATATTTGTAGTTTCTTCATTAGGGGAGAGTGTACTAGAGGTGAAGAATGTCCTTACCGTCACGAGATGCCTGAGACAGGAGAGTTATCCCAGCAGAACATCAAAGACCGTTACTATGGGTAACAAAACTAATCTCTTTTTCATTTTTTTTGTATTTAGTTTAATAATTTTTATCTACTATTTTGATTTTGGAACTGTTTTTTTTTTTTCATTTTTTTTTTTTTGCATTTTGCAGTGTGAACGATCCAGTAGCGTTGAAGTTACTTGGGAAGGCTGGTGAGATGGGCACATTGGAAACTCCAGATGATCAAAGCATCAAGACGCTTTACGTCGGCGGGCTAAACTCTCGAGTCCTCGAGCAGGACATACGAGATCAGTTCTACGCATACGGAGAGATCGAGCCCATCAGAATCTTGGCCGAGAAAGCGTGTGCTTTCGTCACGTACACGACCAGAGAAGGAGCGGAAAAAGCTGCTGAAGAGCTAAGTAACAAGCTAGTTGTCAACGGCCAGAGGCTTAAAATCTCTTGGGGAAGACCTCAAGCTCCCAGAACCGATCCTGATGGCGGCGGCTCGCAGCAACAACCTCCACCGATGCAGCAGTACTATATGCACCCGCCACCACCACAACCTCATCAGGACAGACCCTTTTACCCATCGATGGACCCTCAGAGAATGGGTGCAGTCACTTCGTCTCAAGACAGTGGTGATAACAGAATGCCTCCACATGGGCATTATCAGCAGCACCAGCCGTACCCTCCACAGCCGTATGGAGGGTATATGCAACAGCCTTACCAGCAGTATCCTCCTTACCACCATGGTCCACCACAAGCTCCTCATCCTTATCCGCAACAGCAACAACAACCGGGTCCTGGTTCAAGGCCTAACCCTCCTCCAAGTTCAGTCTCTGCTCCGCCACCTGACTCTGTGTCTGATGGACCATCAGGGTCCTCTTCTCAGCAATCTGCTGAGGCTGCTGTTACTCTTACGTCCCAGTAGAAACCGTTGCCAGGTTATTTGAATTTTTGGTTCTGTTATTTAAATAGATTCCAATGTAACGACAATTCCTGCTCAGCAATGTGTTGCTGTTGAATTTTATGACGAAAGTAATAGAAGAGAATTGTTTCAGTTTCTGTTGACTGTGTAATTATTTTTTTGTAGCTCAACGTCTACATTGACGTTGACCGAACCTATCCACAAAAGGTTTTCATCTTTTATAAACTATCTACAAATGTTTAGTTTCACAAAAAGGAGAAGATGACAGAACAAGTCCAAAGCCATATAGTGAAAAAAGTTTAAGATCATCTTTGTGAAAGTGTCTTGCGCATAAGATGCTCAGAAAATATAGCCAAGAAAACAAACATGTATGAGAGGATCTCCTTAGTTGAATAGTTGCCGTATGCGTGCGCTTAAAGGAAGCAGAACACATGAAACCTATACACTCTCTCACTCTACTTTGTAAATTAAACATACATTTGAATATTTGATGATCAACACAAACATAACATCCACATCTGCACAAAGATCTTTCAGTTTCGTCGAACACGTTGTGTCACAGATGTCGACTTCCTTCTTCGTTGGGTTTGGTCTCGTCTGGACCTTTGTCTTTTTAATTATCTGGGGGTTTAGAGCATCTTTATTGCGAGCAGAAAAGAATTGCTTATGGCCTGGGATCCGACCAAAAAGACAAACATCGTCGCTTTCGCATGAAAAATAAGCACCGAGCTTTCTTTGTTGCTTGTACACTATTAGTGCACTTTTCAATTATTATTTTTTTTTATTCAGACCAAAAAAAAATCTTCTTGTATTTTGGATTTTAGGTATTTTGGTTTTTTTTTTGGTAAAAATGTATTTTGGTATTTATGTTAAATTAATAAGTACAAAAGAACAAACAAAAAAAATGCATGCGTGAAAGAAAAAAAAAGAGAGTTCGCTTATATTTGTGAAGATGAATCATATAAAAAAATTAAAGTCCACCAAACACTTAAAATGTGAATTATATAGGCTTTA
Organism: Brassica rapa; assembly: GCF_000309985.2. Taxonomy (NCBI): domain Eukaryota; kingdom Viridiplantae; phylum Streptophyta; class Magnoliopsida; order Brassicales; family Brassicaceae; genus Brassica; species Brassica rapa. Next base: position 15,876,104 of record NC_024798.2, read on the forward strand.
TCGACACATGCCCAAATATCGGCTTTGTCATGCACAATATGTAATTCTTGATTTTCGTTCTTAACAATAAAGACGGACTTTTTTTCCAAAAAAAAAACAACTCTTTGGTCTAAGAAAAGACAATACGAAACTCTTTGGTCCAATAAAAAACAATATCAAGTCTTCGGAATCTACTTATCTGTCTCTCCGTCCAATAAAAGTATAAAACACAATACGAACTCTTCGGTAACGTACACTAAGCTTGGCATGCAGAACGTGAATTTAATATCTTGTTCAGTTTCTCTAATTATTCACCTTTACTTTAAACCAATCATGCACGCACACACACTCTTGTTTTACGTTTTTGTATAAGAACAAAGAGAAACAATTCACTTCTCAGGGAAACCTACCTCAAGTGTCTCCGCCATGGAACCACTTCAGAAAAACTTTTCGGATATGACCATTTCTGGAGGCGTTACGGGATCGACTAGCACACTTCATCGGAACTCATTGCCGATTCTGGATGAAGTGATTGCTGAGATATTCTCGAGGTTGTCGTCGGAGTCCATAGCGAGATGTCGTTGCGTGTGCAAGCTCTGGTCGTCAATACTTGCCCATCAAGATTTCACAGAGTCGTTCTTGACCAAATCTCGTGCTCGCCCTCAGCTTCTTTTCGCCTGCGATGCTTTCACAGGGACTTTCTTCTTCTCGTCAGCTCAGCCTGAAAATCCAAAAGAGAACTCCTATGTTGTAGCCTCCAATCATCTTGCTCGTTTCTCAATTTCAGATGAACTCTGTGGTTGTACCAATGGCTTCTTTTTGTATGTATCTAAGATGATCTGGATCCAGAACGAATTTCAACTTTATGTCCCATTGATGTGCAACCCCAGCACGGGACAGTTTTTAACCTTACCAAAGTTGAAGTCGGGGAAGAGTTGCGGAGTGGAAAACTATCTTGGATATGAACCCATTGCGAATGAACTCAAGGTATTTTCAATGGAGTTGTCGCGTGTAAACGGTGTTTTAATCTCAGTGGAGCATCAAGTTCTGACAACAGAAGCCAAGATATTGTCATGGAGGTGTGTCCAATGTTGCATACCACATTATGCTTCTCGTAAGTGGATATGCATCAGTGGTGTTATTTACTACGCAGCTTCATCCCACAGTTATTCCTTGATTTCCATGGTAGCTTGTTTTGATTTGAGGTCTGAGAAGCTCAGCTTTATCAAATTCATGGAAACTTTCAGTAAAGAAATGCATCATTCAGCTACAATAGTAAACTACAACGGCAAGTTAGGTTTGCTTATGTCGAGGGATTATGGTCTTGTTCATCGAGCAAATGCAAGTTTTGAGCTGTGGGTTCTTCAAGACGCTGCAAAACATGAGTGGTCCAAGCTTGTCTTTGTATTACCTCCTTTGTGGAAGGATGTAGTTGTGGACACCATGTGTATCTCTGGAATGGTTGGTACAAATGAAATCGTCTTCTCCCCGATTTACCAAAGAGACCCGTTCTATGTCATCTACTACAATGTCGAGAGTAAGACAATCACAAAAATTGGAATCCAAGGATTGGAAGCGTTTCAGGGTAAGAGTCTCAACATCTATCTCAACTACGTTGAGAATGTGAAGCTTCTTTAAAAAAAAAATTAAGTGAGATAAGTGTAGTATTTGTTTTGTGTGTTTCTTTTTTAAGAATCTTGAATTATATTCTTCCAGTGTTTATTCTTTGCGTGTTTATCACAAGTCAAACCTTCCAAGTAAACGTTCAAACTTCAAAGTACCTAGTCAACTAAGCTACACGCACGCCAAAGTAGATACAATGTGATGTCGCATATATACTAATCCCCCTCCTGCTGTGAGAGAATGTGGTTGAAGAGGCCAAGTTATACTGTTTTTTAGTGGCTGGTACCAACGAAATCATCTTGTCGCCATTATCCACCTGGCATTTTCTATATTTCCGACAACAACTTCTAGAGGCGAACTATCAGAGGGGTGTTCATCCAAGGAATATATGCGTTTAAGCATCGTAGAATTCACAGCTAAGTACACCCATGTAAAGGCCGTCAAGCTTTACGAAATTTTAAGGGAATTCGAAACTTGTGATTGTACAAGAATCATGGCTTCTTAGTTCATCTTTCTTGGATTTTTCTTGTTAGATAAAAAGAGTTTATATAAAAAAAATATTTTTGAGGAACAAATATATTAATATAAGAGGGATTTTTCTGGTTAGATAAATAGATAAATAGATTTTATGAAAATATCACAATCAATTATAAAGTATTGATAAGAAGAAAAAAAGGTTTGAGAAAACTAACTTTTCTGTTTTATTATTTTGTCTTTTTAAATATCTAAATAAGAAAAAAAATTGTTTTATGCGGAAACTTGTCACAATCTAACAAGCAATATGTTAGGTATATATAATGAGATGGAGAGCCTTGCCGTGGAATCAAATCCTTTGCTTTGTATCTCAAGATAAACCCTAATTTCTTCACCGGAACTAGAATATGGCGGGCTGTGAATCTCAGATCTATCACGAGCGACAACGACTACAGTTTTGCCTCTTGCACTCCCTTAACAATCTATTTCAGGTAATCCATATTTTTCAGTACTCAATTTCATCTTGCTAATGTGAATTTTAGGGTTTGAGGGTTTTGTTATTGCTCTTGTTTTGACTTAGGACAAGGACGCATTCACGCGAGAAGGCTTGGACTCAATCTCGGAGGTGCTCGGGACCGATGATCCTTGCCAAGAAACGTGGACACCTCTCTCTTTACTCCTCAAGCCTCACCACAACAGGCTCACCGGGAACTACGACGTAAACGTGATGATTGCAGCTCTTGAAGGAAAAGGCAAGAGTGTTGAGTGGCATGACAAACGTTATGGAGTTTACTCGATTAATCTTGGTGCAAATACTCTGATGGGTATCGTGTTGAACGTTCCGGTCACGCGGTACGTGGGACTTTGGAGAAGCAGGCGTTGGGTTGTGATGAGAAAAATCAATGGAGTATGGTATAATATGGATTGTGATCTTACTGTGCCACAGCCGTTTACAAGCGAAGATGAAGTCAAGGGGTTCTTGGATCAAAATCTGAGTTTAGGTGGAGAGATTTTGGTAGTGAACAATGCTTGAAGATCAACTATGTCATCATCTTGGATGTGATCTCCTGTGCCAAAGCCCTTCTATGATGAAAATGAAGTTAAAGGGTTCTTGGATCATAATTTGAATTCAGGGTCAGAGATCTTGCTAGTGAACAATGCTTAAAGATCAAGAACTTGAGTTTCATATTTCATCATAGATCATTGTTCTGGTCTCAATGCAATGTTCTCACATGTAAACGGTTACTATTCAGAGTATGATTTTTTTTTTAAAATAAATATTATTAATAAATAAAACGGCTCGAACCGGAAATTTGGTATCGATTTTGAATCAGACAAAATAACCGTTTTAAACCGCGTCCCCAACTAGATAATTATTCAGAGTATGATGTTTATTGTAAGTCATGAAACTGCCTTGTTATTTATTTGTTTTCTGAGGTTCGTGTGCCCACCATTGACCTCTCTCTTCTGTTTTTTATTAGCCTCATACTCAAGGAAGGTATCTGCGATCTATAAAGGTAAGCTTACATTGGCCTCTCCAAGAGTCAAAAGAATCTGTATGTCCACATTTATTTTATGCACACACCTGAGTGATCATCAAAGAGGAACCAACACGAAAGGTTGCTTATTAGAAAGAACCTTTCTTTCGATTAAACAAATGGTTTTATTCCCATTGTGGACCACCGTATAGATGCTTTCCATGGTGGAAATGTAGAGAAACTAGACAAAGTCTTGATCTTTTGCTTATGGGATATCAAACTTCGGCGCTAGAGATTTTGATATCTTTATATCTGTTAGTTATTACAATTCTTTTCACATAAAGTATCTAAAAATAAGTTTCAATATTGAACTTACCTACTTTATTTATTCATTTTTATATGCTTTTAGTGTCTACAGTAATCATAGCGCAAGTGTAATAATGTCATTATTGATACATTATTTAATAATCATGGCTTCTCTAGTCTCTACCTGAAGACTATCAGCCAACTATTTCAGCATCGACCTTCCTCCTCAACTCTGTTCTCATAAACTGCTCTCACTCTTTTTAGATATGTCGGCTACAGAAACAAAACGGTGCAATGCAAACACCAGACCAGTAACTTGTGGTAAGCAATCCTCATTCAACGGGTCCTATGGTAAGAGTCCGGGATGCACAACAAGCTGTGGCTTGAGGCTACCGAAGAAAACAGAAGCCACAGCAGCAAGACTAGTCAAGCTTCTCAGCTGTAAACTCGTTAAAGGGTTACGTCTAGTGGTGATGAGGAGGAAGAAGAAGAAGAGATCGCCACCATTGAAGGCTTCTTCCACAGGTAGATCTCAGCCTTCGGTCATCTCTGTCCCTAATGATACCTGTAGATCAGAGGCTATAGAAGACTGCATACAGTTCATAAACTCCTCGACCTCCTTCATAAGATCAAGTTCTGTCAGTAACCGTACATCTTAAGCTTTTAATCATACCCATAAATTTTCAAGATTCTCGTATTTTGATCACTCGTTGGCGTACGCAATAGCATATTAGAGAACTGAATGTAATATCTATATAATAGAATATATATATAGAGCAGAAGAGATCTTGTGAGCTTCGTTTATGTACAAAAAGTCATCTTTATATCTTTTGTGTTTAGCCTAAACTGAAATCAATCATATGCTTTTGTGGGAAATCAAAAAAATTCTATAGTCCTAATAGTGTTGTAGGATGTGACCAGTTGCCTATCTGCCAAGAACTCTAGCATTGTTAGACAGACCAAGTAACACTCCCTGACCACAACAATAACAACAACGTGCTAATACATTTGTTTTCGACTTAACCCTTACAGATTATCTTTGACCAATGTCTTGATGGATTAAAAGACCAGATTGCGAGATTAACGCATCAGTCTTTTGGCAACGAGGCATGCACAAAACGGCCATTGCTGGAACATGTATTTCAGCTGTGTTAATAAAACCGCTGGTCCAAGATTATCGAATGAATTACTTTTATTAAATTGCATTGAAATATTCCTTTTTCATGAAGCTCGTGGCTGCTGTAAAGACACGTGATGGTCGAATATTGGTTCAGTGAAGAAGCGGGAAGTAAACGGTTAACAGAATTATCGGAAGTCCATTGCGTCTACTAATCTAAGAATATGAGCTTAGCATCAAGCCCATAAGTGGCCCAAATAAATACAGTATGGAAATTGCAAGATTAAACTTTTGCCAAAATAGAATAATGAATTGGAGAAGAAGACTGTTAAAGGGAAAAGCAAATCTTATGAACTTTGAAGTAGGCCTATCAAAACAACAGAAATGCAATAACAATTATTTAATCATCCGTACGTTAAATAATATGTAAGGATATGAACAGTGATCAACTTTATGTGGAATAAAGGAAGAATCCAACTAATCCTCCCACTAATTGCGTTAATAAAGATGCGAAAATTATTATTTCTGGTGCGGGAATAATATTTATTTAACTTGGCCCTCACTGAAAAAAATATATAAACATCCAAATCTCCAAAACATTAATAGCCATATCCCATATTAAGTACAATAGTACATTGTCGGTTTGTTTTTTTTTTTTGGTAAACATGTTAAAATTGATTACCGTTTTCGAGTTTTTTACAGAGTTTACAGAGAATTACAAGTAGCGGAAACAACAAACTACAACACAACAACGAAAAACAGAAAGAAAAACACGGCAACTAAACCAAAGCCGAGAATCGACGAAAGAGGTGAGAGGACATCACAAAGCTACTAGGAGTGTGCGACACGCGATGCGGAGAGAAAGTGTTGAGGCAACATTGAACAACATGAGTCACAAGCTGGTAATTCATTGTCGGTTTGTTGACAAAACAATTATGTGACAACGTCTTTAGTTTTACCCCAATATAAATACGGCAGTATTCTGTTCGTTTTATAACGCAATGTTCATACGTTCTGTTTTCTATGGTTTTTTATATCATTATATGTAACTGTTTTAGAAACAAAAGTGTAAACATAACATTTCTAAAATATAACTGTTTTATGTAGTTATTAACTTTAACATTTTATCCAAAAATATGTACTTTCTAATTTATGTATTTTTGTTAGTTGATAAATATAACTTTTATATTTTTAAATAATATTTTTTAAATACTAATATACTTATAATCAAATTTTAATTTCTGTTTTAAATATGCACAAAAATCTGAAAACTATTAATTCTAAAAAGAGAGTAATTAGAACATAAATGCTAGTTTTTTTTGAAACAAACGACTAGTATTTAGAACATGAATGTTAGTTACATCATTTAAAATTTCTATGTTTGATGGGAAATTGTCACAAATAGCACATTCATAGTACCACTTTTCATGTTTACATTAATCACTTTTACCCTCACTTATAATGAAGGGTAAAAGATAATTATACCCTTATAGTTAATTAATCTAGACTTAGGTTTTAAATTTGAGAGGTGGGGTAGAATTTTTGGAATGTGAAATTTAAGATTATAATAAATATATAAATAAATACTTAAAAATATATATAAAATTTTTTAAAAAAATAGATTCAAACATAATTTTTCGTTTTTTAAAAAGAATTTTGAAAAATATAAAAAAATTCGAATTTGAAAAAAAATTTATAAAAAAGTTCGAATTTGAAAAATTATAATTCGAAAACATAAAAAAAAAGTAATTTTTTTTTACTTTTTTTTAATTTTTTATTTTTTTTTTTATTTTTTATTATTATTTTTTTCTTATTATTTTTTTATTATTTTTTTTATTTAAATAGTGATTTATTATATATATAAATAACAAGGACATAAGAGTTTTTTGCCACTTAATGAAAAATGTATTTTTGAAAATGTATTTTTACTGATGGTAAAAATGAAAAATAGTACCATGAAAGTGGTAAACATATAATTTTCCCATGTTTGATTATATATTAATAATAAAAGGAGATAATATATTTTCTTTATGATGTAAATCATGCAATCATTCACTAATATTGGCTTCTCAATATTCAGCTGTTAAGTAGTTTTTTTTATTGACATTTTCAATTATTTAAAGCATAAAACCATTTTAATTAGTAAAACTAGAGTAAAAGACTTTCATTGAGAAATTGAATCCAAGAAGTAAATGATCGAGTTGATGTCATGTCCAAAGTTATATGTACCACAAAGAATTACACAGAAAATTATATGGTACTAATTAATACTTATCTTATACAATAAAGTTGACTTGCCTCTCTCCTCCTTGCGCCACGTCAGCATAGAAGGAGAGGCAATTGCCGACACGTGTCGCCTAACCAGGCCCTCGCGTTTTTTTCCTTCGGTTCCGTCTGACTTTTAGTGTTATAGATAGCTGGGCTTTAATTTAATGGAATTGGTTTGGCCCGTACATTTGGCCCGTTAGAGAACCAAAAGTGCTTAGGGTTGGTCGTCGACTTCTTCTTCCAGAAGCAACCTCGCCGAATTCACGAAACCAAACCGTCAATCCGAACTCTGTAACGCCTCCCGATCCATAAATCATTTCTCTACTCTGAGTTTTCGTCAATTAATCCACTCCCCCATGTTAATAAAAAAAAATACCTCTTCGTTTTCCACCGTAACTGGTTCGAGCTTCCCATGTAAATGTCTCTCATTTTTTCGATGTTGAGTACAAGGCAAACGACTTCGCAAATGATTTCCAACAGCAATTATTTCCATAGCCGGGCGATGCTCTAACACCGCAGAGGTCCGTCTGCTGAGGTCCGTCTACAAATCTGTTTCATCTTGTCTTCACGTGTTTGTTTTTACAGAATATTGATGTTTTTATTTTTTTTCTTTAACAGCGCCGTCTACTTATGCAAATGATTTACAATCAATTTAATGAATAAGTTCCAAGAGATTTTTTCTTTCGTCCACAGCACCGTGTGGAAGGTGTTGTTTGAAAGGTTAGTGGAATGGTTATTTACATATTGAATTAGTTGTTAAGTGTTTTTCCGTGGACATGAGTGTTTCTTGATCCTGACTCGCCAACATGACATAGGTTGCTGATTCAATTGAGAAAGGAACAGAACATGAAGATGAGTACATGATCAGTGAAAAGGAGCTTCTCGTCAACAGGTTTAGATTCCTCTATCTCTTTCCATAACACATGCTGTTGCTGCTGCCTGCTATTTCACACATGATGAACTCACTAAGGTGTGGAAAACGATGGTAATCCCATTTTAAGAATTTCGTTGACAGTATACTAGCTTGGAGCCCTTTGCATGCAATGGCTGCAAAACAAGGTTTACCTTAAATCCTTTGATGTTGGTATTAATTAATCATCCACTTGTGATTCTGGATATTGACGTTGTTCTCCTCTCTCCTCTTTCAGGTCTACTCTATCCGTGAAGCTGCAGCAAACAACCTAAAGCGCTTTGCAGAAGAGTTTGTTCCTGAGTGGGCAATGCAACACTTGGTTCCACAGGTTTGTTCTTATTATCATCGGTATTCTTTGGGCTGCATAGATAATGTTCCATCTATTGACCTTTTTTTTTTGTTCTTTCAATGTAAACAGGTATTGGACATGGTCACAAATCCGCACTATCTACATAGGATGATGGTTCTACGAGCAATATCTCTCATGGCTCCTGTGATGGGATCTGAAATTACATGCTCTAAGTTTCTTCCTGTGGTGGCTGAGGCATCAAAAGACAGGTGATAACAATAGAGATGACTTTGCTAACTTCTTCAAGAAAACATCTTAGTTTTGACGTGTCGTGCGTATCTTTGCAGAGTTCCAAACGTCAAGTTCAATGTTGCAAAACTTCTGCAATCTCTCATCCCCATAGTCGACCAATCAGTAAGATGAGAGATTAAACATATAACACAATTGCATCGAATATATAATGCAGGTTGTTGAGCTTTGTTTGTATCAACAAAATTGTAGGTGGTGGAGAAAGCAATACTCAGTGTTTGGTGGACCTGAGCGAGGACCCTGATGTTGATGTTCGCTATTTTGCAAACCAAGCGCTTCGTTCCATTGACGATGCTGCAGCTGCACAATCCTAAATATATTTTTTCAAATGTGTTAGTGATATATATATAATCTTTAATCCTTTGTGTTCTTTGTTATTACCTGGTATGTTTGCGTAAAACACCATTTTCGATTGCTGGCTATGAACTGCATTTATATATTAGTGATATATAATCTTTTAATCCTATTATTTGTGTTGTTGCCTGCTATTTCATTGGTTTGTTAATGTAAACAACTATGAAAATAACAACTAAAGGTAATAATCACTAGATGAGGGTCCTACGTTGTTCAGAAATGTCAAACGTTTAGCTTCACTCAAATATAAATTTAATATGTATTGGGTTAACGTGTATATATTCTGAATAAGTTTTTTTCTAGAATTTCACTAATTACTTGTGTGATGGAGATCAAGAAATATATTCAAAATAATAAATATGATATTCAGGGTTTACAGAAATATCAATTTAATTTAAGCTAGATTGAACTTTGATCATAATTGCTACGTAGCATAATAACAATAAGCATGCAAGAAAAGAAAAAGAATTAAAAAAGCAATCACTTGCCCAGGTCGAGTCTTTTAATAAAAAATATATATTTACTCTCTGATCGCTTATTCAATTCATTCATTTATTGATTCATGAACAAAAAAACTATAGAGAGATTCCTGTCATTACTAATATTTTTTGTTATTTAAATACTTTAAAATACGTTGTTGTTTTACTACAAAAAAAATACAAAACATATAGATAACAAACTGGAGATATAATACTTTCCGAAATACTATATAGTCGATTAAATGAAAATTACAAAATCCTAATTATATGCTACGCTTAACTCTAAATTTTAGCAACTCCTTCTAACTTTTAAATTATAAGTTCATATAACGATTGTTATGGTACTTTACACCATAAGAATCCTTTACCACAATCAAATAATGGTTCAGTTATTAATATAGTTCAACATCGTATTTAAAAGCTACTTAAAAACACTATTAATAAAAAGAACAGCCAACTCAACAAAAAACATTTACTCGACGTAAGTGGTCCTTAAAACAAACTGATACAACAAGAAAAAAATCCCAACATATATATGACATGGCTACGACCCGTAAACCTCATAGTTTACTAGATATCAACCTTATCTTCACCGATTTTGAAAAAACTAATAGACCTCTAACTGTGGAAGAAAATACGTGCACTGTATGCTTCGAGAATTACAATTATGGAAACAACATATGCTATCTTTCTTGTGGCCATAGTTTCCATTTTTCATGGCTTCGTAGAAATATAAGTTGTCCATATGTAGAAATAGCCATCTATGATATCCCGATCACTTCGATTTAATATGAGGTTTCCTATGTTTTAATTCCCGTTGATACTTTTTTTTTTTACTTTTGCTAATAATCATAGTTCTAAAATATATTCTTTCTCACAACGTCATACACACATATTAAAATAGATCAAATGCATCCTTTCTACACTACTTCCACTAACCTCTATCAAATTAATCAAACAAATCTTCTTCAACTTATTAGATACCAAGATATACGAACCCGGCGCGTAGCGCCGGAATGCCCCTAGTTTCTAATAAAACCATGTTAACATCTCTGCCTTCTTACCTAAAGTTGGGTAAATGAATGTATGAAAACAATCATTGAATCATATGTAGATAGGAAGAAAAAAAGGCACATTAACCAAACATGTAATAAAATCATAATTAGAAGAATAATTTTTAATACGCGGAGTAACTGTGATATTGTCGTAATAGTAACAAAAACATATATGTAAATTTTCTGTTACTATTTTTTTTTTTTTTTTGATAATCTAGGTATCCGAATTTCTCACTTAGTCCGACTATCCCACCGCATCCAACCGGAACTGACGAGGAAGGTCCTGGAGACCAAACGGAAACCATGTTAAATCCGCTGTGGCCGGGACTCGAACTCGTGATGGCGGGCACCTCAGCCGAGGTTTCTTTACCACCAGCCCACGAGACCCAGTTAAACAATAGACCACGTCAAATATTTCTTTTCTGTTACTATTAACCATTGTGTGGTGAAATGTGGTTTATAAACATTTGAAGCCTTAGTTTTTTATTTATTAATGCCGGTCCCAGAGTAAGGGATGAGCAGAATGATGCAAGATCATCAAAGATGTCCCGGCTTGTCTATCGCAAGTGCTCCATAGCCCTTAGGCTTTATGACTACCACTTTTACTTATTTTATTTTTCTAAGTCCTCATTATTATTGTGTCATCAAATAATTCCTTATTTGCATGCGCTTCCAATTTAAAGGAGCTAATAATACCGACAACCTTTGCTATACATTCCATGTGGTAATTAGGTGTTCTGAAATCAAAACTAGACTTCAGATTTTAGATCTAGTTTTGGCATAATCTCAAGGTGGAAACTAAAACCGAGCCAAGCATAGGTCTTCAGTAAAGACGTCCAATTCCGTAAGACATATAGAAGAGGCTCATGTACAACTTTTGTTCTCCTCCTACTTTTGCTTACCATTTCATCGATTAGTCACAGTTAAAGTGGTATATCTCCAAAAAAGTGGTATATCTCTTACAGTCGCATGTTACATATCAGGACCGTACTTAGAACATGATTAATGGAGAAGATCCATTTAGAGTTCTTAGAGCATGATTTAAAAAATTTATGCTAAGAAACGTTTCTTATATCTTTTATTTGAGAGATATTTTTAATGTTTTTTAGTTAAAAGATAAAAGACGTATTTTTATTACACTAAAAACCTCAGCCTATAAATCTGTATTGATCATGGTCTTAGGCCATAAACAGAGGTAAGAGTGAAGAGGTAAAAATAAGCAACGCAAACTTAGGCCGTAAGAAACAATGCTTTCCAAGTGGAGGGAGACATGAAGAGCTTCTTAGACCCGCTTCCAAAAGTACATAGTTCTCTCACGTGGCCCACTTCTTCAATTATCATTCACCATTTCAATCATTCATCACTAACTCTATACTTTCACTTTTTTACATTTCTATATTTATTAGCTAACAAACAAATTATGCTTTCTTAATTTGGTGGTACAGAAATAAGAAAAAACAAGCTTTATTTGCTACCAACAATATAACGGAAGCATACGATCAATCTACATTGATCGGAAAATTTTGATGCAGTAATATAATGAATGATGTTATCATCTTAAATCAAGAGGGCTCAGTTTGAATCTGCTAATGTTTGTAACTAACGATGAATATTTTTGATTAATAAAATCGAAGAATTAGACGGAAAATAAAACAAGAGAACTCAATTTTTCTCCATGTGTTATTTCAACCGATCAATAATTTACATGCCATGTGTAAGCCTCTACTTCCGACGACTTCCATCAAAATGTTGCCGGTAAATGGTTGATTGGTTTTCTTCGTAATACCCGCAAATTATAAAATTACAGATGGTAACCGTTATTTACATTTGATAATAATGATGAAAAAGGTATCATGTTTCGTACTGTTTTTAATATCTGAAAAGTAAATAAAATTTGAGTCTCTAAAGCAGAACACGGTGCGGCAAAAACAAAGATTGATTATGACAAAACAAAAAGATGGTGATATTTACATTCTAAAATTTCAGTTAGTTTTATACTACTAATTAATATAACTTTTTTCTATTACCACTTGATATGACTTGGTCAATTTGTTTTTTTATTCTATGAAAGCCAAAACCTCAACCTATATTTTCATGTTTTGTATAATCACAGAAGCTTTGTATAATCACAGAAGCCGTAAATTAATACATACATGATACATCCCTCTATACATTAAAAGAGAAGTCATTTTAGTGATTTCTGCTGAGGTGGCACTCATATAGAGCTTCTTAGGAAAAACGTTATAATTCTATTGGCTGTTTTTTTTGAATTTTTCTTTTTCATTTATTTTAATCAATCGCTATGTAGACAAGCCCAAAACTATTGTCGATTTCGTTAAGCCCATATATAGCAAGGGGATAATAATTATCGATTTAGTTTAGCTTTGGGTACCCGTTCGGGTTCGGATCGAGTATTTCAGATTTTTGGGTATTTCGGTATAGAGGTGTAGAACCCGTTCGGGTATTTCTGTACTTCGGGTCGGGTTCGGATATTTTTAGTTCGGATTCGGTTATTTCGGATCTGGTTCGGATATTTAGATTTTGAAAATAAAAAATTAAAATTTTCATTTCTCAAGTTTCTTATATTTAAAAATATAACTTTCAGTTAACTAATTTTTTATTTTTATTAGATTGAATAGTTAATAGATTTGGACATAACATTTTAAAACTAAAAAGGCATTAATTTAGTTATTTTTTTTTTAAATTTTGGATGTAACTTTTTGTTAATTTTTTAAATAAAAAACTTGACATGCATTTTAAGTGAGTAGCAAATCATTTTTTTCGTAATTGTATGTATATCATATGAACTTAAAGTATGTGTAGTATCAATATAAATATTTTATATAAAATGAGAGATGTAAACTAAAAATATAAGGTTAATTATACATATGTTCGGTTGTCTTCGGATATCCATTCGGGTTCGGGTATTATCTGTTTGGATTCGGGTATCCAATCTCTCCTTATTCAATACCCGTTCGGGTATTTTGCTACTTCGGTTCGGATTTCAGTTCGGGTTTTTCGGATTGGGTTCGGGTGCCACTTCGGATATCGGGTAAAGTGCCCACCCCTACTAATTAGGTTGTTTGTTTTTAATAACTTACCTTTCTAAAATGGATTACTAACGCAAGTTGAAATCATTAAATATGCAAATAACTTATTGACAAAATTTGTTTTTAATAACTTACATTTCTAATATAGATTACTTGCGCAAGTTGAAATCATTAAATATGCAAATCACTTATTCACAATATGGATTACTTGCGCAAGTTGAAATCATTAAATTTTATCGATTTAGATTACCCTTTGGCAAGATTTAGAATTAAGACAAATATTAAAAATTTTCCTTATTATTCAAACGGTAAACTTGCGCATGTTGATATCATATTTATTATATTGCTTACAAAATATTTTAATGTTTCTAATTAGGTTGTTTGTTTTTAATAACTTACCTTTCTAATATGGATTACTTGCGCAAGTTAAAATCATATCATATGCAAATCATTTTTTGACAATACACATTTAATATCTTTCTTTAAACGATTTTATTATTTATTGTGCAAAATATTAAAATTATTAATATGAGAATAAATCGACTGTATATATATAGGAGACACCCAAGGTCTTAAAATACAAACATTTTCTTTTCATTCTTTAAAGTATTATTCACAAATCTCTCATCTCATACTATTAAGGTATTACGACAATGTTGCTTGTGTGCTAAGAAAAATGTGTTTAGACGCAAAGGCTCCTCATCTTTAGAACCCTGAACTCAACACTTTGTGTCTTGTCTCCAAAAAGCATGTCTGGTCTATCTTTTCCATGTGTTGAATACTGGTAACGATAATATGGTTTTCCTTTTTTTATATGTAGACCAGGTCATGAGAGTGATAGTGATCCAGAAAACCTTGAATGAACATGCTGAGAAGCTTCGCCAAGTTAAAGCAGTTCTTGAAGAGATTCTTTAGTACTTTCTCTCTCTCTTTGTTGAATATTGTCCGGGAAAGTATTACATAGTATCATTTAGTAATAATATCTTATATCATTTTTTTTTGTTGAATATACTATCTTATAAGTAAGCTAGCATTATGCATTTTTTATTTAATTCATAAGGTCATTTTCTCACAGCAGAGAACCTTTTGGAATGGCGCAGGGAGGAAATTTCTCAGGGATATACAGGAAGATTCAATTGAAGCCGCTGAAGTTGAAAGGTGAAAGCGAAGAATAAAGACCTGTAGAGGCCCTTATGATTCTTAAATACGGCGGTGTTAGCTCACGCTGGTAGAAAACATGTGTTTACATACTCTATCATTTAATTTGTCATTGTTATATATATATATATATGTTTTCCAAATATGGAAGAATTGTTTAACTTACTAACGTTTAACATCGCTTGCCATATAATCTAACGAATATTACAAATAACAATTTATGGAAACTATTCTCGAAATTATTGAAAGACTAATAATGTTTTATTTATTACATTTAATATTTATAACCTATAAAATAAAATGAACGAAATTTTATATAAGATAATTATAATAGTTTTATCCTCTACTTGATGAACTGTGTTCGAATATAATTATATAATAACTATTTTAAATATTACAAAATCCAAAAATGTTTATTAATATTATTTTTAAATTATTTATCGTTGTTTAAAAAATAAATTTATCATAATTTTAAAATAATTTATAAAATGCTTACAAAATGCAAGACAAAGTTGTACTTTCAAGAGTTAAGTCGAGATCTGGATTAAAAATCCTAATAACTGGTAAAGAAGGGAAGCCGAAGACAAAAACATTGAATGTTGTCTACAAACAAATTTTTCAGAATATTCCGTAGTCACGGTACGTAATTTTAATCTACTTTTTTCAAATACAAATTTTAAAATATATAAACTGTTACAATTATTTATTTTTTGTATTTGCCAGATGGGTTGTGATGAGTTAGGAGACCGATGACGGTATGTCAATTTAATATTATTTCATGTTCAACAAAATTTCAAAATTTATAAATATATCAAATAATGTTAACCCGTCAAATTGCTTACAAAATTTATTTAATTTTTTGCACGTTTCTAATTGAATTTGCTTTTTGTTATCGAGAAATGTACTTCATAATTTATATTATTTATGGATAATATTTTGATTTTTTTTATATTTTCTTTTAATATGTCTACATAAATGTTTGTTTATTATTTATAGAAAAATAATATTATTCACCTAAATAAAGAATTACGACACATATACAATCCTGTTATACATTAAAAGAGAAGTCATTTTAGTGATTTCTGCTGACATAGCATTAATATAGAGCTTCTCAGAAAAATTGTTATAATTCTATTGGTCGATTTTTTTGAATTTTATTTTTCATTTATTTTAATCAATCGCTTATGTAGACAAGCCCAAAAATATTGTTGATTTCGTTAAGCCCATATATAGCTAGGGGATAATAATTATCGATTTAGTTTAGCATTGGGTAAGATTTAGAACTAAGACAAATATTAAAAACTTTCCTTATTATTCAAACAGTAAACTTGCGCATGTTGATATCATATTAATTACATTTGCTTAGAAAATATTATAATGTTTCTAATTAGTAGGGGTAGGCATTCGGGTACCCGTTCGGGTTCGGGTCGGGTATTTTGGATTTTCGAGTATTTCGGTATAGAGGTGTAGAACCCGTTCGGGTATTTCTGTACTTCGGGTCGGGTTCGGGTATTTTTAGTTCGGATTCGGTTATTTCAGATCGGGTTCGGATATTTAGATTTTGAAAAAAAAAATTAAAATTTTCATTTCTCAAGTTTCTTATATTTAAAAATAGAGAAATTGCACTCTCTGCCCATAGCTTTAGGCGTAATTAGGTAACTACCATTATGTACTATTAAGTACTGTTCAGCGAAATAGAAATACAATTATGCCCCTATCAAATGAATCCTTGCTGTACGATCTAAAAGATTATGCAATCCATAGGTGAAGATATTATAAGATTTGTGTATCCTAATCCATATCCTCTTGTCACAAGAATTCAATCTTCAAAAATATTTTCTTTTACAGATCTTGCTTTCAAATTCGAAATCATGTGGATGGTTTTTATCCATATTCAATCCTTTTTAAATTCAGTTTCTAAATATTTCTTATTTTCAGTGCGTCTGTGTAAAGTGGCTTCGGATCCAAATGGAAAATTTAACAGAGGTGGAACCTTCGCTTGCAATACCGGAGAGGATGTTTGCATTTGGCGAGGAACCCGTTGGTGTGAGAGTCACCCCTTACCACAAACCGTTTGCAATCAATAAGATACTCAGTGCTCTGGAAGATGATGAAGTCGATGTTCTGCGGCGTCCCCGCTAGGAAAGCTTGTAGAGACTGCAGAGAAACCAACATTCTCTGAACGTTTTGGCAGATATATTATATCACTTGTATTTGGCAGAGAAACCGTTTTTCCTCCTTCACTTGTATCTGCTTACCATTGTGAAAGTTAACCAAGTAATGGCATTTGGGTTGATTAAATCCAAATGATTTTGGGTTTAGATTTAAACCATTTAGGAATTAGATATGAAGGATTGTGCGTTTAATCTCTACTGCTATTTACAGTTATTGTTTTGGCCAACAGTCATTTTTTTAACATTGTAAAAGTGAACAGTGCAAAGGCATTTGGGTTGATTGATACAGAAGGGTTTAGGGTTTAGATTTGAACCATTTAGGGAGTAGATAGGAAGGGTTGGGCGTTTAATCTGTAGTGAATTTGGTTAATGGTTTTCAGTTAGTAATTGGGAAGGTTATTTAAAAAAAACAATAAGATATGTAATTGCCCTGATATTATTATTGGTAACCGGTTAGATAACTTTGAAAATAGGGATATAAATACCAGTTGACCAGATATAATTATAAGTAACCGGTTAGAAGAATTTAAATACGGTTATTGTTGTGGTCAACTGGTTTTTACTTACCAGCATGAAAGGAAACCATGTGAAGCCATTTGGGTTGATTGAGCCTGAAGAGTTTTGGGTTTAGATTTGAACCATTTAGGGATTAGATATGAAAGGTTTGGCGTTTAATCTGTATTGATTTTGGTTAATGGTTTTGTGTTAGTAAGTTAAATGGTAGCAATTTTTTTTGGATCCACATATCTTATTGCCCTGATATGATTATACGTAACCGGTTAGATAGCAAAATACGGATATAAATAACTGTTGACCAGATATAATTATTTGTAACTGGTTAGAAAACTTAAAATACGGTTATTTTCTGGTAAACTGGTATGTAATTACCATTGTCAAAGGAAACCGTATAAAGGCATTTGGGTTGATTGAAACCAAAGGGTTTAGGGTAAAGATTTGAACCATTTATGGATCTGAGAATGACTCTCTGGTTACTTGATTTTATAAAGTCGAAGAGAAAGAAGCTTAAGCCTCTCTCCTGCTTATATTTTTTTGTATGTAAAGTCGGCAAATCTTAAGCGTGGATACGTTATTTAATGCGTCGATTTGCTCAGAAAATATATGGTCCAGATTTAAGTTTGCCCAGAAAATCTAAAAAAAATATTTACCAAATCTATTGCAAATCTACGAAATACAGCCTAAGATCCTAGAGGGCTATAACAAAACTCATCTATCAGATTTGCAAAAGGGCAGATATGTATATTTACTCCACTTCAATTCACTATTTGGCATTCTCATGGCATATACCTAATTTGACCATTCTTTTTGGATTTTCGGCCAATTGACTCTTAAAAATATAACTTTCAGTTAACTAATTTTTTATTTTTAATAGATTGAATGGTTAATAGATTTAGACATAAAAAATAAAACTAGAAAGACATTAATTTAGTTATTTTAAAAAAAAAATTTATATAATTTTTTGTTAATTTTTTAAATAAAAAACTTGACATGCATTTTCGGATCGGGTTCGGATGCCACTTCGGATATCGGGTAAAGTGCCCACCCCTACTAATTAGGTTGTTTGTTTTTAATAACTTACCTTTCTAATATGGATTACTTGCGCAAGTTGAAATCATTAAATATGTAAATAACTTATTGATAAATTTTGTTTTTAATAACTTACCTTTCTAATATGGATTACTTGCCCAAATTGAAGTCATTAAATATGCAAATCACTTATTCACAATATGGATTACTTGCGCAAGTTGAAATCATTAAATATTATCGATTTAGTTTACCCTTGGGCAAGATTTAGAATTAAGACAAATATTAAAAACTTTCTTTATTTTTCAAACAGTAAATTTACGCATGTTGATATCATATTTATTACATTGCTTACAAAATATTTTAATGTTTCTAATTAGGTTGTTTGTTTTTAATAACTTACCTTTCTAATATAGATTACTTGCGCAAGTTAAAATCATATCATATGAAAATAATTTTTTGACAATACACATTTAATTTATTTTCTTTAAACGATTTCATTATTTATTGTACAAAATATTGTGCGTCATTAATATGAGAAATAAATTGACTGTATATATATATGAGACACCCAAGGTCTTAAAATACAAACATTCTCTTTTCATTCTTTAAAGTATTATTCACAAATCTCTCATCTCATACTATTAAGGTATTACGACGATGCTACTTGTGTACTAAGAAAAATGTGTTTAGACGCAAAGGCTTCTCATCTTTCATCGACTCTGCCACCCACTTTGCCTTGGAAGTATTATATGCTTCTTGATGAATCGACTCTGTCTCCCACTTTACCTTGGAAGTACTATAGAAAGATTAATAATGTTTTATTTATTACTTTTAATATTTATAAACTATAAAATACAATGAACGAAATTTTATATAAGATAATAATAATAGTTTTATACTCTACTTGATGAATTATGTTAGAATATAATTATATAATAACTATTTTAAATATTACAAAATCCAAAAATGTTTATTAAAATTATTTTTAAATTATTTATCATTGTTTAAAGAATAAATTTATCATAATTTTAAAATAATTTATAAAATGCTTACAAAATGCAAGGCAAAGTTTCACTTTCAAGAGTTAAGTCGAGATCTGGATTAAAAATCCTAATAACTGGTAAAGAAGGGAAGCCGCAGACAAAAATATTGAATGTTGTCTACAAACAAGTTTTTCAGAATATTTCGTAGTCACGGTACGTAATTTTAATCTACTTTTTTTTCAAATACAAATTTTAAAATGAATAAACTGTTGCAATTATTTATTTTTTGTATTTGCTAGATGGATTGTGATGAGTTAGGAGACCGATGACGGTATGTCAATTTAATATTATTTCATTTTCAATAAAATTTAGAAATTTATAAATCTATCAAATAATGTTAACCCGTCAAATTGCTTACAAAACTTATTTAATTTTTTGCAAGTTTCTAATTGAATTTGCTTTCTTTATCGAGAAATGTACTTCATAATTTATATTATTTTATGGATAATATTTTGATTTTTATTAAATTTTCTTTTAATATATCTACATAAATGTTTGTTTATTATTTATGGAAAAATAATATTATTCACCTAAAATAAAAAATTACGAAACTTATACAATACAATTCTAATTTATGATAATATAAAATCTGTTACTTCTTAAACTATACACTATTTATTCCATTTTTTGAATGAAAGTATCTTCGTAAACACACAAAATATTTTGTGACGTTGCAATTATACATACACACAATATCTGCCTCTTTATACTGACGTTACTGTGTTCCGTCTCGTGAGGTACAGACCGAAAGAGAACATAGGGTGCAGACCGATCATGTTCTTATGCCCGCACAGGGTGCAGACCGGTCACCTAGTTTATAAATAAGATACTATACTTTATTTATTTGCCAAACAAAAAGAAAATATACTGTATTTATTTTTTCCTTACTAATTAGTTTTGGTCATATGCATGGATAGATATGTGCATCAGTGCATGGATCTAAGTAAACAGATGCACTGATGAGCCTAGATTAGAAATGAAACATGTGCACGTGTTCCTCTGTCTCCGTTCATATCCTAAACAACAAAGTTTGTAACCAGATATTTATATTCATAAAACAATTGGTTGCCTTTGATCCCTCCTCAAAATTTCGAGTTTAGCTTTTGTGATTACATTAACTGTACACAAATACAAGAATATAAACTTAATTTTGTACAGATAATTCATAACTGAGAAAAATGGAAAATAGTGTTATGAATATTATGGTGATGCCATTATGGCAAGTCTTAAATATACTTGTTCTCTAAGTTTTACTTATTCTCCAAGTGGCTTTGTCCACAAGCTATTGTAATCCTATATAAAGGACTCATTACTCATGGAATAACACACACCAATTCCTCTCTTCTCTTGTCTTCTCTTCTTTATTCAAAACACGTTATCAGCACGATCTCTAGCGACCTTGAACTAATAGGTATAGATTTTTATTATGTTATATTTTTAGTCTATATTCAATCCTTCTTCAAACCATGTTTATTATCAATTCATGGTTTGTAAAAATGGACTCATACATACTATGAGCTTAGGAGCTTTAGTCGACAATATTGATTTACTCTTGTTTCAAGGAAATAAAATCACTCGATCGAAATGAGATCTTGTCGACAAGCTAATGCTTATTTGAGTTTTTGAAAATTTGTTTATTTTTGTTTCACTTAGCATATTAACATGTTTCGTACGGCTGCATATCAACTGAACATGTTTTATAGTATTAATATCACAACTGATTGAATACGCTTCTAAAACTCAAGTGAAACTGATTAGATTTTAGGTAAATTTTCTTCTTGCTTAGCTATGTATGCATGTTTAGCTAAGATCTGTCGCATCTCTTATACATGTTACATATAGATGTTTATTCAGCTATTATCACTACGGCTGCATATTATCATTACGACTGCATAATTGTATTGATAAGTTTAGCATTCGTATTTAACTTTACGGCTGCATCCCTTACTTTCATTAATATTGGTTTTACGGCTGCACATATATAACTGTTGTTGATATATATGATAATTAGTAATAATATCTTATCTTTGTTTGAAAAGGCATCATATAGGCATGAGATTACTACACGCGTTGATACTATTAATGTTGCTCTTGTTTACAGTTGCATATTGTTATTCACGGATACATATAATTTAATGTAAAAGCATAGTAATTGATGTTCCTAAAGCATATAATTTACGGCTGCATATAGACTTAGTTTTACAGCTGTGCATTGTTCAATGCTTAAAGATTATATGGTTGACCTTCGAAAATTTTGATAAGAATGATTAGTAATTCAATTGTTCGTCGGTTTACATTATGACTTCTGAGAAACGTTTATGCATTAAACATAAAATATTGATATTGCCTTATACATTTTGTACACAAATATATGAATATATAGCTTATTTACTTTCTAAAAGATCTATAAGTTTTGGAAAACAATCCAAAGAAAGGTATAGTCCCAGAAGTGATTACTTCATTGTGTATCTTGCAACTAAAGATTACAAGACCTGAAGTCTGTAAATAAATCTCAACTATGTTGGATGTTGAGTTTAAAAGTAAAATTTCTCGAAGAAGTTTTTAATGATGCATATGTATTAAAGTACAATATATTATATAAGTAATGTTGTCCAGCAGACAAACGATTGAGAAAAAAAAAAGGAGATTTATAACTATATTTTATTTTTTTTGAGACTGAGAAAAATAATGAGCTTTCGAAATTAGATGTTAAATCATGTCTAGTTGATTATAATCATTCTCCTGAAGAGAATATGCCATTTTATATTGAAAAAGAAAATCAACACAAATAGTATTGTTCAAGAAAATGAACATAAAAGTGGTTGTAAACGTGAATGTGGATATAAATAAGGTCAAGATCCAGAGAGTTTCTTTTTAGAACTCATACTCTCACTTGAAGTTGAGAAATAAAGATGGTAATAAAGAAATACCCAAGAGTTTCTATTTAAAATTCATTCTCTCACTTGAAGTTGAGAAAATAAAGATGATAAGAGATATGATTCAATCACCCAAATATGAGAGAAAATTATTGTGAGTACAATACAAGGTAGTAAAACCTTATAGATTATTCAAGAAAAGGATATATATGATGCTCCAGAAGAGTACATAATATTACTACACATAAGAATGCAATTTAAAATCCTTATTGCATCATATTCTTATAAGTCTCAAAAGTTAAAATGATTTGAGAAAGAATACATGACCCATGTAGGGTAGGTTATTGATTCAAAAAATGAGATTCATTCGAGATTGATAAACCTATAGTAATATCATCTCGAGGGGAAGAGTTAAAGAATCTCACATTTTATGATAAGTGAAACATCCAGAAGATTATGTTTGCACTAAAACTAAGACTGATGAATCATTCTCAAAGTAATCTCTGGAATTTTGAGACACTTATGTTGAGACAATAAGCAAAAGAAATGCTTAAAGCGGTATAAGTATTTTAAAGAAAGTATCTATAGCCATTTTGTACTACACAAAAAATTATTGTAGTGGAAATATATATATAGTAAACCAGAAGTTTACAAAATATTTGGCATGAACCAGTTAGACCATTTTTGTTCAGTAATGATGCGAAAAGATACATAAAGATTTAGTTAATATTCATTGAAGAACTAGAAGATTCTTGCGAATGATTTCACATATGTTGCTTGCTCATAAGATAAAATGGTAATACGGTTTTCACCAGCCAAATAAAGTAATTGGCATAAATAAAGGAGATGTTAGTGGACTGATCACCCACTATGCATCTTTATAATACCGTTGAATCCACTTCTTAAAGTCTCTCACGACTATAGAAAATCATTGGATAAGTGTTAAACATTTTGAGCAACACTAATCGCATCAAGCCAACAAGTAATCATTGGTTCTCCCCGTCATTGGTATTGGGTTAGAAATCAACCATTTTCCATCAAAGAATGTTGGATGTGCGATATACATTCCAATTGCTCCACCATATAGCTTTAATTAAGATGGATTCTCAAATGAGGTTGAAATTATATGTTGGATATGAATCTTCATTGATACTTAAGAATCTTTAGCCATCCCTGAAGGATATAAGTAAGGCTCGATCTGAATGCTAAAAGTGAATTAGCATTTCCAACATAAAGGGGAGAAAATAAACAGCTGGAAAAGAATATAAGTTCGAATGAATTATCATTGATCCTCGGACTAAAGATAAGTCCAAAAAAAAAAAAATTCAATTATATAGCTCAGTAAATCAGTTGCCAGACACATTTACTGACCCAAATAAATATAGTGATCAAATCACATATACCAGCTATAAATGCTCCAAATAAGAATTGATGTTCCAGAAGAACAATATCAAACTGCTAGTTACGCCTGACGCGTAGTAAACATATTGGTTCCAAAGATAAAAATCCTCGTAAATGAAAGGAGCATAAAGTAATGGTCAACAGGAATAAGAGTTTGTGAATGATCTCCAGAAGAGACATTAAACATGACTGAAAGAATTCAGGTACATGAGACAATGAAGAGATCTCAATAAGTTATGTCATGTATAGAATAAAATGGAACGAATAGACAAATCGACGTCGATGATATTTATGCATGTAAAATAGCAGTTGATATGATAAATGAGAAAGAGGATCATGAAAGAAAGTCTATTGAAAAGTGTACACAAAGAGATGATTGGCCAAATCAGAAAGAAGCAATAGACAAAGATAAAAACTCTTGTAAAAGAGAGAAGTATTTGGACCAGTTGTCCATACACTAGAAGGTGTAAAACAAGTGGGATAGAAATGAGTTGTTGCACCAAATAAAGATCAATATGGAATTTATTGTGAAGAGACATAGTCTCATGTGGTAGATACAACTACTTTCATGTTCCTTATTTGTCTGGCAATAAAAGAAGAACTTGAGTTATACAACCCACTGGAAACTGATAATCCCTAAGAGATAGAATCCCTAAAAGATGTAATCCCTGAAGGATTGTTGAATCAAAGTAATGTTCCCGGGAACTCTAGCTATTCGATCGAAATATGTTTTATGGGATATATGAAATATTTGAAGTTAATCAATATATCTTTATATTTATCAAGAGATTATAGATCAATAGAATCATTTATTTGAATATAATCAAAAACTCCTGAAGAGTTATAGAAAATTATATTTTGGAAGAAAGCTCTTGACAATACAATATTGTCTTTATGTATTCCAAATTGGAGATCTAAAATGAGATGTTATCGCAAAGATCCTTGAAGGATTTTATTTAAGATGCTCATATATGTTTGGTCTTGAAGTACTATATTCAAAGTGTTATTGAGCAAATTACTAATCTTTTTCATAACAAAAGATGTAATTTCATATGACAAGAAAGAAAGTCATAATAGTAACTTTCATAGTTGCGAATGAGTTATTCGTATGTACGAGATGAATGTCTAGACGATTGTATGTAAGAAGTTTGGTTTGAAGTCCAAATAGACCAAGAAAATATTGTCTTTATCAAATAAGAATTGTGGACCAGAAATCTATAGACCTTGAATACTCTAATGGAAACAGTATTACGATATTCTCAAGTTCAAAAGAGATTTATCTGATTAGAATGCATATCCTGAAGATATTGCTTTCCGGAGAAGAAATGTGAAATATGTGTGGTTGTACTCTTTTCCCTCATCATTGTTTTTATCCCACTGGGTTTTTCCATGACAAGGTTTTAACGAGGCAACAAAGAACACACAAAAGATAGACACCCAAAAAAGAATGTTACAATTTGGGAGATGAAAATCTATCATTGTTCTGGAGATAAAATGAATCCAAGAAATGATCAGATCATGAAGACTCATGCACTACTGAAGAATGGCGAAGTTCATTTCCTACAACTTCGTTCGAGTAAATATTTGGCTGTTTCATTCACCAAGACGCTACCCCTGCTACTTTCAAGAAGCTCACTCATCTTATTGAACTACGTTGTCTCAGAGATCTCGACGTATGTACACATGAGGGGAAGTCATTGCACGCTGCACTCTTTTTCCTTTAACTATGGTTTTTTCCTATTGGGTTTTTCTGGTGAGGCTTTTAACGAGGCAGCATCTTACGTGCATAATGGACATCAAGGGGAAGTGTTATGAATATTATGGTGATGCCATTATGGCAAGTCTTAAATATACTTGTTCTCTAAGTTTTACTTATTCTCCAAGTGGCTTTGTCCACAAGCTATTGTAATCCTATATAAAGGACTCATTATTCATGGAATAACACACACCAATTCCTCTCTTCTCTTGTCTTCTCTTCTTTATTCAAAACAAATAGATCTTAATCAAGTGTTTCAAGAAAAAAAGATCTTAATCAACAGAATGTATAAAATAATTGTAGTATCAGAATAAATAAAACACTAATTTATCCAGATATCAGTAAGTTTTTATATCAATGTGTATATATGTGAAGGAAAAAAATAATTCATAACGAAAATCACAATGAAAAAAAAAAACATTTTCCTCTCTAATTTTGCTGATGAAACACACCAATTTTTTATTCAATTTTCAAATAAAATTGTATTCAGTATTTAGTTTTAACTTTTTCATTAAATCAAAAACATTCATTCAAAATTGTATGTATAATTCGATCGACTTAATTAGCCACGTTACTGCAAAACTAAGATGATCATGATAAATCATGGCATATTTTATAAAACCAGCGAAAGAAGAAAACAATGTACACTCATTCGTATGCACACACTAACCAATGCATCATAAGATTCATATAAAACATACAAAAATAATACTACTAATAAAACTAAAAAAGATGAGACAAATATTCTAGCAAATATAAGAAAAAGCAAAAAAAAAAAGACATGAAATAGCGTGGCACCTACTCTTCTTCTTCTCTACTTCTACCTTTAGTAACTCTCTTGTCTTCATACAACCTTTTACACTCCTTTCTCCTCTTCTCTTCATCATTTCTCTTCTTTACACCTCTCTCCAATGGTGGAAACTGCAAAACACTAAACCTAATCTCTCTCTCTCTCTCTCTCTCGTGAATGGCGGCGCGAAAACTTGGGTCGTTGTTACGTCAGCATTTCTTCTCTCTCTTCTTTCTCTTTGTCGGCTGTTTCTTCTTCCCCAAAGGAGGCGACTGTAAACATAAGAAGAGGAAGAAGAAGAAGCTTAGAACGGTTTCTTCCGGTTCAGGTTCCGGTTTATCCTCTTCTTGGTTGTCTCTAAAACGGTTTTTCTTATCCACGACGAGGATATCTAAACCCCGCAGCCAAACGCATCCTAACGGTCAGTTAACGACTCTTACTTCCGCTAGATCGTCTCACAACTCTCTCGTCACTCTCGTTCAACCCGACCCGGAAACCCGTGTCGAAAACGGGTTATCGGACGACTCCGAGGAGATCTTCTCTTGCACGACGTGCGGAGAGATCTTCCCCAAAACAAACCTCCTCGAGCATCACTTCGCCGTCAAACACGCCGTGACGGAGCTAACCGACGGCGAATCGAGCACGAACATCGTCAAAATCATATTCAAATCGGGCTGGCCCGATTTGAATAACAAAGCCCCGGAGATCCATCGGATCCTGAAGATCCACAACAGCCCCAAGATCCTCGCGAGATTCGAGGAGTATCGAGAGTTCGTCAAGGCCAAAGCCGCTCGTACCAGCAGCGGCGGAGGAGGAGGAGGAGGAAGACGGTGGGACGACGAACGGTGCGTCGCCGACGGGAACGAGCTGCTGAGATTCTACTGCTCGACGTTCATGTGTGACCTAGGGCAAAACGGTAATTCAAATCTCTGCGGCCATCAGTACTGCAGCGTCTGCGGGATCATCGGAGCCGGATTCTCGCCGAAGCTCGACGGGATCGCGACGCTCGCGACGGGGTGGAGGGGACACGCGGCGGTTTCGGAGGAGGTGGAGGAAGAGTTCGGGTTTATGAACGTGAAACGGGCCATGCTGGTTTGCCGGGTCGTCGCGGGCCGGGTCGGGTGTGATTTGATTGCTGATGATGACGTGGACAAGAGTGATGGAGGGTATGATTCTCTAGTTGGGGAAGGGAGTGGGAGTAAGAGTGGGGCCCTGTTGAGGATCGACGATGAGGAGCTTCTGGTGTTTAATCCAAGGGCTGTGCTTCCTTGTTTTGTGATAGTGTATACTGTGTAAGCGTGTGAATGTGATCATGTCTGTGTTATAGACTTGTAGTATAATGTTACAACTCGCGAGATTTTTGTGAGGTTTGGTTTAGATGTAATAGTGAAGTGTGAACGCGTAAGATGATTAAACAAATCTTTGTGGTGTCTTTCAATATGATCCAAGCATTTTTTGAGAGGTTGTGTGACTAGTTGATCTTTCTTGTTTTCTGTGATTAAGGGAAGAAAATGGTAGACAACTGTGAATGGAAGTTTAATAATGTAATTATGTTAACACTTTAAGATGATACTTACTGCTTTAGTTAGAAAGTTGATGTTGAAAGAAATGTCTCTTGCATTTGTTGGAAGCAATGAAAGAGTAGCTATGAAAATAATTGAAAGAGTGAAAAAAAAAACAGAAGATTTCCTTTTGTTCTTTGTGATTTAATATTTTAGAATCAAAGTTGTTGGTTTGGCCAGCTTATTACATTCCATGAGATGCAAACTGATGGAGACCGCATATCACAACAAAATCAACATGTAAAATCATCCTTTGATCGATGTGACTCATAATTTTTTTTTATATTAGAAAATTGGTCACAACTCTCAACGTCGCGCCACAGTTAGAGCACCATTAACGGGGTCTTTTAAGCCCGTCTCTTAGTGTTTTCAGAATTAAAAAAAAAGGAAAAATAGCAATTACCTGAAACTACGTCTCTTAATCAAGCAAAAGAAGAGACGTCTCTTCTCGCTCTCTCTATCGTGAAGAAAGAAGAAAGAAGAAGCCATGGCAGGAGTAGGACTTTTCTGGTGTAATCTCTTCATCTCCTTTCCTCTGTAAATCCTCCCAGGTTATCATTTTCTCATTTTTTAGGGTTTAATTGATTTCTCTCCAATCTTCCGAATTCCTTAGAGCTTCTTTTCGAATTTGCAGATGTTGATGATTTCTACTCTCAATGCGATCCGGGTAAGTCTGGTTTAGCATTCAGGACAAGGAAGTTTTGGTCTTTTTTGTTTGGAAGATTTGATTTTTTTTTTGTTTGTGTAGAGAAGGAGAATTTGTGTTTGTGTGGACATCCGAATGAGTCGTGGGAAGTGAATCTACGGGCGGAGGAAGACGGTCGCGAAATCTCTGTGTTTCCAAAACGAAGACAGCCGCTCCCTCCTCCTTGTCTCAGCTTCGTTCGGTCATTCGCAGGTTTGCTTCCTTTACCTCAAGTACTAAAATCTATAGTTAGACAAAAGCATTATGGATTGTGTTGTTGCAAGTTTGTTAGCGATTTGGGTTTTACAAAGGAGAAAAAGTCATATATTAAAAGCGTATGGTTGTGGGATTTGCAGATAGTGAAGTTGCTATCAAGTGTAGATGAATCAAAGACTGTAATCAATAGTAAGGATGATGAAGGATGGGCTCCTCTACATTCTGCTGCTAGCATAGGCAATGCAGAGCTCGTTGAAATCTTATTGACTAGAGGTTTGTGTTGCAATCTTGTTAGCTTCCTTTAAATAAGTTTTGTGATCTTGTCTCACCCACTGTAGTTCGATAGATTTGTTGCATATAAGTTCTATGTTAAAGTTTGTTGTTCTTCTACTCATTAACGTTTGATGATGGATTTGTTTTTTTTTGTCTGTGTTCAGGTGCTGATGTGAATGCCAAAAAACAATGGTGGTGGCACTGCTCTTCATTATGCTGCTAGCAAATGATGGTTGGAAATCGCTCAGCTTTATTTTAAATCAGATGAACGTGTGCCTACTGAGTTGAAGAAAGCAATCATGCAAGCCCGAGGGGAGAAGAAGCTCACCCATTCCAAACTCGCTCAAGTACACTACTTCTCTCTTCACTCTGTCTCTTTTTTTTCTGAGTTTAATAGTATCCATTGGTCTTATATACTCTAAAACGTGAAATCATGCTCCTCCCTGATTCTTATATACTCAACTAAACTCTTGTAAGGTTGATGTAGTGTTGGATTTGCGATGTAAAGAGTTTGTATACTGATTTGATTTGCAATGTTAAAATTTTTGTTTTTAAGAAACCCTAAATAAGAAACTAGCATTGGAGTGAAAAATCAATGTGTCTCTTAACTAAAGTTTTTAATTACATTTAATTATTAAAATATTCATTAAGAGACTCAAATGGGTTTGTGGGTTAATGATGCTCTTAGAGACTTGGCATAATAACTTGTTATTTGGGCATGATTAACCCCAAACTTTTAGTTAAAATTCTTAACTTATGATTTGACATTTTTTTATTTTTTTTTTACACTTTTCATCTAATAAACAATTCTTATATCTCTTATTTAATAGACAGTTCTTAACTTTTCTTAGTTAAAATTTAAGAAAAGAAAATTAGGCTTGTAGTCGCTACTTCCTTCGAGACTGAGGTTAATAATGATCTTAGGCTTGTAGTCGCTACTTCCTTCGTACCCAGTTTGAAAAAACATGCTATGGTTAAGTTTCACGCATCGTAATTATGGTCACTGAATCAGTAGTTAAAGGAACGTGAGATTTGATATTGGTAACACCTAAAAGCATGAGCAGCAATGAAAAACCAATAGCTTTTCTAAGTAAAATAATAACATTTATATTTATTACTATATTTCAATTATTTTCAAACAATTCCACCACTAATAAAACTACAGCGGTAGAAAATTTACCAGATGGTGTCAGGACTAGTCCATCCTTACAGCATTCCCAATTTACCCAAGATGGAGCTATGCACTCCTTACTAAATACCCCTAAGTATTAGACTGAAGCTGCGTTGCTATTAGTAATTTGACAATACCCTATTTGCGGACCAAACCAATGAAATGTACCCTCTTATACTCTTAAAATCTACGATATAGGCCCAACTGAAGATCCATAAACCCATGATGATGGAATATTTTCGTCTTTTTCACTAGACCAATTGCAACCATAAGGATTTAACGCTTTTCACCAACGTGACTATAATAAAGACGCATATACATCATTAATATGCACATATTTATATTTATTAGTTGGTATAGAATGTTTACTTAGAGAGACGTGATGATGGACGGTCTTAACTATATGGTGTCTTCCTGAGACTCGTCGAGAGGGAAACACGTCTCATCACCGCCAGTGTTCCATAGAAAATTAGCGTAATTAGCGGCATAGAAAGAGTTGGTGGGATCGGCATCGATTGCTTCCAAGAAAGTCTCCTCAGCAGCCCAAAGATCGTCCCGTGCTCTCCATAAGAACGTGGCGTATTTGCTCAGGGCCTCTGCGTCTTTCGGTTCCACTCCTACCGCTCTCTTGAAGAACTCTTCTGCTCTGTTATACAAAAATATCACGTGAGACACTAATTCACTAGATATAAAAGAATATCAAAGGTGAGATGAACAAAATCAGAAATTTCATTAGTATTATTAAGTAATATGATGCTTAAAATAGTGTATAACACCATTGCATGAGGAATCTACATGTTTAAAATACTTTACTAAGCCTCGGCTTACTCGAACTCCAAAAGCCTAACCGAGCTTTATATTATAGAAAAAAAAATATATAAATTTGTACTCAAAAGAACTAAATCGAAAAACCAATCGAACGGCCACACCTACTTACTACCAATGAAACTACAATACAGTACTAATTAAGCTTAGATATATTAAAGCCAATGAAAAAAACATGTGTTAGTTTGTTTTGGTGAATAAATCTAGACTAGAGGACAGATTGTGAGGCAAAGACTTCAGACAAAGCCACCTTTTAACTTGTTGGATTCTGGTGGGGTGTCTTTAAAGCTCCACCGTAAACTCCACTATCATCAGCCCTCAAAGACTCAAAGCTCATTGGCTAGAACTAATCTTATGTCTTTATTTATTCCCCGCTAGATATTTTTCTGTCCTGTCTTCTTACTCCAAAAGGAAAATAAATGGTTCAACTCTCTTGGTCGAATATATTCTGCTGATGTAATTATTATGACGATTTAATTTAATTATTTTTTAAAAAAATTTCCACAATTATGCCCCACTAGTGAATAGAGAAATCATCGAGCACTACGCCTACTTTTGACAGTTAGCATCAACTTGCAGGCTTGCAGCCTCATAATTCACATTCACAACCCAAAAAAATCTACTAGGAAGCTTCGAACGAACCTAACTTCAAGTTTACTAAATAAAATCTAATACTTAAAACAAAATTTAACCGAAACAATGATAAAGATGTGACAGTAAAAATAGTTTGTTTACCTGTCATAGTCATTAGAGACGATGTAAAGGAACTGAGCATAGTTAGCGAGAAGCAGAGGATTATTAGGCTCTTGAGACAGTCCTGTTTGGTATAGAAGCTCTGTTCTGAAGTAATCAATTTCCCCATCCGCTTCTTCCACTCGAGCATCCAAAGGAGACACGAACCGCTTCCTCGTCTCGTGATCCAACAGTGCACTGTCTGTATTTGAAAAATGCATTTCCTCTGCTTCCTCCACAACTGAATTCCACAGCCTGAGTTCGTCTTGTCCCGACACTGATGTCTCCTCTGACTCTGTTGTCGTTGACCCGAGCGTTGACGAGACTCCTTCGGGTATGATTGTCTTAAACTGTTCTGATCCATCATCACCATCTGCTCCGTTTAACACCGGCCGGACGTTCCCGCCGCCGCCATTGTTGTTGCCGCCGACGGAAGCTGTGTTCCCGTTGGGAGACGATACAAAGAACGTTTTGACAACGGACGAATCGGTTGTGAGCTCTGTCACGGTGGTGATCTGAGGAGGAGCGGTGGCTGCGGCTAAAGCAGAGTTGCTACTGATAGAATAAACAGTGAAGTTCGCGAGGAGTATCATTACATAAACCATCAAAGTAGGCGTGGCGGAGAAGACTTGCTGGAACAGCCAAACGAAGGAAGCGTGCATCTCTTCTCTAACTCTAAGCAAGATCCCTTGCAAGTCTTCGTAGAAGAGAACCTCTCTCATATGCAGCGTGAAGCTCTGGAGCTCTCGGATCATGAACACCATCGAGGAGAAGGCCTTGCTCATCGAGGAGAAGGCCTTGCTCTTCTTGACTCCTTCCTCCCATTTTCGCTTCTTCTTTATTATACGAATCGAGAGAGGAAGGTCGACGCTGTTCGCTTTCATCTCGATCTCGTGCCATGGCGGTTGTTGTTGTTGTTCTCTCTCGTCGTGGAACCTGAGAGTGAGCTCTTGGATCTTTTTGGAGAACTCTTCGTCGGAGAAGGGATCTAGGCTTGCGGTAGAGACTCTGCGAATGGAATGAGTCCTTGTCGGGGTGGGCGGTTGCCAAAGCTCGCAGGACTTGGAGCGATGGAGCTTTGTAGGAGTTCCGAAGAGAGCTGAGCGGTTCAGTCTCTGACAGGATGGAAACGGTGCGTTGTGACGTCGTTTTGAAGGAGATGAAGAATGAGCCGCCCATTGAAGGAAGGGCGAAGTGTATGCTACTTTCACTCCCATTCCAAATTTTCGATAGAAATCGAACTTTCTCGGCGAAACTGGTGAGGCGGAGAAGCACGAGAGGCAAGTAAGTGGAACGCGGAGAGAGAAAGTGAGACGATGAGCTTTTATATACACAGACGCGGAGCAAAGGGGTTTGTTCACTTGCACGAGTTTATCAAAAATATCGAAATATATTATTTATTTAATTAATTGAAAAATAATACTAGTACAAAATATCACCGGTTGAACAGCGACGCAGGGGACCTGACAAACAAGTAGCCGGTCCCTAGAACCGACTAATATGATAAACCGGAGATTTATAAGGAGTTTTCATCTGACGGTGTAAAATAAGCCACGTGTCAAATTGATTTTCTTCTCCAAACTGTTGGGATTCTGATGCTTGCGACCAAAAAACTAATCAACGGTCTTGGAAACGCCATGTAGATATTTATATTGCTTTAAAACCAATTAAAATCTGAGAAAACAGGCGAGTGGGGTCCGCAGTTTACATGTATTTTGGTAACTGTTGCGATTTACGTCTATGTTCATTTTCTGTTTTGTACTCTTTTTTTTTCTTTTTATTACTACTAGATCTTTTTTCCGCGCTACGCGCGGATAATATATTTAAATTTTTTACATTTCTTATTTTTATTTGTATGTAAATTTTTGTATATTAAATTATATATAAATAATTTTTAAATTTTTTTTTTTATATTTTTAATTTGAAGTAAGTATTTCTATTATATGTAACACAATTAACTAATAAAATATGAAAAATCAAGTCCGAAATTTTAGAGTTATGTAAAAAAAATATAATTATGTATAGAATATAAATTATCTTAGTTTAAAAGATCGGAATCTCATCTCGAACAAATTCACGAAAATAAAAAGTACTCTCATAACGTACTTAAAATATAAAACCCTCTTTTCAAAAAAAAAAGCATACTTAATAATATTTTTTGCGTGTAATAATTGAAAACTAACAATTGAATATCGATCTAGAATATTATTTTAATATATCTAATGGTAAATTATTAATTGTAATAATTTTTTTTTGAATTTTGTAATATTACATGAATTAGAAGTCTTTAAAATCTAAAATCTATTTTATTAACGTAATATATTTTATTCATTTATTATTTTGATGTTACAAAATATTGCTTTAGTTTTATTTGTATATTAATTTTTTTAATAATTTTTTTCTTTTTAAGTAATTTTAAAATTATCAAGAATATAATATATTTAAAATTTTTTGTTTCAATATATCCACATATGATGTCTACATTTTTATGTGTGTTTTCTTTTTAGTGTAGCATATTTAATTTATCGTTTGTATATTTAATAACACCTTGTTGCGTGCCGTTCTATGGTTTTAATAAATGTGTTGTCATTTTATTTTTATTACTACTAACATAATTTTTTAGTGATTAGTGATAATGTAATTTTAACGTTATGTATTATATTTTATCGTATATCTTCTAACTCTTCAGGATGTCACTTTTTTTAGAATCATTTTAATTAGATAATAGGTTTAAAGATGTAAATAAAACTGTGTATGTTGTAAATTTAGACTTTTTAGTGTAACTGAGAACTATTCCCTCTGTTTTTTAATGTTACATATTCTAGCTTTTTCACACATTAAATTTGCATAATTTTTTATATTTATCTTTGTTCCATAACTTTAAACCAATAAAAAATCAGTAAGTGCAATTAAGTTTTTTTTTAAATTTGCCATTAGTTAATAAAACATGTCTTGAAAATGTAAAAAATAGATATTTTAAAAACAATTTTCTTTCTAGAATATGTAATATTAAGGAACAGAGGGATTATCAATTATGGAAATTATATTTTGATTTTATTTTACTAAATCTTTCTTTCTGTGTATATTTTTTTGTTTTATTTTGCATTTTTACAATTTTATTGCCTTATTCTTTAATTGTAGAGAATTGTTATTTCCAATTTTTGTTTCATATACCTTAAAAGTCTTCGGTTGATTTTTGTTTGTTTTCTTTCTCCAATTACAATTTACAGTTTGACCGTTTTTTTTTTGGATCAAACTACTAATATCATCAGATAGAAAAAGTTAAACTCCAAAAATGGAGTGAGTATTTGTGCTAGAGAAAACTGATTTAGTCACTAATATAGTTAGATATTATAATATTAGAAGGTATGAAAACTCTTGTTTGTCGTCCTGCGCTAGACATAATTAAGTTGTTGTCAATTGATTATATATTTGTGATAACTGGAAATACATCTTTATATATTCCTTACATCATCTTAATTGGTTTACGGTTCAACCATTTCTAATATACTGAGAGTAACATAATATTAGATGTTGATTATCTCCTTCCAATTAGGAATGCACAGAATGAGAGAAATTCAAGGTGGGACTACTTTACAATTTTTTTCCTCATATCTATATAGAGTTAGTTTATAGATTACTCTATCTGTTTTAAAATGTAATCAGTTTTAATTAAAATCTGTAATATTTAAAAGTTATTACTTTAGAAAACTGTCATTTAATATATAAATTTAATCAATTACACAGTAATTTGCATAATTTAATCGGCCACACTATATCCATTAAATAGAAAGTTACATTGAAATATAAAAACAATTTATATAGTGAAACAAAAAATATTTTTACACAAAGGAAATATTCAAATTATATTGAAACATTAGAATAGTAAGAATAAGAAAAGCTGAAATCTCAACGTCGATCATTTACGTCGGTCATGCCTTAGACCATCTCCAATGTATTCCTCTATTTTTTTTTCTAAAATAGAGGAATTTCATAATAGAGATGGATTTGTCTCCGATGTATTTTTCTATTTTCTCTCATAAAAAAGAATATTCTTGATATATTCTTTTCTAAGTTTACAAATAATATTTTTTATTTGTGAAAGTTGTAAACCAGCCCAATTTATTTTAGTATTTTATAAAATTATGATATTATTTACACTAAATATTTTCTTACAAACTATTATGTAAATAAAAAATATAATTATATAAATATTATATTTCACTAAAAAATATTTTTTGGTTATAATTGTTTAAGTAAAAAGTTAAAAGATCATTTTGTAAAAACAAATAGAGGAGGTGACATGACAAAAACATAGTTTCTCATTAACCGATTATTTTCGTCTATGTTGACACTCTATCTGAGATTTGTATCCTACTTTTATTACTCTCAGTTCATCTACGCCTAATTGCTTGCTGAGTTCATCCCCTTCCCCGTCCTCCTCTCGCCAAAGGTAGTGAAGAGGCCACTTTGATATTTTTAATTGTTTTCATGATTGCTATTTGTTGCTTTTCTAATTTTACGTTCATATTTAATAAGGAAGGAGTATATTTGTGAAATCATGTTACTGAAAATCTGATTATATCTTTCTTGTAAGTCTGAAAGTAAGGCAGAGAGAGTGAACTGTTTGGACTGATTGGAATGCTGATCGATGATATTCCTAGGAATCTGGCAATCTTTTTATATATTTCCATGGTGTGATTTATGTGTCCTTGTATGAATCACACTCCTCTTCTTACCTTTTTCCTGCAAAATATGTTAACCATGGATGTCATTATTTGCTTAATTTCCCATTTACGCAGAAGCCTTTTAATTGTAAAAAAAATTGTGTCACCTAGTTTTCAGCGAGGTTGCTGAATATTTCTTTGTAAACTATATTGGTGATGCCTTTTTCACCCTTTGCTCCTGAAGACTCGTCAAGTGTATTGGCAAAGTCACACGGGATAAAAGCAACATATCCATGGTTGAATACGCTTCGTGGCAAATATAATGCAACTTGTTTGAGACTTTGGCCCTGACTCTTGTTAATGGTCATTGCATAACATAGCTACTAACAGGGGCAAAAGGTAAAGGGATGAACAGACTCATTTGATGACAAATAGTGTATTAATATCAATGTATCAACCATAATTTTACTGACTTTTGTAGCTATTAGTCTTTTTTTATTAACCATAATTTTGCTCAGGTCTCGAGCCTTCAAGGTTTGATATGATTCTCGCTATACTGCTATGTTTGAGTGCCTTTAGTTGACTAATAATGAGGACAGAATCCTGCGTGATTTTAATATATGTTTCATATACGTATCAAGTCAAGTATTCCATAAAAGTGGGTTCATTATAAAATAAGAAAAGAGTAATATTAAAAACTTCAAACGTCTAGCAAATAGAAACAAAAACAAATGAATTTTAAATTAGATAGTGGACCAACTGTCCTAGCATAAACTGAGCGACAAAGACAAAGCGTATGTCAACACGACTGCATAGTTCCTCATATCTGCTACTTAAAGGACTTTGCATTCCGACCCTTTTTCGGTGGATTCCCTTCAGGTGAATCTGGTGGGACGTTATAAACAGTCTCAGAAGTGTATTATGTCTGCTCACGACTTGCTATGGTTTCCTCAGCATCAGATGGTTCCATGGGATCTTCACCACCCTCAGCGGGATTACCGCCAGATGAGACACCAACATTGAACTTGGAATGCATATCATCATCAGGGGTGTGGCCACCACCCTGTCGATCAACAATATTACTTATTACTATCTTATATAAGGAGTCAAGTAAATAAATAAGTTTTGTTGACGTACATGTGGTGCAGAAGAAGGGTTAAATGGTATAAGTTGTGTGAATACAAAAGTTAAATTCATAGCGACGAAGTACAGATGAAGACATACCTGGAAGCTCAACATTAGTATTAGCTAAAGACATGAGTTGCTCAACAGATCGAAACCTAAACATCTCAGTAGAAATCAGATGAGCAACAGCAGGAACTTCAACCATCTTCGTAAACTCATTTAGACGGATGGCCACAGGAGAATCATAAAGCTTGAAATAATTGTTGCTTCTAGTCACATCGAATCCACTAAGCTCAAACATAGCTCACTCCCTAAGAAGTTCTAGGAATGTGTTCAGGCGATGGACATATACAGATGCTTCGATGAGATAAGACAACAAAATAAGGATATTTGTAATCAGAAGCTAGAATCCGAAAATATGGACTACATTACAACGAAGAAGTAAGACAGAAACTGGAAAAAAAAAATACCTGATCATCCAAAAAACCTTATCAACGCCCATTAGTTCACCCCCTTCTAAACATTTCTTGCTTCCCAAAATCAGAGTAAGCAAGCGTGTGACAACGGTTCGAGTACAACATCCTGTCTTCAATTCGGAAAGGGAGATTTGGGAAGCATCCATCGTTCTTGCAGGACTTTGTATGAGTTATGAGCTGGAAGGATCGATGAATCTGTGAGGACCATCAAGCCGGAGACACTTATTACATGTTCATAATCCCGAAGAATCTGAAGAGATAGAACTTTCTGGAGTAAAGAGACGTAGTGGAGGTCGAATCAACTGTGATTAATTGCAAGGTTTAATGGCTTGAAGGTGAAGCCGTTACAAAGATCTGCAGTTCGACGAAGAAACTGTGATTAGGGTTCAAAGGAAAGCGGCTATGAAGACAATAGAGAAAGGTTTTTTACGTCTGGGCCATACTAACTGAGGGTCCAAATATAACTATTATACAAACCCACACAATTCAATATTAAGAAAGCCCAAATAATACATACCGAAACAAAACGCAGGAGAAAGTGTGCTGACGTGTCTGAATGCAGGCTTCCTATTGGCTGATTTTCTATGCTGACGTGGATAGGCTCAATGGAGCTCATATATCCCTTTTAATATAGTATAGATACTGAATATGATATGCGAGTCGCTTCTTGGTTTAATATGAGTTACTATGTGCTATAATGATTGTACCAGATAATTAAACAAGTGATGAGTGAAATGCATTGCTCGTTTTGGGATTCATGTCCAATGGAAGGAAAGTGAACTACGTACGTTGGTTAATTTATCGTATGCGTAGTGAGATATATTTCGAGCTCGTTGTATATGGTGAGCCCGTAAGTAACTTCGTATAAACTACATGTCAAACCTAAGTTAAACCACCAATATCAAAATCAATTGAATTCATTTTAGGTTCCGCCATCATTTACAAAACCAACCATTCTGAACCAAACCAAACGGAACCCATGTCGAGAAGAAATACTCAGGATTTGATAGATATCTTGTTTGAACGTGCCAAAACCGAGAGAGGGGTGAAAAATCGACGATGGAGAAGGAGAGAACAATATGCACCAACTTGGCCATAAGATAACATCGTTGAGATAAGGACGTCGGAAGAAGGCGAAGAATTGACGGCTCTCGTTTGGTATCTGCTCATATCTTCTTAACGGTTGATATTTATCCTTCTTTCGTTGGACTCTTCTCACACTACATCGATATAATTCGATACTATAATTTATTCATTCCCGAGGTTCATTCAATATCATTTAATACACGTACGGTGGAATCTTTCTTTCTTTATTACGTCTATATTTGGACCGTCGAGAAAATTCGTAAAAAGAAAAATTGAGGAAACATGGATTTTATATGATCTTTAGATCGTCTCGTGAGTAGTGTTTGGCATATCGAAATATGTAACTGTTGTTAGATTTTATTAAAAATAATTTTTAGAACATGCAGTTCAGAGGAACGTAATTATCTCCAGCTACTTTCATTTGTTGTACGTCTAATTCATACATAATTTTCAGTTATTCTCAGTGTATGCTGCTCTTATTTTACATTTACCATATTACTTATTTGGGTTATACCAATCATACGTTCGTTAGCTTTCAACTATGCTAGTAACGTCTCAACTTTAATTGATGTGTGGTGTGATTGTATCGGAAGAAGAATGTTTGATGTAAAATGAGAGCAAACTACTAAGAATAGATGTATAACAGATAATAATCTTCCTCTTTCACCAAAAAAAAAAATACTCTTGCTCTAATTATTAGCTTAGTTATAGTATTATTCATACACAGATCTAGAGGTACATTACACATACATTCATTCAGTCATAGAAGTTATTAAGCAAGAGATTCATGATTTGATCTGCTTTAGTTGCATCAAACGCCAATGGTAATATACATCTAATATTGTATGACTGCAACCGTCGGAAGACGAACGGTAGATGTAAAATGCGAACATATAGCAAGAGTAGTTAAAACTTTTTTCCAGAATGGACATAACAAATCATGTTGTTCTCAGAACATTTTCAATATAAAACTCCATTTTTTCCTCTAAAATAAAGTAACATAGAATAAAAAATTAAAATGTTCTAACCAGGAGCGGACCTAAAGCACGAGAAAGTGTGACATGTGTCCCACCCTAATTTTTATTTTTTCATTAATAATTAGTGCTAAGTTTATGCAAGTACATTTACATTAAACTTTGAGTCATAAGAAAACTGTTACATGCCTCATACTAAAAGCCACCTTGGATCCGCTTCTGGTTTTAACCATATTTCATTGTTCACTCTATAATAGAATAATGAACAAACAAAAAATGGATTATTCCATTAATAGAGTAAATTCTATTATAGAGTAAGAAATTGACTAGAATTGGAGTATTTTTTTTATCTATATTTTATTTCAGAGTAAAAAATAGAATGACGTTAGAAATTTTCTTATATTTCAGTTTGTTATTTGTTTACATGTCTTAGATGATGCAATTCTTCAACGTACTCTTAACGCGTCGTAAATATCTGATTCTTTTTTTTGGTAAGTATCTGATTCATCAGAAGAAATCTTTTGACAATTGGCTTCCTTTCAATGGAACCAAGGTTGTGAGCAGAAACCAGTAAAAAGCATACTTATGAAAATGAAACAGGACACAGAAAGTATCGAATTCAATCAAAGTTATCTAGTTAACATTTAAAACGTATGTTGTTGGGAATAAATAAATTAGAAATTTCAAGATTATCACTGGCGCATACTCCTATAAATAAGTCGAACACATGTGGGATCCACTTAGTTCTATAAAAAAATTCTCGTATTATCAGCATGGCTCGTCAGTTAAAGTAATTTGTATTCCTTCATCTAGCTAAATATAAGAAGTAGGTTATTTGTGTTGTCTTTTTGGAAGTATACAATTATAAAAAGGTGAAAGTAAGTTGGTTATGAATTATGGAAGTGATGAAAGTAATTGCTAACGGGCAGCGACAAGAATGACCAAAAAATCAAGACAAATCGGAAAATCAAACACTAAACGTCCAAAAAAATGTATGGACGGTAAATAAAACAAATAGAAAATGATAGAATACACCATGTGATATAAGGGAGTTTGGTTTATGAAGATTGATATAATGGACGATGGGACAAATAATAAATAATACGTTGGGGCCGGGCTTGAGGTCCATTGCATACTCGTCGTCCGAGAGGTCTGGTCCCTTGGCGGCTTCCTCAGGGACGATGCTGTTTGGTCTCTTGTTTACGTATCGTGATCTTGTTGACGATAAAAGAAACCCACTCCAAACAAAACACACTCTTAATAATAGTTCAAAATCTTGAATATGAATTGCAAAGCAGGAGTGTTACAAAAAAAAAAGGATTGCAAAGCAGGAGAAGGCGATATCATCATATCAGTCATCAAAAAAATACTGAATTACTTAGCTTTTTATTTTGACCAGATGAATTACTTTGTTATTCAATCGGAAAAGGAGAAATATTCCAAAGCTCAACACTTTGAATTACAAAAATTACTTATTAATTTTATTAGAGTACTTGGTTTGAATGATACTATATTTTAGAATGAAAAATAGAGTGATGAACAAAAAACTAAATAAATTTTGAATAGAATAAACTATATTTTATTATATATATAGAGTAAACTATATTTTATTCTATTATGAATAGAAAATAGAGTACTATTAAATCATTTTTACTCTAAAGTCTAATTTCTAATTTTAGAGTGGAAAATAGAACGAGGTTGAAGATGCGATATACGAATCTTCTTTTGGTCAAAATGCAAGTCTTTATTTACTTGACCACAGCAATATAGAGCCAACAAAATGCATATACAAATTTGAGTGGATGGTGGCTCTTGATAAGATGCTATAGCCAATTTGAGAATCAAATGGAGAGAGACATAACAAAGGCCACCACGCTTATCGCCTCTTATCTTGTTTCTACCTAGTATTTATCAAAATCTGCCTTTCATATTTCATTCTTATGCATATATACAACTGATATTTTGTTGGCTACTTAACATAAGATATATCATCGGTTTATGTGGGTATCCTTTTTCTATAAAATTTTAATGAACATGAAAGCTGAAAGAAATATCTCCACGCCGTATTTATGTTGATATCTCATACTTGAGCAATTATATATGTGGAAATAAATAAATATAAGTGCATTGACACATCGATCACCTAGGTTTCTATCTTCTAGTGTTCTTCTGTAAGTTATGATTCTTAAATCAACATTTTTGCAATTTCTGATAAGGATCATAAGGGGTGAAATCTTAAGTTCATTCAGTTTTTGTGCATGTAAAATGTGAATAAACTATAAGGTTAAGGTAAGTTTGCAAGATATGTTTAACATTTACACCCAAAAAAAAAAAGTTTGCAAGATATTTTATTTTCTTGGTGGAAATTGGCTTTGCATGGAAATTAAAGTGATCGCTTTTCTGTCTTTTGTTTTGCCGAGAGAATGAAAAGAATAGATGGTGTCAGATCTATTGCCAATGTCACAAAGTACCTTTTTGTTTCAAAGCAGTTGGTGTTCAAGAAATTCTCAGGATTAAACGAGTAGAACCATGTAAATAACAAATTTTAAAACCTAAGCACTAGGTTGATATATGTGATCTAAACTCATACTGAATTTACCTTGATCATAAATTCTTATATATCAACTCTGTTCTTACTGGGATGTCCATATGTTACATTTCAATTAAAAGCCTTGATGCTCAATTTTTGTTCTTTTTTATTTTGCGTTGTGCGAGAAAGTATCAGCTGCATCAGAACTCAGAAGACATGAGAAAGGCTCGATCTGTCTGCCGGTGAATACTCTTGAATTGTTATCTCTGAAGTTTCGTAAGAAGAATGATATAGTACACTATCTATTATAATTCTCTATTCTTGAAATCATCACACTGAAGTCGCCAATTCCTTTTTTTCTTCTTATTGTTCGATATTCAGGAGTGCCTTAGAAATCTTAGAAACAGAATTAAAGGTTCAACAGATCAAGAACCACAAAGTCCAGTTGTAGAGGATCAAGTGGTTAGTATTTTCACTCTCTAATTTACCCGGTCGGTTCACTACTGACTCACGATGTAAATATGTAGGATCCATATAATATGTGGTCTTACATCTTAATTGCTATCATTGATATCTCTACAGGTCAAGATGAATCATATGGTAACTTCATTGGCAAAGACCTTTAAATCTCCACTAGTTGACACCATTCAATCTATTCTTCAACACCAGCAAGTAAGTTACATCAACATAAACTTATTGATATCTGGTACTTTTGTTCTCAAGTCTTAGTATATTTTACAACATGCATATGCAAATCTTTTTTCTTGTTTGCCATTGTGTTCTAAAGTATAGTTCATATATTTTGAAAACAAATACTAAGTTTTGGATAACAAAAATGAAGTCACAAAAAACTTAAGACCCATGCTGGTTTATTTCGCGTATGGTTAAGTATACTGAATCTGAATGTTAGTAGTGGACTGTAATCACATTGCTTCTATTGAAAACTTGCAGATCGTAGTCTGCTCTGCTGCAAAGGCCTTTAGAGAAAGAAAAAAGGACAGAAGCATTGCACTATTGCTGAGAATAATATTTATTGAATGAACAATAGACACAAACACATATAACTTAAGACATTGTACATAATATTTTCGTCTCTGTGTTTGACACTTTGATGCAATTAAATAAGTTATACTTGGAAATATGTAAATCTTCG
This sequence comes from Brassica rapa, assembly GCF_000309985.2. Taxonomy (NCBI): domain Eukaryota; kingdom Viridiplantae; phylum Streptophyta; class Magnoliopsida; order Brassicales; family Brassicaceae; genus Brassica; species Brassica rapa. The sequence goes on from NC_024798.2 coordinate 15,920,016, forward strand.
ATGATCACTCCAGCTGGAATTGTAGAGTTCAATAACATTGTACGGTGCTAAACGACCAGGTATTAACTTCTACAAAGAATACTCGATCTTCTTCTTCGAAGTGATAACAGTTTTAGAACAACTCTCATGTTTGTGTTTGATCACACTTTAAGAAGTACTTCGACCCAGAGTAGCTAGCTCTACTGATAAAGATTTTGTTTTAAGGTAGAGGTGTTAGGTTTGAGTTTCAGTAGTTGAGCGAAGAGGACTTAGCAACCGGCTTTTGTCCCTGGCCCAAGAAGTTATGTGCTATTTTAGGATTCAAACCATAACTTCTTGAATTAAAAAAAAAATATTTTAGTACACTATCTCATTCTAAGATGTTAGAAAGGTCTTGGGTTTACAGAAAACTGCAGAAACCGAGGAAGCTAGAACAAAAAAGCTTATCCTTTCATCCAGTTTGAAATGTATGGGATGGTAAGAGAACTTTACTTTGGTTGATAATTGGCTGGAATTAGGTAAGCTTCTATTTTGGCTTAGCTTTGATGATTTAACAAGTTCTTGAACTCTGTGATTGATGTATTTTATTTTCGTTTGAAACAAAAAGTTGAAGGCTTTGTATGTCGATCTTTTTTTTTTTTGAAGGCAATTTGTATGTAGATCTTCTGAAGAAGGATTTGGTCTCTGCGATGGTTCTACAGAAGTTGAAACTCTTCCATCAGTAACATACATGTTCAAAAAAGTAGCCTTCTTTTGGTTGTGAGATACTGATGAGATACCCATTCTAAGATGTAGGCTATTATCAAGCCCACTCACATTTTAAAAATGTTAGTAAATTTTGGTTTCTCTGAACAATCAAGTTACAGATTCTGATGATGAATATATTGATTCCGGTCTTTGTATCCAATCGCGTTTGGTTTGACTTTTTTTTTTTTTATTGAAAGGGTTTGGTTTGTCAAGAAAGGTTATGATCGCTTACACTAAGTTGGCCCAGCGAAATTTTAAAAAGAAAAAGTTGGTCCAGCGAATTGCAGTGAATAAAGTATCTTGAGTTAGGCATCCCCTATATATTATTTGAAAAGCATTACAACTTTTTTTTTGTAGCCACATGTCATCACTAAAATGATTCTTAAAATCCTTAGAAAAATAGGTTGGTCCATCTAAATATATAATAAACTTTTTATTAAACTAACCATAAATATATTATTAATGTGCTTCATTATTTCCATAAATAAAATTACAGAATTACCTAATATAGCTAAATTATATATGACAATTAATGGCTTTGAATAATAAAGATTTGATAAAAGTAAGTGTATCTTATATTATATTTGTTTAATTTTAAACTATTAAAATAAATTAAACAATCATAGTAACCATTTAATAAAAATTAAAAAAAAATCTTTATATGTTGTATTTTGAATTTTTTAAAAAGAGTATAAATTACTAAAACCATTAAAAGTTTCACATTCAAATTTTGTGATCTATGGTTTAAACTTTTTGTTATGACATGATACAAATAATTAAAAAATCATATAAGTTGAAAGTCTCATTTAATAAGTATTAAAAATAAAAAATATATAAAAATAGATATGTATATATATATATATATATTAAATTAAATTATATGTCATATAAGAAAATAAATAAATATCTTAATTTTGAAATTTACTTTTAACAATTTTTTTGATAAAAATTTGAAAAATATTGACAAATTAATTTTTAAAAATATTATAAATAACATAAATTATTAATCCCACAATGAAAATTTTGTTATTAGTAATTTAAATTTTTTACTATAACAAATACAAATGATAAAAAAAACATGAGCAAAAACCATCATTTAATAAATATTAATATTAAAATATACTATATATATATATAAGTTACTATCATTTAAATTTAATTATATATTTTTTTGTACATAACTATTCTTTCTTCTGATGATTAATAAATTTAACATTTCATCAAAAAAAATAAATTTAATTATATACCATATCAAATAGAAAAAAAAATTCTTTTGGATTAATAAAATTTATTTATATGTTCGCACCAGCTTAATTATATAGGTAATAGTTACTGACTTTTTAATTATTCAATATATATTTATTATTTCATAATAGGTTAGAAACATATAATATATAAAATAATTTATATATATAATGTTCATCTCGCGCAAGGCGCGGGTCTTTAACCTAGTTGTCTATTAATTTGAAAGATACCGAACGATCTATATGGTGAAAGATACCGAACGATCCATGACTTCGATATTTTCGTTATACTTAAACGAAACATTATAAGGACTTATTTTTATAATTATAAAATTGGTAAAAGAAAAACGACATTGGATCTGCCATAACCATACATCCTATCAGGCTATGAGGTATGCCGTGGATCACATATCTAAAACCAATGAAAATACTTATGCATAGACACAACTACCATAACTAGGGTTTGTAGTAGTCAACATGGCACTGTTTGGGAAAAAGAACTTGCACGCGTAGTCGGTGCGTTCATGGGTTGCGTAATATGCGTTCATCACGTAAGACGCATGGCCTAATGGAGTGTTAGGGTTGTAACAGGCTCCACCTTCTAGGATTGGTCTGCAATCAACTCCATTAGCGCATGCAAACCCGAGATTTTCTTCTAGCTGCTTTTCTTTCGACGTCGGAGAGGCCACGCACCATTGTGTGGAGCTTGCCAATGGAAGGTGGTGAATCATGATGGAAGATACGAGGATAACAATGAGCGTCGAAAACGGTGACATCTTTGCAATCTCTTCAATATGATATTCAAAGAGATGTTGTAGATATTGATCTATGAGAGTAGTATGGGCTATGTCTTTATATATATATATATACAGAACCGAATCTATAAATATAATATTCCCAAAAAGAAAATAATGTTTAATGTTAAGATATCAACCCCATTCAATTAAAATGATTTGAATACAGAAAATCTCCGAACATTCTCTTCGTCGCGTCTGTTATTATTTCTTGGAAATTGGAAATTTTCTACAAAAAAATGAAAAATATATAGAAGAAAATCGAAGAGAGTTTGAATAAACATTTGAAATTTATGTGTATGATAGTCAAAATATTTTAAATGTTTATTCAAACTCTCTTCGATTTTTTTCTAAATATTCTCCATTTTTTGTAAAAAGTTCCAATTTCCAAGAAATAATAACAGACGCGACTGAGAATGTTTAGAGATTTTCTGTATTCAAATCATCTAAATTGAATGGGGTTGAAACATTAAATCACTAGATAGTCAAAATATTTTAAATACGGTAGAAAAAGATCTTTCTATAAGTAGAAAATATCACAGAAACTTTGAAGGTTGGTGAAAACACCTCTTCGTAATCGAGAAAGCCAAAAACCAATTTGTCATGAAAGTACATGGCCAGCATTTTTTTTTTTACTGAACAAGTCAACGTTAGCGTACGTATCTTTATACTTCTGGATATTTTCTATCACTTTTTAATCTTTGAAGAAAAACCCAAGTCGACTTTTAATAACTGACACATACTCAAGCCTGACACTCTCCTCAAATAAATAGCAAGCATAAGATATTGATTATCCTCATAGAAAAACTAGAGTTTATCTTCTGAAAGATCATGAAGCATGCTAATGATTTGGTTAATAAGAAGGTAATCAAAAGAAATGGATTTGACAATTTGATGAAACTCTTGGAAGCTTAGTAAGAGCATTGGTGATTCTCAGGTAGTGATTGTTAACATTGTTTTCTTCTTGTTGATTCTCAGCTTGGACACCAACCCTGACAGTTTCAAGACATTTTAAATTTCCCAAGAAATGCTTCATCTGTTTCCGCTCTCCACTAGTTCCTCCATACCCTAAAATCTTTAGCACCTTCACTTGACATGTCGATAAACAACATACTTCCTCCTCCTTCATCTTCTTCTTTTTCTTTTCCCTAGCAATGCAAACGCATGCGTCCCCGCATTTATCTGTAACTCGGTGCACAAGACCCTGAAAGCATAGCAACCCAAGCAAAATTCATGTAGCGACAACAATCAAGCAATCAAGGGAATTTTGTATGTATGTACCTTGATGACTAATGTTTCTAGATTGAGAGAGTTGTTGAGAAGAAGTGGCACCACTTGCCAGCCTTTTTCTTTGTCACTCTCAAAAGACAGAGTAAGGAGCTTGTGAAAGACGGGCGTTGGTTTACAGTAAAAATGAAATGCCTGGAAATTTATTATTATTTATCAGAAACATATGTAAAAAAAACTGAGACTTTGCATTTCAAATTGAAACAATCAAAATAGCAAAACTGACCTGAAGAGAATTAGGAGACAAGTGAAGGGTTTTAACATTGCTTATCCCTTCAACCAGATTCGTAACATCATGCAAAACATCCCCTCCATCACTATCACTATCACTATCACTATCATCACCACCATAATCATCCATAGTGGAAAATCGCTCCTTTATAAGATCCAGTCTAGCTTCGACAACCAAGCTAAAACCAACATGATACTGTACCTCGACAAAACTACTAGAGTAGTCAAGGTAGACAAGACTAGGTGTCTGAAACATCTGAATATCGGGATTCTTACGATAACAACGATAAGGGTAAGAGATGGTAAGTCTCTTAACGGAAGGATTCAAGACAGTTATGGAATGACTAAACTTCAGCCAAGGAAAAGCACCAACGAGTAGGATTAATTCCTCAAGCACAGGGCAAGCAGAGATGAGATATTCATACACCTCATAATTTTTAGACACGACTGAAAGGAGAGAAAGTGTTTTGAGCTTGGGGAAAAGCATGACGCCACGAGGAGGAAGAAAATGACCATCGAGAACAAACTCATTGGATAAAGTAAGCTTGACCAGCGTGTTGCTCCTGAAGGACTTTGTTTCTATGACATGCTTATACACGCTATCCAAGTGAAGTTCCAAGAAGCTTCGTTCTAGGACAGTGCGAATCCAGTTGTCTGCTCGACAACTGTCATGTCTATGTTCACAACGCAAAGAGAATCTCTTGATGATTGAAGAGTTGGTTAAGATAAGAACAAGCGTTTTGTCCACAAAATCACAGAAGCCACGAGGGTCACTTTCGTCACTGAAAGCAAGGTTGTCTACAAGAGCAAGCAGATTCATCCACCTTTTGGACAGAACCGATGCGGTAGCTGCTTGATTTGTCGGAAGCAAGGACAGTACTTTGCCAAGAACCTCATCTGGCAGACTGCTTATTGAATCTCTTTGGGGAGACATAAATTAGGGTTTTAACCAGATTAAGGTCACAAGCTCGGATATTTTTCCTCTCAATATTAAAAATAGTAAAAATATGATTCCTTAATTCAAGCAGATAAAAGACGACGGCTGTTAACGAAGAAGCTTGCTTTGGGTTGAGAAGAATCAACAAGATGTTTCCAAGGGTGAGAGAGAGCGAGAATACAGCGCTTTCAACGTGCTATCTTTCTCTTTAATCACACTAGGGTTTTCAGCGAGAGCGAGAATGATAACGAAGAAGAATTGCTTTGGTTGAGAAGATTCAACAAGATATTTCCAAGGGTGAGAGAGCGGGAACGCAAATTTTCATCAACAGTGACTTGCTATCTTTATCTTTAATCACACTAGGGTTTTCAGCGAGAGCGAGAATGCATGATGAGTTTAATTAGTGCATTGTTTTGTTGGTATAATTATGTTCCTAGATTCATCACAACTCTGTTACATTATGACTTTGTAATTTCATCGATTGAATAGGATTATAATGAAATTAAAAAAAAAAAGAAATTAACCAAAATAATAAATGAAAATTTTACTTTTATTTTAATAAATATTTAGATATAAGTTTAAACAAATAAATAATTATGATAATTTTTCAAAAAGTTGCAAAATCACATTTTTGCTAAAACCGTAAAACTACAAAATTACAATTGTCGTATGTTCGTTTAACTAAGACAGAATTGGTGAAATATACACGACAGTGAAATATACACGACAGGGAAATATACATGATATGTAGTTTTTCGGCTTCGAAATTCCAATTTTAAATTACCACTTGGACACATGCATCGATAGAAGATTGAGAAAGATGTTGTAGGTTACTATGGACGAGCTTGTATCCACTTTATTTCTCTCGTTCCTGTACTTCTCAAGGTAAGAATTTTATAGGACTTACCAAATACAATGTAATAACTACCTTTTTTTTGGATAGAATGTAATAACTATTTTGTTAGCGTTATCCTAGATCAGTTATCGAATATCCCATTTTAAAGCGTTAAATATGTCGTTATTGATACTTCTAGACATACTTTTCTGAGTTATATAACATCAAAAATAGTGATATGATCCTGAATTATTTACAGTCACAGTTTGATACAGTTATTAGGAAGAATTAGTTTAGTTTGATGGGATCATATTCAATTTGGTATACTGAAAGATAATAATCTTATATAACCGAACTATGTATATGTTAGTAGACTTAAATGTGTAAAATGGTTGCTAATGTAGTGTGGTACGCTTTGCTTTCGGAATAGTCCACTCTGTAGCATTAAATACGTTTTTTCAGGACCGACCGGATCAGCCAATAGGGCTTATAAAAAAATGGTTGTTAATGAATAATGAATATTTTAGAGGATACATATAAAGTTTCCAGCTAACTAATAATGTATAGCATGTTATAAGATACATGCAATGTTAGCAGGTAACAAATTTCTTATAATGTAATATATTAACGAAGCAATACCAAACCATATAAGTTCGAATGGCGTAACAAATTTTGAAATGGTTGTTAACGAATACTGAATGACTTAGAGAATACACATAAAGTTCCCAGCTAACTAATAATGTATAACTAGGTTAAGACCCGCACATTGCGCGGAATGAACATTATATATATATATTATTTTATATATTATATGTTTATAACATATTATGAAATAATAAACATATTTTGAATAATTAAAAAGTCATTATCTACTACTTATATAATTAAATTAGTGTGAACATATAAATAAATTTTATAAATTGAAAAAATATTTTTTTTTCTATTTGATATGATATATAGTTAAATTTAAATGATAGTAACATATATATGGTATATTTTAATATTAATATTTATTACATGATGCTTTTTGCTCATATTTTTATTATTATTTGTATCTGTTAATATAGCACAAAGTCTAAATTAATAATAACAAAATTTTCACTGTGGGATTAATGATTTAAGTAATTTATATTTTAAAAAATTAAGTTGTCAATATTTTTTCAAATTTTTTATCAAAAAAATGTTCAAAGTAAATTTCAAAATTAAGATATTTATGTATTTTTATATGGTATATAGTTTAATTTAAAATGATCATATATTTATATATATTTTATTTTTGATACTTATTAAGTGAGACTTTCAACTTATATTAAGTTTTTATTTTTTATAGAAATATTGTAGATTTGGGGTTGTGGTTGAGAAATTAGGATAACAAGAATTTTTGTTGATAGATGAGTATTTTTTTAAATTTTTTGATCAATAGTTGTATTTTGTAAATATAATTCCCAAAAATTCTATTTTAGGAAAGTTTTCATTTTTTCATAGAAATATTGTAGATTTGGGGTTGTGGTTTAGAAATTAGGATAACAAGAATTTTTTTGATAGATGAGTATTTTTTTAGATTTTTTGATCAATAGTTGTATTTTTTAAATATAATTCCCAAAAATTCTATTTTAGGAAAGTTTTCATTTTTTCATAAAAATATTGTAGATTTGGGGTTGTGGTTTAGAAATTAGGATAACAAGAATTTTTGTTGATATATGAGTATTCTTTTAGATTTTTTGATCAATAGCTGTATTTTTTAAAAATAATTCTCAAAATTCTATTTTAGGAAAGTTTTTTTTTTTTATAGAAATATTGTAGATTTGGGGTTGTTGTTTAGAAATTAGGATAACAAGAATTGTTTTTGATAGATGAGTATTTTTTTTATATTTTTTGATCAATAGGTTGTATATTTTAAATATGATTCTCAGAAATTCTATTTTTGGAAAGTTTTCATTTTTTCATAGAAATATTGTAGATTAGGGGTTGTGGTTTAGAAATTAGGATAACAAGAATTTTTGTTGATAGATGAGTATTTTTTTTTTAAATTTTTGATCAATAAGTTACATTTTTAAAAAATAATTCTTAAAAGTTCTATTTTAGGAAAGTTTTCATTTTTTTATAGAAATATTGTAGATTTTGGGTTGTAATTTAGAAATTAGGATAATAATAATTTTTGTTCATAGGTGAGTATTCTTTTAAATTTTTTGATCAATAGTTGTATTTAGTAAATATAATTCTCAAAAATTCTATTTTAGGAAAGTTTTCATTTTTTCATAGAAATATTGTAGATTTGGGGTTGTGGTTTAGAAATTAGGATAACAAGAATTTTTGTTGATAGATGAGTATTCTTTTAGATTTTTTGATCAATAGTTGTATTTTTAAAAATATAATTCTCAAAAATTCTATTTTAGGAAAGTTTTCATTTTTCATAGAAATATTGTAGATTTGGGGTTGTGGTTTAGAAATTAGGATAACAAGATTTTTTGTGTGATAGATGAGTATTTTTTTTAATTTTTTGATCAATAAGTTACATTTAAAAAAATTAATTCTCAAAAATTCTATTTTAGGAAAGTTTTCATTTTTTATAGAAATATTGTAGATTTGGGGTTGTGATTTAGAAATTAGGATAATAATAATTTTTGTTGATAGGTGAGTATTCTTTTAGATTTTTTGATCAATAGTTGTATTTTTTAAATATAATTCTCAAAAATTCTATTTTAGGAAAGTTTTCATTTTTTTTATAGAAATATTGTAGATTTAGGGTTGTGGTTTAAAAATTAGGATAACAAGAATTTTTGTTGATAGATGAGTATTCTTTTAGATTTTTTGATCAATTGTTGTATTTTTTAAATATAATTCTCAAAAATTTTATTTTAGGAAAGTTTTCATTTTTACTTAAAAATATTGTAGATTTGGAGTTGTGGTTTAGTAATTAGGATAACAAGAATTTTTGTTGATAGATGAGTATTCTTTTAGATTTTTTAATCAATAGTTGTATTTTTTAAATATAATTCCCAAAAATTCTATTTTAGGAAAGTTTTAATTTTTTCATATAAATATTGTAGATTTGGGGTTGTGGTTTAGAAATTAGGATAACCAGAATTTTTGTTGATAGATGAGAATTTTTTAGATTTTTTTGATCAATAGTTGTATTTTTTAAATATAATTCCCAAAAATTCTATTTTAGGAAAGTTTTCAATTTTTCATAGAAATATTGTAGATTTGGGGTTGTGGTTTAGAAATTAGGATAACAAGAATTTATGTTGATAGATGAGTATTTTTTTTAATTATTTGATCAATAAGTTGTATTTTTTAAAAATAATTCTCAAAAATTCTATTTTAGGAAAGTTTTCATTTTTACTTAAAAATATTGTAGATTTGGAGTTGTGGTTTAGTAATTACGATAACAAGAATTTTTGTTGATAGATGAGTATTCTTTTAGATTTTTTGATCAATAGTTGTATTTTAAATATACTTCTCAAAAATTCTATTTTAGGAAAGTTCTAATTTTTTATAGAAATATTGTAGATTTGGGGTTTGTGGTTTAGAAATTAGGATAACAAGAATTTTTGTTGATAGATGAGTATTCTTTTAGATTTTTTGATCAATAGTTGTATTTTTTAAATATAATTCTCAAAAATTCTATTTTAGGAAAGTTTTCATTTTTTCATAGAAATATTGTAGATTTGGGGTTGTGGTTTAGAAATTAGGATAACAAAAATTTTTGTTGATAGATGAGTATTTTTTTAGATTTTTTATCAATAGTTGTATTTTTTAATAAATTCTGAAAATTTCTTTAGGAAAGTTTTCATTTTTTTTATAGAAATATTGTAGATTTGGGGTTGTGATTTAGAAATTAGGATAACAAGAATTTTTGTTGATAGATGAGTATTCTTTTTAATTTTTGATCAATAGTTGTATTTTTTAAATATAATTCTCAAAAATTCTATTTAGGAAAGTTTTCATTTTTTTCATAGAAATATTGTAGATTTGGGGTTGTGTTTAGAAATTAGGATAACAAGAATTTTTGTTGATAGATGAGTATTTTTAATTTTTGATCAATAGTTGTATTTTTTAAAAATAATTCTCAAAAATTCTATTTTAGGAAAGTTTTCATTTTTACATAAAATATTGTAGATTTGGGGTTGTGGTTTGTAATTAGGATAACAAGAATTTTTGTTGATAGATGAGTATTCTTTAGATTTTTTGATCAATAGTTGTATTTTTTAAAATATTATTCTCAAAAATTCTATTTTAGGAAAGTTTTCATTTTTTCATAAAATATTGTAGATTTTGGGTTGTGGTTTAGAAATTAGGATAACAAGAATTTTTGTTGATAGATGAATATTTTTTTTAAATTTTTTAATCAATAGTTGTATTTTTTAAAATAATTCTCAAAAATTCTATTTTAGGAAATTTTCATTTTTTAGAAAATATTGTAGATTTGGGTTGTGGTTTAGAAATTAGGATAACAAGAATTTTGTTGATAGATGAGTATTCTTTTAGATTTTTTGATCAATAGTTGTATTTTTAAATATAATTCTCAAAAATTCTATTTTAGGAAAGTATTCATTTTTACATAGAAATATTGTAGATTTGGGGTTGTGGTTTTGTAATTAGGATAACAAGAATTTTTGTTGATAGATGAGTATTTTTTTTAATTATTTGATCAATAAGTTGTATTTTTTAAAAATAATTCTCAAAAATTCAATTTTAGGAAAGTTTTCATTTTTACTTAAAAATATTGTAGATTTGGAGTTGTGGTTTAGTAATTAGGATAACAAGAATTTTTGTTGATAGATGAGTATTCTTTTAGATTTTTTTAATCAATAGTGTATTTTTTAAATATAATTCCCAAAAATTCTATTTTAGGAAAGTTTTAATTTTTCATTAAATATTGTAGATTTTGGGGTTGTGGTTGTTTAGAAATTAGGATAACCAGAATTTTTGTTGATAGATGAGTATTTTTTTAGATTTTTTGATCAATAGTTGTATTTTTTAAATATAATTCCCAAAAATTCTATTTTAGGAAAGTTTTCATTTTTTCATAGAAATATTGTAGATTTGGGGTTGTGGTTTAGAAATTAGGATAACAAGAATTTTTGTTGATAGATGAGTATTTTTTTAATTATTTGATCAATTAGTTGTATTTTTTAAAAATAATTCTCAAAAATTCTATTTTAGGAAAGTTTTCATTTTTACTTAAAAATATTGTAGATTTGGAGTTGTGGTTTAGAAATTAGGATAACAAGAATTTTTGTTGATACATGAGTATTCTTTTATATTTTTTGATCAATAGTTGTATTTTTTAAATATAATTCTCAAAAATTCTATTTTAGGAAAGTTTTCATTTTTACATAGATATATTGTAGATTTGGGGTTGTGGTTTTGTAATTAGGATAACAAGAATTTTTGTTGATAGATGAGTATTCTTTTAGATTTTTTGATCAATAGTTGTATTTATTAAATATAATTCTCAAAATTCTATTTTATGAAAGTTTTCATTTTTACATAGAAATATTGTAGATTTGGGGTTCTGGTTTTGTAATTAGGATAACAAGAATTTTTGTTGATAGATGAGTATTCTTTTAGATTTTTTGATCAATAGTTGTATTTTTTAAATATAATTCTCAAAAATTCTATTTTAGGAAAGTTTTCATTTTTACATAGAAATATTGTAGATTTGGGGTTGTGGTTTTGTAATTAGGATAATAATAATTTTTGTTGATAGATGAGTATTCTTTTAGATTTTTTGATCAATAGCTGTATTTTTTAAATATACTTCTCAAAAATTATATTTTAGGAAAGTTCTAATTTTTTATAGAAATATTGTAGATTTGGGGTTTGTGGTTTAGAAATTAGGATAACAAGAATTTTTGTTGATAGATGAGTATTCTTTTAGATTTTTTGATCAATAGTTGTATTTTTTAAATATTATTCTCAAAAATTCTATTTTAGGAAAGTTTTCATTTTTTCATAAAAATATTGTAGATTTTGGGTTGTGGTTTAGAAATTAGGATAACAAGAATTTTTGTTGATAGATGAATATTTTTTTAAATTTTTTAATCAATAAATTGTATTTTTTTAAAATAATTCTCAAAAATTCTATTTTTGAGGAAAATTTTCATTTTTATAGAAATATTGTAGATTTGGGGTTTGTGGTTTAGAAATTAGGATAACAAGAATTTTTGTTGATAGATGAGTATTCTTTTAGATTTTTTTATCAATAGTTGTATTTATTAAATATAATTCTCAAAAATTCTATTTTAGGAAAGTATTCATTTTTACATAGAAATATTGTAGATTTGGGGTTGTGGTTTTGTAATTAGGATAACAAGAATTTTTGTTGATAGATGAGTATTTTTTTTAATTATTTGATCAATAAGTTGTATTTTTTAAAAGTAATTCTCAAAAATTCTATTTTAGGAAAGTTTTCATTTTTACTTAAAAATATTGTAGATTTGGAGTTGTGGTTTAGTAATTAGGATAACAAGAATTTTTGTTGATAGATGAGTATTCTTTTAGATTTTTTAATCAATAGTTGTATTTTTTAAATATAATTCCCAAAAATTCTATTTTAGGAAAGTTTTAATTTTTTCATATAAATATTGTAGATTTGGGGTTGTGGTTTAGAAATTAGGATAACCAGAATTTTTGTTGATAGATGAGTATTTTTTTAGATTTTTTGATCAATAGTTGTATTTTTTAAATATAATTCCCAAAAATTCTATTTTAGGAAAGTTTTCATTTTTTCATAGAAATATTGTAGATTTGGGGTTGTGGTTTAGAAATTAGGATAACAAGAATTTTTGTTGATAGATGAGTATTTTTTTAATTATTTGATCAATTAGTTGTATTTTTTAAAAATAATTCTCAAAAATTCTATTTTAGGAAAGTTTGCATTTTTACTTAAAAATATTGTAGATTTGGAGTTGTGGTTTAGAAATTAGGATAACAAGAATTTTTGTTGATACATGAGTATTCTTTTAGATTTTTTGATCAATAGTTGTATTTTTTAAATATAATTCTCAAAAATTCTATTTTAGGAAAGTTTTCATTTTTACATAGAAATATTGTAGATTTGGGGTTGTGGTTTTGTAATTAGGATAACAAGAATTTTTGTTGATAGATGAGTATTCTTTAGATTTTTTGATCAATAGTTGTATTTTTTAAATATTATTCTCAAAAATTCTATTTTAGGAAAGTTTTCATTTTTTCATAAAAATATTGTAGATTTTGGGTTGTGGTTTAGAAATTAGGATAACAAGAATTTTTGTTGATAGATGAATATTTTTTTAAATTTTTTGATCAATAAATTGTATTTTTTAAAAATAATTCTCAAAAATTCTATTTTAGGAAAATTTTCATTTTTATAGAAATATTGTAGATTTGGGGTTTGTGGTTTAGAAATTAGGATAACAAGAATTTTTGTTGATAGATGAGTATTCTTTTAGATTTTTTGATCAATAGTTGTATTTATTAAATATAATTCTCAAAAATTCTATTTTAGGAAAGTATTCATTTTTACATAGAAATATTGTAGATTTGGGGTTGTGGTTTTGTAATTAGGATAACAAGAATTTTTGTTGATAGATGAGTATTTTTTTTAATTATTTGATCAATAAGTTGTATTTTTTAAAAATAATTCTCAAAAATTCAATTTTAGGAAAGTTTTCATTTTTACTTAAAAATATTGTAGATTTGGGGTTCTGGTTTTGTAATTAGGATAACAAGAATTTTTGTTGATAGATGAGTATTCTTTTAGATTTTTTGATCAATAGTTGTATTTTTTAAATATAATTCTCAAAAATTCTATTTTAGGAAAGTTTTCATTTTTACATAGAAATATTGTAGATTTGGGGTTGTGGTTTTGTAATTAGGATAATAATAATTTTTGTTGATAGATGAGTATTCTTTTAGATTTTTTGATCAATAGCTGTATTTTTTAAATGTACTTCTCAAAAATTATATTTTAGGAATGTTCTAATTTTTTATAGAAATATTGTAGATTTGGGGTTTGTGGTTTAGAAATTAGGATAACAAGAATTTTTGTTGATAGATGAGTATTTTTTTTAGTTTTTTGATCAATAGTTGTATTTTTTAAATATAATTCTCAAAAATTCTATTTTAGGAAAGTTTTCATTTTTTCATAAAAATATTGTAGATTTGGGTTGTGGTTTAGAAATTAGGATAACAAGAATTTTTGTTGATAGATGAGATTTTTTTAAATTTTTAATCAATAAATTGTATTTTTTAAAATAATTCTCAAAAATTCTATTTGAGGAAATTTCATTTTTATAGAAATATTGTAGATTTGGGGTTGTTTGGTGGTTAGAAATTAGGATAACAAGAATTTTTGTTGATAGATGAGTATTCTTTTAGATTTTTTGATCAATAGTTGTATTTTTTAAATATAATTCTCAAAAATTCTATTTTAGGAAAGTTTTCATTTTTACATAGAAATATTGTAGATTTGGGGTTGTGGTTTGTAATTAGGATAACAAGAATTTTTGTTGATAGATGAGTATTTTTTTA